>NC_083223.1:30000784-30303814 GCF_032191835.1 Heteronotia binoei
TTATCCAATAAAACTTGGAGTTGTTCAGCCACTGCCCTCTCAACTACGTTACCCAGAAATGGAAGATTTGAAATTGGGTGGTAGTTGGCTAGGACCATTGGGTCCAGAGTTGGGATTTTTAGTGGACAAACCACTGCTTCTTTTAATCCTGCTGGGAAGATCCTAGATGAAAGGGACAAGTTGATAATATCTCCCAGGAAGACCCAAATATCATCCTTACAGGCCTTGACCAACCAGGATGGACTAAGGTCAATGAGGCAAGTGGCTGCCAGGACCTTGTCAACATCTTCATAGGACAGCCGGCTGAAATGATCCAATATAGGACCTGAAGGTGGAGAAGGGGCTTCCAGTTCCTTTACTGTATCAACAGTGGTCAGAAGGTCCTGGCAGAGTGACAAGTCTTTATCTGCAAAATATGTCACAAAAGCCTCACAGTCAAATATCCAATTCTCTACTGCAGGGGTGGCCAATGGTAGCTCTCCAGATGTTTTTTGCCTACAACTCCCATCAGCCCCAGCCAGCATGGCCAATGGCAGGGACTGATGGGAGTTGTAGGCAAAAAACATCTGGAGAGCTACTGTTGGCCACCCCTGCTCTACTGTTTGTTTTATCTCATGGCAATGAAGTTAGTGACTAAGTAGTTCTAAATAACTTTGCTGGGCAGTGTCAAGCATGAGATTTCAAAATAACCAGTCCTTGGATTCTGAAACAAAGTTAGGTTTATTGATAATCCATGTGGCTCATTCGGGCTGAAGATTGGGACTGATACTTTGTAACGCTAGAATACAAGCTTTAAAATGGCACATCAAAGGTTCTATAAACAATTCTACATTCACATGTGAAATTCACACTCTGGGTCCCTTATCTATATTGCAGCTAGCACATCCTGGGTTCAGGCCTTGCTAGGCGTGGGAACAAGTCCCAGGAGGTCTTATCTTCAAAGAGGACATTCCTGCATCTGTTAGTAAAAGTGAAAGAAGAAAGGTGGGGGTTGCTACTTTGATGTGCTCACACTTTAACTTTGGGTTAGTAGCATTTCTACAATTTGAATTCTCTAACATAAGAATAACAATTCTAAGGTCTGACTTCTGTAATATAGAAGGGGTATACAATGCTTGACAGGCAGGACTTTGCAGATGCAGTGGAGGTTGCATAGAATTCTGATTTCACTGCCATCTCATAGACCTTCATAAATGATCTATAAATTATGTTTGCTCTATTACGAGCATGCTGCCATACTTGCTCAAGCCATCTCAGTTCTTGTTTCATCCTCTGCAGTTCCAAGGAAATCCAGAATTTTAGCTTGGAAGGTTATAGTGGCAATGGAGAAAAGAAAGGAAAAAGGAAACTTCCACTCCTGTGCCCAGGAATCTACATCTCAAAATGGAGCTTGAAAATTCAGCAGTTTCTGAAAATTTCCCTTCATTTCCAGCAAGAGATCTTGTTGAGCCTATGGACATATTTGAAATCTGCAGAAAAGATAACAGACATTACAAAATGACAGCTTAGGAGGCAAGGCCAAACACAAAATTTCTACCATGGGGGCAGAATAATAGAATCAGAGAGTTGGAAGAGACCTCCACTGTCATCTAGTCTAACCCCCTGCACAATGCAGGAAATTCACAAACACTTCCCCACACGCACCTCAGTGACACCTGCTCCACACCCAGAAGGTGTGTCCTTTGATGAAGAGATGCTGTTTGGTTTCAGTTTCCTAAAACAGAGCCCCCTTAGGAAGAGAATGAGAAGGCCCTTGATGAAGGGAAATCAGAATCTATGGCAAAGACAAGGGCACACAACTGTCCAATATGAGTTGAGCTGATAGGGAACAACCTGAAGTTCCCTGGAATTGTGTCAGGAACTGGGTCCCTGTCATAAGTTTTTATGTGCTATGATTCTGGAAAAAGTGAGATACTAATCCTAGCATTATTATTGTTGTTTATTAATTTATTTTATTTAATTTATATCCCGCCCACCGAAGCAGGCTCAGGGTGGCTCACAGTATAAAACCACAACAAACAATTAAAACCATACATATTATAAAATTATACATTCAATAGTTAAAACAGTTAAAATAATTTGGTGCTAGTCTCTTTGATGTCATATAATTTCAATTTCAATGGCGACAGTATTTCTTCAATTTCCCTACGATACAGGCTCAGCGTCAGTTGAAAGCCAACTGGAAGAGAGTGGTCTTACAGGCCTCGTTGAACTGGACAAGGTTCTGCAAGGCCCTCACTTCCTCTGGTAGTTGATTCCACCAGTGGGGGGCTGCAATTGAGAAGGCCCTCTCTCTAGTAGTCTCTAATTTGGCCTCCTTCAGCCCAGGGATTGCTAGTAGATTTTGAGATCCAGATCTAAGTACCCTCTGGGGAACATGTGGGGAGAGACAGTCCCTAATGTAGGCAGGTCCTAGACCATACAGGGCTTTAAAGGTAATAACCAGCACCTTGTAGCGAATCCAGTATACTATTGGCAACCAGTGCAGTTCCCGCAGTCCGGCTGTATGTGCTCCCACCTGAGAAGCCCCAATAGCAGCCTGGCTGCCACGTTCTGCACTAGCTGTAGTTTCCGGGTTTGAGACAGGGGCAGCCCCAAGTAGAGGGCATTGCAGTAGTCCAACCTCGAGGTGACTGTTGCATGGATCACCATTGCCAGGTCACCATATTCAAGGAAGGGGACCAACTGCCTCACCCACCTAAGATGAAAAAAAAGCGGATTTAGCAGTGGCTGGTATCTGGGCCTCCATTGTCAAGGCAGGCTCCAGCAGCACCCCCAAGCTTCTGACCTTGTGCGCCATTGTCAGTGGCACACCGTCAAATGCTGGTAAGGTGATTTCCCTGCCTGGACCGCCGTGACTCAGGCCAAGGACCTCTGTCTTCGTTGGATTCAGTCTTTACTTACTATTGTTGTCATGCTTATTTTTATATTTCTATTATTTGAAATGTACTCATTGTGTCAGACAGTGGAACTTCAAAGTAAGCAGACTTTCATTGGTTACAATGTTAAGACTTTATTTGATAATCCAAAGGTTCTGAGCATGGGTACATTGGAACTGATACTCTTTCTTTGGAGCATAGATATTTTAACTAGGAGCACATCAAAGGCTTTCTAAACAAAACTACATTCCCACACTACAGTGATACATTTCACACGTTTGCTTCCCCTTATCTTATTGTGGTTCCCTTTCTCACAGGAACAGCTCGGCTAGCTGCCCCTGAGGCATTTTATCTTCAAAGGATTGTTGTCTTTGTTAGTACCAAAGACAGGAATTCACAGTGGGATTAGTAACAGCTTCATATCTACTTTGATATGCAAGACTTCTATCTGGTGTTAGTAACAAATGTTAGAAAATGGAGTCAGTTAGATCAAGCAACTCATTGCAGGTTGAACACAGCATTACATCATAACAGTAAAGCTTTCCAGTGTCTGACACATTGTATATATATTCATTTTATATTTACTAGATATTTTATTCACCTTATAATTATCCTGTAACCAGACTTCTGTTTTGTAGCTTTGGAATTGTTTCACAAGGCTTGCAGGAGTGTCAGCTTCAGAGTGTTATTTTAATGAATGCCCTTATCTGGTATCCATGGAAATGAACTGGACTGGTAAAGACAGATGCTCCTGCCCACTGAGAGCTAGCCTTGAACTGAATGTAAATAATGTGTATAGCACGCAAAATTTGGGTGTGCAACACAGAATTGTTTTATTTGCCTATAAATACCTATGTAGTTTTAATTAAGTCAGTTCTGGGAAGGTACCTTGCCACCAGTGTTTGTTTCTGATCTTTCATTAAAGCTTTTTCTGCACATCTCAGAAAAGTCTAACTTATTGATACTGAGTAAAATCTGACAAATTGATCAATTTCCCACTCACCTTGTTTCAGTCTTGTTGCTCCTTTTCCCTGTGGGGCTGCTGCTGGATTTCGCACAAGTTGCCCCGAGCTGGTGAGTTGCCCCGTCCCTTTTCAAGTTCCCTCCACAACAGACAGAAACTGGTTTTCAGAGGATCCTGCCGGCTGTGAAGGAAACTCAAAGAGAGGCAGAGCAACTTGCTGGTCTGGGGCAGTTTGTGCGAAATCCAGCAGCAGCCCTGCGGAGAAGAGGAGAGCAAGAGTGGCATAAGTTTAGTGGGAAATGGTGATTGTTTTGTTCCATTCAACACTTTTCATTTTGTTATACCTCAAGATTCAAAAAGCAAATTGGCATCAGGAAATGACTTAACAGAAAAAATGATAATAAATAAAGGAACAAGACAAGGTTGCCCTCTATCTCCACTGATATTTATAATGACTTTAGAGGTTTTGTTAATTCAAATCCAAGACGATAAAGAGATAGAGGGGCTAACAATGAAAGGTTTTTCCTATAAATACAGAGCATTTGCAGATGACGTGATGTTTATAAATGAAAATCCCACTCATGTAACACCATTGCTGCTCCGTAAGATACGAGAATATGGAGAGTTGGCAGGCCTTTATATAAACAAAGAAAAATAAAAAAAATATGTGTAAAAATATGTTAGAGTAAGCAGGAAGAACTACAGAGATTAACAGAGTGTGAAATTACCTCAAAGTAAAATACTTAGGTGTAGAAATAACAACAAAAATATTGATTTGTATAAAAACAATTATGAGAAACTCTGGTGCAAGATCGATGGAGATATGATTAAATGGAACAAATTGAACCTATCTATTCTGGGCAGAATCTCTGCAATTAAGATGAATGTTTTACCGAGAATTATGTTCCTGTTTCAAACAATTCCAATAGTGAAAGACAATAAACAATTTAATAGATGGCAAAGGAAACTTTCAGAATTTGTAAAAAACCAAGAATTAAAATGAAAATTCTGACTGATGCGAAAGAAAGAGCTGGATTCCAACTGCCTAACTTATAATAATAAATAATAATAAACTTTTATTTATATCCCGCCCTTCCCGCTGGAGCAGGCTCAGGGCGGCTAACATGACATGGTATACCATGATTTATAAAACAATTTTAAAATACAATTAATACATACAGTTAAAACAGTTACATTAAATTACAGCTAAAATTAAGTTAAGGTGCTATATTCAGTTGACGTATTTCGATGGCGAGATATCGCTTTCAGGGTTCCTCATATGCTTGCAGAAAGAGAGTGGTTTTGCAAGCCCTGCGGAATTGATTAAACTCCCGCAGGGCTCGCACTTCCTCCGGCAATTGGTTCCACCAGTGGGGGGCCATTACAGAAAAGGCCTGCTCTCTTGTTACTCTTAGTTTGGCCTCTTTTGGTCCAGGGATCCTTAGAAGGCTTTGAGAACTAGATCTTAGTGCTCTCTGGGGAACGTGTGGGGAGAGGCGGTCCCTAAGGTAGGCAGGGCCTCGGCCATATAGGGCTTTAAAGGTGATAACCAGCACCTTATAGCGAACTCGGAATATAATTGGAAGCCAGTGCAGTTCCTTCAGCCCTGGCCGCACATGTTCCCACCGAGGTAGTCCCAGTAGCAGCCTGGCCGCAGCATTCTGCACTAGCTGCAACTTCCGAGTTTGGCACAAGGGCAGCCCCATGTAGAGGGCATTACAGTAGTCTAGTCTCGAGGTGACCGTTGCATGGATCACTGTTGCTAGGTCGCTACGTTCCAGGAAGGGGGCCAACTGTCTCGCCCTTCTAAGATGGAAGAAGGCGGATTTCGCAGTGGCAGCTATCTGTGCCTCCATTGTCAGGGGGGGCTCCAGTAGCACTCCCAGGCTTTTGACCTTGCGCACTGGTATTAGTGAGACACCGTCAAAAGTCGGTAGGGAGATCTCCCCTCCCAGTCCGCAGCGATCCACGCAAAGGACCTCTGTCTTCACTGGATTCAGCTTCAGCCCACTCAGCCTGATCCAGTCTGCCACGGCTTGCAACGCCCGATCCAGATTTATAGGGGTGTCGGCGGCCCGGCCACCCGTCAGTAGATAGAGCTGGGTGTCATCAGCGTACTGATGGCAACCCAGCCTGTGTCTCCGGGCAATCTGGGCAAGGGGGCGCATAAAGATATTAAACAGCATTGGGGAGAGAACTGCCCCCTGCGGGACCCCACAATTAAGTATGTGTCTCCGGGACATCTCTCCTCCAACTGCCGACCTTCAAGGAAGGAGGAGAGCCACTGTAAGGCCAACCCCCGAATTCCTGCGTCGGCGAGACGGCGGGTCAGCAGCTGATGATCGACCATATCGAACACAGCCGATAGGTCTAACAACAGCAGTATCGCCGAGCTGCCTTGATCCAGATGTCGCCGGAGATCATCCATGAGGGCGACCAACACCGTCTCCACCCCGTGGCCCGGACGGAAGCCGGACTGATATGGATCCAAGGCGGAAGTGTCATCCAGAAAGTCCTGCAACTGCAACGCCACAGCCCTCTCGATAATTTTGCCCAAAAAGGGCAAATTTGAGACCGGCCGGTAATGGGCCAATTCGGTCGGGTCTGATGTAGCTTTTTTCAGGAGAGGGCAGACCACTGCCTCTTTCAGGGGTGTTGGAAACTGGCCCTCCGAAAGAGATCTATTTATGATGTCCCGTATAGGACATCTTAGCTCCTCCCGGCAGGCCTTAATTAACCAGGAGGGGCATGGGTCCAGATCGCATGTAGTGGGGCGTGCAGTTACCAGGATTCTGTCAACCTCCTCCAAGCTGAGTGGGTCGAAACAGTCCAGGATCGAATTAGAAGACACGCACGGAGCCTCGAGTTTGCTCACTGTATCTAATATGGCTGGGCAGTCATGGCGGAGTGATTGGACCTTGTCTGCAAAAAATTTCGCAAAAGCCTCGCAGCCTATTTCCAATTCCTTAACGTTTGGCTTGCCTTGTGGCAGTGTAGTGAGGTTCCGAATTATCTTAAACAATTGAGCTGGGCGCGAATTTGCAGATGCAATCTTGGTCGCAAAGTATGTTTTCTTTGCAGCCTTGATTGCCATCTCATAGGACCTCATAAACGTCCTATAAGATGTTCTAGTCACTTCGTCACGGGTGCGTCGCCATTGCCTCTCTAGCCGTCTGAGACCTTGTTTCAGCTGGCGCAGCTCCGGGGTATACCACGGAGCCAGCCTACTCTGAGGCCGTAGAGGGCGTCGAGGTGCGATCTCGTCGATGGCCCCAGATAGTTGAGCGTTCCATATCTCAACCAGGCCATTGAGGGAATCGCCAGAGGGCCAGGGATCCCGCAGGGCCTATTGGAACCGTTCTGGGTCCATCTGGCTCCGCGGGCGAGCCATAATAGGCTCATCGCCTAAACAGGTTCGAGGTGGCATATCTATATGAGCCTTAAGGGCGAGGTGGTCCGACCACGGCACCACTTTAGTGGTTATATCGTCCACCATAACCCCGGCCACAAAGACCAGGTCTAACATGTGACCAGCCTGGTGAGTGGGGGCTGTAACAAACTGAGAGAGTCCTAGTGTTGCCATGGATGACACCAGGACCGTCGCCTGACTAGAGGTCGGGTCATCAGCATGGATGTTGAAGTCACCCAGGATCACCAGCCTTGGGTGCTCCAACGCCCAGCCCGTCGCCGCCTCGAGTAGGGACGGTAAGGCGCCGGCTGGTGCGTTAGGCGTACGGTATACCAGCCAGATCACCAATCCCTCTCCAGCCTCCAGTGCCAAGCCAGCACATTCGATGCCTTCGATCTTTGGGGCCGGGAGCGCCCTGAAGGAGTAAGCCTCATGTACAAATAATGCCACTCCTCCCCCCCGCCCGCTAGTCCGTGATTGGTGAAAGACCGAATAACCTGGTGGAGCTGTTTGCGAGAGGGCTAATGTATCTCCCTCTCGGACCCAGGTTTCGGTCACGCATGCCAGGTAACTTAAAGTTGTAGTTTGATGCAGTTTGCCTGGTGTGGATTAAGGAATGGATGACATTATCAAATAGAAAGTTATTAACATTAGAAGGACATGGAAATGTCTTTGGATGGCATGCTTACATGTACTATGGGGAAAATAAGATGGATGGTTTCTTTTCACATCACTATATCAGAAGCAATCTGCTAAATACTTGGTCAAAATATAAAAGATATGGTGATGAGAGGAAACTGCTTTGGATCATACCAACAGAAGTAATAAAATTGTATTCAGATATTAAAGAAGAGAAGTGGTTAACATATAAACAACTTTTAAAGATCCAAGGAAAAAAGATGGAATTAAAAACAGCTGAAGAGATACAATATAAATATAATTGGTTTCAACTGCAACAAATAAAGAGCTTGCTTGAACAGGACATTAAGAACTATGGAATAAGACAAGAACAAACAGAACTGGCAGTAGGCTGATTGAGGAAACCGAGGGAGAAGGAGCAGAGAGACCAGAAGGAATTGTGAAAGGAGAAGGGGGGGTTTGGTACTACGAGGGGAGGTTGTATGTTCCCAAAGCCCTCCACCAAGAAGTTTTACAGCACTGCCATTGCAACAAACTGGTGGGCCACTTTGGCTACGTAAAAACATTGCATCTGATCAATAGACAGTTTTGGTGGCCCCACATGAAAAAGGACATCTCTGAGTTTGTGGCCACCTGCCCTATTTGTATCATGGCGAAAAACCGGTGTGTGGGGGGGAGATGCCGGGACTCCTTCAACCCACCCCCATTGCAAATCGGCCCTGGTCAGTAATGTCAATGGGCTTTATTGTAGAATTGCTGGTGTCCCAAGGAAAAACAGTGATTTTAGTGGTAGTGGACACCTTTTCAAAGCAAGCCCACTTAATTCCATGCAAACAACTCCCTACGGCAAAGAAGTTGGCGTATTTATTTTTCCAGTATATTGTTAGATTACACTCATTCCCTGACAAGGTCATTAGCAACCGCGGACCACAGTTTGTTACCAACTTCTGGCGGGAGTTTTGCAGACTGACAGGAATAGAGCAGGGGCTGAGTTTCACCTACCACCCACAGATGGACGGACAGACGGAACGTGTGAACGCCCTTCTGGAGCAGTACCTTAGGTGCTATGTAAACTACCAACAATCGAACTGGGTGGAGCTACTCCCCTTTGCCGAGTATGCATACAATAACAGCTTGCATAGTTCCACTAAAGCGACTCCATTTCAGATCGTGAATGGTTATGAGGGGAAACCTTTTCCCATGCTGCCCAGCAGCAAAGAAGCCTCTCCCCCCACCCCCTGCCAGCAATGGTGGGAGACACTAAAAAAGGGATGGGTCGTTATTCAGGAGAACTTGGAAATGGCCAAGAGAGACTATAAAGCCCACGTCGATAAAAAAGCATTCACCCGAATGGGATTTCAAAGTGGGAGAGACAGTTTTCCTATCCACCAAGAACTTACAACTGCCACAAACTTGCAGGAAGCTGGCTTACAAATATCTGGGGCCGTTCAAGATAAAAGGAGTGATAAACAAAGTGACAGTGGAACTGGAACTGCCTAAACTGTTTAGTAAAATTCACCTTGTTTTCCATTGCAGCCTTCTTCGAAAAGATCCTGGAATTACGTCTTGGCACCCACGCCCTTGAGAGCCCAAACCTATTCAAGTGAGGGAGCAGAGTCATCATGAGGTGCAGGAGGTGCTGGATGCCAAACTGGAGAGGGGTGTTCTGTACTATTTAGTGTGGTGGAAATACTTCCCGCCTAGCTGTGACGAATGGGTGAAATCATCAGATCTATGAGCCCCCCTTCTTCTCAAAAGATTTTCCCTACTGCACCCAGAAAAACCCTGAGCAGGAGCTTAGGGGGGGGGGCAGTATGTCAGGCAATCTAGCTTTTCTTGAAATAAATGCTTAGCTTAATAGCTGCCATATTGAACTGCTGTTACTAACCATGAGAAAGATCTTGCATATCAAAGTAGAATGTTGTAGATTGTTGCCAGTGCTTGATGTGAACCTCTCTCTCCCTAATACTAACAAAAGCAAGAATTCCCCTTTGAAGATAAAGAGCCTCCAGGGACGAGCCTTTTGGCCATCCCAGGAAGACAAACCATAGGAATAAGATAAGAGAAAGGGACTGTGTGAACCTTCACACCTCAGCTCAGCAATGTTTAGAATTGTGGCTTTTGTTTAGAAATCTTTGATGTAGCTCTCGTAAGTATGCGTTGCAATGTTACATGGTATCAGTCCCAATTTCTTCGTTCTACTGCATATGAAGTATCAAATAAAGCCTAACTTTGTATCAATTCAAGGTCTGGTTGCTTTGAAACCTTATTGCCTGACAGTCAGACTTACACATGCAACATCTTCAACACTGGGCAAGTCAGCTGCAGACACAATCACCAGCCTGTCCTCTCGCCATGTGATCCTGGTGTGAAAGGAAGGATTGCTAAACTCCAGGTAGGGCCTGGAGATATCCCAGAATCACAGCTGATTTCCAGACTTCAGAGATCACTTCCCCTGAAGAAAATGGCTGCTTAAACCTCATCCTCTCCAGGTTCCACCACCAAATCTCCAGGAATTGCCCAACTCAGAGATAGCAACCAAACTGTTTTGGTTTCATAGAATCATAGTTCGAAGGGACCTCCAGGGTCAATGCAGGAAATTAACAAATACCGTCTCGTAAAATCACAGGATCAGCATTGCTCTCAGATGACCATCTAGCCTCTGTTTAAAAACCTCCAAGGAAGAAGAGCCCACTACCTCCTGAGGAAGCCTATTCCACTGTGGAACCGCTCCGACAGGAAGTTATTACTAATGTTGAGCCGGAAACTCTTTTGATGTAATTTCAACCAATTGGTTCTGGTCCTACTTTCTGGGGCCACAGAAAACAATTCTGCACCATCCTCTATATGGCAGCCCTGCAAGTACTTGAAGATGGTGATCATATCACTTCTCAGCTGCCTCCTCTCCAGGCTAAACATGCCCAGCTCCTTCAACCTTTCTTCATAGGCCTTGGTCTCCATCCCCATCACCATCTTCATTGCCCTCCTCTGGACCCATTCCAGCTTCTCTATATCCTTAAAAACGTGGTGCTCAAAACGATGAGGTCTTACCAGAGGAGAGTATAGCAATATTGTAATGTACTGAAGTCAGAGATGTTCAGATGGCAATATGCTTTATTAGCGAGTACATCACAAAGGCAACATGGCAGGGCTGGGTCCCCTGTTCTATACATTTCCCAGAACAACCTTCTTCCTGGTCAGGTCCAATCCTGGCCAGTTAAACTTCCCGCCACTGATCAGGCGGGCTGCATTCGTCCCTTCCAGGCACTGCCCACAGGTGTGCTGTGCTGTACTTTCCGGGACAAACACCAGACACAACACTCCTCCTTCCCTAGTTCAAGATACATAGTCTTTTAAATGAGCGGGCGGCCGCTGCTCTCTGAGCGACCACCGAGGTTTGATGTGGGGAGCTGGGGCTGCTGCCTGGGGTTCTGTAACTCCTGGTTCCTCGCTTTGGGCCGTGGTCGGCAGGCATTGTCTCGATCCTGTGGAGGTATCTCCCCCACCCTGTATGGCTCCTCCGCCAGTAATCC
Source organism: Heteronotia binoei (assembly GCF_032191835.1). NCBI lineage: Eukaryota > Metazoa > Chordata > Lepidosauria > Squamata > Gekkonidae > Heteronotia > Heteronotia binoei. The sequence continues at coordinate 30,012,209 of NC_083223.1, forward strand.
CGGCTGTCAAGCATGGTAAAATTCCATTGATAATTGATTGTTTTAGGGTCCTCCATAACACTGGTCTGTGAAGTATCTTGGAGGACCAAGGTATGTTAGCTCTGTTATTTTTTCTCCTCCCCCTTCCTGCTTTATTGCTTGCAAAGTAGGAGTAGAGAGAAATGAAACTAACTTGAGAAGAAGTAATCAGCACCTTTCCATACATTCCTGTTAAGGAGTGCGACACATCTGGGGAAAACAAGGACGAAGTCCTGATAACGCCATGAGAATGTAAACATTTATGATAGTTTATGAGAGCTATCCCTCGCCCCCACCTTTTGGAATCCTTTTGAAGTAAGCCTTAAAAGTATTGTATCAATGTATTTGCAGCATCACTCTCAAGAATCTGTTACACTGAAAGTATTGGCTTATCAATAAACGTAGTTTTGTATCAACTTCGACTCATCATTGAAACCGCATTCTTGACATTTTGAGAGTGATCCTATAGGAAGTTTAACCGCCCTGGCAACTTTATAATCGAATGGCTGAAAAGATTCCAGTGAGCAGCGAACTTCAAGAACCTGAGGAAGGGGCAAGAGCACCAACACCGCCGTGGCATATGCTGGATGCCCGGAGAGTTGCTGGAAAGGGCTCCCCTCTCCATATTCAACAACTCTTGGTCACCCCACGCCAGTGGCAACCGCGTACCGCCACCACCACGATGGACGAGGCCCTGGCATGCAGAGATGCCATCCTAACCAGTTGGGTGAAGATGACCAACAAAGAGGCCGAGCCCAGAGAGGAAGGGTGCACAGCCGTGACCGGCGCGGAAACTGACCCACCTCTGGCAGAGGTGGAAGCGGTTGGGACCCATGAGATAATAGGCCCGAGGGAGGAGGAAGATGAGATTGCTTGAGAATTCCGATCGATGGTACGAAAGGAAATCAAAGAGGTCGCCAAGGGGTTGCGGGATGAGATGCAAGCGATGACCACCATGATGGCCGGAGAGTTCAACAGGCAAGTCGACCAGATTCTGAGGACAACTGACCCAAGAAGAGCCCCGCAACTGCCTGCGGCTAGACCCTCGACAATACCACCACGGGCACAGCCAGCGACACCCCCGGCCCCTCAGGAAGGGGGCTGAGGAAGGGAGTTGGAAGCCACCTTTTACGGGGACCCTGAGGAGGTGGAGTATTTCACGATCCAGGCTTATAGCTACATGCATTATTGGGGGAACGCCTTCCCTGATGAATTTAGTCGTGTGGACTATCTGGGATCAAAGCTGGGGGCAGCTAAAAGATGGAACATGAGTCTGTACGAGGCCATGAGCCTGAAACTGGACGATGTGGCCACTTTCCTACAAGCCTTACTGGCCCAGTATGACGACCCCCTACAGAAGACCCGCACGTTGGCCACCCTGAGGGACATACAATAAAGCTCTAAGTCGATCCGTGAGTATGCGGCTGAGTTCCACACCAACGTGGCCAAAGTGAGGGGGTGGAGTAAGCTGATGAAGATTGAGCATTTCACCTGCAGGCTGAACGCTAGTGTCTTGGATCGAGCCCTGCAGCAAGCGAGGCCAACCACCCTGGTGGAGTTGATACAGCTGGCGGGGGAAGTGGAAACCAACATGAAGAGAGTGGCCATGCAATGCCAGCAGCAAAGCTGCAAGTCGGGCTGTGAACCGAAACCAGGGGTGAAGACGGAGGCAAAGAAGACCCAGGTGGGGGGAGGAACCAGAAAGCCCCTGGCAACCTGCAAGTGCTTTCGGTGCAGGGACCCGAACCACCTGGCCAGTAGCTGCCCGAACCCCCCTAGACCACCATTCAGCACCAGCAAAGACAAGCAATCCGACTCCAAAGAAGCAGACCGGCCGCCCTAAGGATGCAGCGAAGAGCAGCGCAGCTGCAAGCTCGGTGCCTGATGAGGACACCATCGTCATCGATGAGCTGAGTGAGATGTCCTGGGAGGATGAATTGGCGGGAAACGAGAACGACCTGCTCTAAACAGTGCCGGTCAGCAGGTTGCCGATGAACCGGCACAACTCAGGGTGACAGTAATGGGGTCGCTATATTTTGTGCCAGTAATTCTGCTAAACAGCAGACTCAAGAGGTTCATGCAGGTGAAAGCTTTGATTGACTTGGGGTGCACGAGAGACATAATCACCCCTAAGCTGGTGGACGCATTGGGGCTTCCCACGATGGCTTTGCCGCATCCCATCCAGTTTGAGCAGATGGATGGGTCAGTAATGAGGGGGGAGCCATGTGTATTTGAGATTCAATTAGTACCGGTGGGCATTAAAGACCACTGGGACCAGGAGACTTTTGTAATAGCCCCATCATCCTCTTACGATGTGGTTTTGGGAGTAGGGTGGCTAGCTAAGCACGAGTCAGACATTCGATGGGGAGACCAGACGATAGAATTCAATGATATGAGGTGTTGAGTTCATCATTGGAATAAGGAGAGGGGCCCCAGTCCTCCGCCCCAGTCCTCCACCCCATCTTTAAAAAGGGTTCCAGAGGAGATCCGGGAAATTACAGGCCAGTCAGTCTGACTTCAATACCGGGAAAGTTGGTAGAAACCATTATCAAGGACAGAATGAGTAGGCACATTGATGAACACGGGTTATTGAGGAAGACTCAGCATGGGTTCTGCAAGGGAAGATCTTGCCTCACTAACCTGTTACATTTCTTTGAGGGGGTGAACAAACATGTGGACAAAGGAGACCCGATAGATGTTGTTTACCTTGACTTCCAGAAAGCTTTTGATAAAGTTCCTCATCAAAGGCTCCTTAGAAAGCTTGAGAGTCATGGAGTAAAAGGACAGGTCCTCTTGTGGATCAAAAACTGGCTGAGTAATAGGAAGCAGAGAGTGAGTATAAATGGGCAGTCTTCGCAGTGGAGGACGGTAAGCAGTGGGGTGCTGCAGGGCTCGGTACTGGGTCCCATGCTCTTTAACTTGTTCATAAATGATTTAGAGTTGGGAGTGAGCAGTGAAGTGGCCAAATTTGCGGATGACACTAAATTGTTCAGGGTGGTGAGAACCAGAGAGGATTGTGAGGAACTCCAAAGGGATCTGTTGAGGCTGGGTGAGTGGGCGTCAACGTGGCAGATGCGGTTCAATGTGGCCAAGTGCAAAGTAATGCACATTGGGGCCAAGAATCCCAGCTACAAATACAAGTTGATGGGGTGTGAACTGGCAGAGACAGACCAAGAGAGAGATCTTGGGGTCATGGTAGATAATTCACTGAAAATGTCAAGACAGTGTGCGTTTGCAATAAAAAAGGCCAACGCCATGCTGGGAATTATTAGGAAGGGAATTGAAAACAAATCAGCCAGTATCATAATGCCTCTGTATAAATCGATGGTGCGGTCTCATTTGGAGTACTGTGTGCAGTTCTGGTCGCCACACCTCAAAAAGGATATTATAGCATTGGAGAAAGTTCAGAAAAGGGCAACTAAAATGATTAAAGGGCTGGAACACCTTCCCTATGAAGAAAGGTTGAAACGCTTAGGGCTCTTTAGCTTGGAGAAACGTCGACTGAGGGGTGACATGATAGAAGTTTACAAGATAATGCATGGGATGGAGAAAGTAGAGAAAGAAGTACTTTTCTCCCTTTCTCACAATACAAGAACTCGTGGGCATTCGATGAAATTGCTGAGCAGACAGGTTAAAACGGATAAAAGGAAGTACTTCTTCACCCAAAGGGTGATTAACATGTGGAATTCACTGCCACAGGAGGTGGTGGCGTCCACAAGCATAGCCACCTTCAAGAAGGGGTTAGATAAAAATATGGTGCAGAGGTCCATCAGTGGCTATTAGCCACAGTGTGTGTGTGTGTGTGTGTATATATATAGCCACAGTGTGTGTGTGTGTGTGTATATATATATATATATTTGGCCGCTGTGTGACACAGAATGTTGGACTGGATGGGCCATTGGCCTGATCTAACATGGCTTCTCTTATGTTCTTATGTTCTTATGAAAAGGTTTGCTTGACAATGGAGGAAGTCCAGACAATCCCTAAGGCTTATCGAGACTTAAGGGCGGTGTTCAGTGAACAGGGAGCCGATGAGCTTCAACCCCATAGGGACACGGACTATGCCATTGAACTGATCCCGGGGCAGAACCTGCCTAAGGCCAAGCTGTACTCAATGGGGTGGGCTATAAAGGTGGAATTGAGGAAATTCCTAGATAAGAACCTGAAGAGAGGCTTTATCTGACCTGCCACAGCCCCCAATGCAGCCCCCATCCTCTTTAGGAAAAAGAAGAACGGCTCGCTCAGACTTTGTACTGATTTTCGGGGGATTAATGAGATTTCCACCTCCAATGCTTATCCAATACCCCTCATCAAGGACTTACTCAGTACTGTGTCGGAGGGGAAGATCTTTACTAAGCTGGACTTGAGGGATGCATACTTCAGAGTGCGCATCAAAGAGGGGGATGAATCGAAAATGGCGTTCAATACACCAATGGGACAATTTGAGTACCTACCTAGTGATGCCAGTTGGGTTACAAGGAGCGCCGGGAGTGTACATGAACTTTATCAATGAAGTGCTGAGAGAATATCTGTTTAAGGGGGTGGTGGTGTATCTGGATGACATAATTATTTATTCACAAGACCTCCAATCGCATGTGAAATTGGTGAGGGAGGTCCTCAGTACACTGTTGAAGCATAAGTTGTATGCTAAGTTGTCAAAATGTGAGTTCCACGAGACCGAACTCAATTATCTGGGTTTCAGAGTATCAGAGCAGGGGTTGGCTAAGGACCCGAGTAAGGTTCAAGCGATATTAGATTGGGCTTCCCCGAGGACACGTAGACAGCTCCAGTCGTTCCTCGGGTTCGCAAATTTTTACTGAACCTTCATACCGGGGTTCGCCCAAATAATGTTGCCCCTCACTGAGTTACTGAAAACAAAGGGGAAGGGTCCAGACTCCCAAAAAACTGGGAGCAAAGCTAAATTGGATGCCGAAATGTCAGGAAGTGTTCAATAGGCTCAAAAGGCTGATCACAAGAGAGCCAGTCTTAAGCCACCCCAATGAACTGAAGCCTTTCATTGTGCAAAGTGATGCTTCTGATGTCGCTGTTGGAGCCATCCTCATGCAAAGAGATGAGGAGGGAAGGTGAAAGCCCTGTGCCTATATTTCTAAAAAGTTTTCCCAGGAGCAGAGAAATTGGTCGGTGTGGGATAAAGAGGCTTTCGCTGTGACTTATGCTTTAAAAACATGGAGGTCATGGCTGGAAGGCAGGAAACTGCTATTTGAAATTTGGACCGATCAAAAAATCTAGAGGCGCTCACCGGCCGTCGTAAACTCAATGAAAAGCAAATTAGGTGGGCAGGGTTCTTTTCCAAATTCAATTTCATACTAAGGCACATCCCGGGGACAAAAAATTTATTGGCAGACGCCCTTTCGCGCCTCCCTCAGCACAATAGCCAAAAAGAGGAGGTAGTGGACTCCTTAATTTCCCCCTCTCAAGTAGCCGCCATGGTAACCACCCGATCCAAAACAAGGCTGAATCTGCAAACGGAGAAGTGGGGGGGAGAATGACTGGCCACAGAGACTAAAAAGGAAGGGGAGAACCGACCGGGTGAAGTGCAGAAGGGGGAGGATGGATTCTGGTATAAAGATGGCAAACTTTATGTTCCTAAGAGCCTCCGCTCAGAGGTCTTGCAATTTTGCCATTCCAACAAGTTAGCTGGGCACTTTGGGTATGTGAAGACCCTGCATCTGTTTAATAGGCAGTTCTGGTGGCCATCCATAAAAAGGACGTTTCTGCATTTGTGGCTTCTTGCGCTATTTGCTTAATGACTAAGAAAAGGGGAGGAAAGCCCCCCGGGTTATTGAAACCTTTAGAAACAGCCACATGTCCTTGGTCTGTAGTGTCAATGGATTTCATAGTCGAACTACCAGCCTTGCAAGGGAAAACCGTAATTCTGGTAGTAGTAGACACCTTTTCCAAACAGGCACACTTCATTCCTTGTGCGCAACTGCCAACCGCTAAGAGACTAGCTTATTTGTTTTTCCACCATATTGTGAAACTCCACTCCTTCCCTGATAAGATCATTAGTGACAGAGGCCCACAGTTCGTTGCCAACTTCTGGCGGGCGTTTTGCAAACTGATGGGTATAGAAAAGTGGGTTGAGCTCAGCTTACCATCCACAGACGGATGGACAGACGGAACGGATGAACGCACTTTTAGAACAGTATTTACGGTGTTATGTGAACCACCAACAGTCTAATTGGGTGGACCTCTTGCCGTTTGCCAAGTATGGTTACAACAAAAGTGTGCACAGCTCAACCAAAGCTTCCCCATTTCAGATTGTAAATGGGTATGAAGGCAAGCCATTGTTGCCGGGGGGGGGAGGAGCAAACCCGAGACCCCACCTCTTTTGAGCAATTGTGGGGCAAATTGGAGGGCAGCTGGAAGGGGATCCAAGAGAATCTGGAATTGGCCAAGGAAGTTTATAAAAAGCAATATGATAAATCCCATGTGCCCGTTTGGGATTTCCAAGTGGGGGATTCTGTGTTGTGTCAACAAAAAACCTTCCACTGAATCAGCCTTCAAAGAAGCTGGCTTATAGATTTTTGGGTCCTTTTAAGATCAAGAGGGTAATCAATAAAGTGACAGTAGAACTGGAGTTGCCCAAGATGTTTAGTAAAATACACCCTGTCTTTCATTGCAGTCTTTTGCGAAGAGACCCGGGTGGTACTCCTTGGCACCCTCGACCGCCAGCTCCACAACCTATCCAGATTGGGAATCAGAGTCATCATGAAGTACAAGAAATTTTAGATGCTAAACGTGGAGTGCTGTATTATTTGATTAAATGAAAACATTTCCTGGCCAGTGAAAATGAATGGGTAGCAGAACACGATGTTTTAGTCCCTGATTTGATAAACAAGTTTTATAAAGCATTCCTTCAAAAACCCTGACGCTGAGGTTAAGGGGGGCAGCATGTCAAGCACGGTAAAATTCCATTGATAACTGATTGTTTTAGGGTCCTCTATAACACTGGTCTGTGAAGTATCTTGGAGGACCAAGGTATGTTAGCTCTGTTATTCTTTCCCTTCCCCCTTCCTGTTTTATTGCTTGCAAAGTAGAAGTAGAGAGAAACGAAACTAACTTGAGAAGAAGTAATCAGCACCTTTCCATACATTCCTGTTAAGGAATGCGACACATCTGGGGAAAGCAAGGATGAAGTCCTGATAACGCCATGAGAATGTAGACATTTATGATAGTTTATGTGTGAGAGGGCTTCCAGGGTTGAAGCTTAGTGAGCTGCCCTGTTTCCTTGTGTGGAGCAGACCAGGTTCTTTGTTTTTGGACAGAAAAGGTTTTATAAAGCCTACTGTCTACTTTTTCCAGTGAAGGAACTTGTCTATGGCATGCATGTTTATTTAGAGAGGAATTCACTTTGGCTGACGAACGATCCCAGAAGGGTTTTTTTTTCGGCTTTGAAGATTCCCCGATGAAGAATTGCATTCCACCGCCTACAAAGAATCCTTGGAGTCATTAAATTGACATAAACTCACTAAAGCTTCAACTTTCTATGGACTACAACAACTTCTGAGATAAAGGGGACGGTAATGGAAAATTAGACTTCGCTAACGAGGTAAAGATCCTTATCTTTTATTCCGGGAGTAATTTAAGCTTGTTAAAAGGGAAGATCTGGGACCCAGAACTATTTTTCAAAGTGGAAAATTAAGGAGAAGTGGAAGGGGGTAGAAGTTGTTTCTTCGGACTTAAAAGAAAGCAGAAATGTGCAGAAAAATACCTTTTGTTATTGATTCCTGTGGTTTCGGGAAAAAAACCCAGCCATAACAAGCTGCTGACTCTCTCCTTAAAGCAGGAAGTGACGTTTTCTATAACCATTGAGACACTTCAATGCTAGAGAGTAAGGAAGTAAGTGTGGAGTGAACAGGAACATCCAAGCATCCGGATATTTGCAAGAGTCAGTAATCATAGAGAAACATTGGAGGCTAATTACAGAAAGGCCAAAAGATTCTCACTAAATAACCTGAAAGTGGATTATAAAAGGACTTAAAACATATATAAACAATCCCCTAAGGGCTAAATAACTTGGACTATGTGCTTGAAAATGGAAAACAAGCCCTAGAGGGTAAAAGGAAAACTTTTTAAAAAGTGAGGCTTGGAACTTTAAAAATTAATATCTTGTGCTAGGAAGCTCTGAGGATGGCATTCTTAGGCTTGTTGAAAAGGGCATGCTCTGCTCTGTTAAATGCAACTATCAGATTGGAGATTGAAGTTACCAATTAAAAATCCACTATTTGCAATGGGCAGTCAGTAATGTCTGAGAAGAAGTTGGAACCAAGAGTTACAAGGTTAAGAGCTGCCTCACTGGGAGAGGGTAAAATGTCTAAACAAGTTCATGAACAACTGGAAGCTATGGAAGCAAGAATTTTGAAAGTAATGAGAGATTTAATAACTGGAAGTGAGAAAAAATTAACTATGGAAATAAACTCCAGCGCTGAAGAGATAAAGAAAAAATTTAAGAAGGAAATTGAGGACTTAAGGAAAGAGTCTCAAGCAACAGCTAAAAAGAGTGATGAGATAGAAGTGAAAATTAGAGATCAAGATGCCACCATTAAGAAAATGCAAGACAAAGCAATACTACAAGACTGTAAGTTGATGGAGAACATGATTCGGCTAAGGGGAGTGCCTGAGAATGAACGGGAGGATGTAAAGACTAATATTGTCACAATTATGGCTGAATTTTTGGAAGAAGAGTTGGAGGAGGTGGAGCGTTTATGTGACTATGCATATAGAGTTAATTCAGAATTTGCCAGGAAGCGTAAACTACCCAGGGATGTAGTAGTGAAGTTTACCAGGAGAGATGTGGTGGGAAGGGTGTCAAGTCTGCTGTATTTTTGGGAATATATTTTCTAACTCTGGTTCAGAAGCAAGGGATTCTGGGTCCATACTGAACACCGAATGCTGCTAGCTAACTCTCCTCCCCCCCCTCCTCCTAGCTATGCCTTTGTTGTGTAGTTTACTTTGAAATGCTGATATGGGAATGAGATGTTGGAGCCTTCTCAGGCCAAAAGGGCTGTGGGAGTACAGAGCGCCGCGGCTTTGGTGTGAGAATGAGAGATTAACATCCTAGTGTGAAAACCTGCTGTTTAGTGTACCCCGCCCGTAGGAATCCTTTGATCTACACCTTAAAATGCTTGGTTCATGTTTTGTACATTAGTCCTTCAATTGTTATCATGGTCTACTTTTCTGCTTTCAATAAACTAGAAGCTTGTTTTCAACCAAGGACTCGTTATTGAATCCAGCTGACTTGACAAAGGGTCTTAAGCAAGCAATTTGAAACCCCAATGGTGAGGGAGGAAAGCAGAATACGAATAATGAAGGAGCTGCCGAGAAAGGTCGGGCGGCGGGAGCGAAAGCGCAGAGTGCGGGGAGGAGGACGAAGGGGGGCTGAAACCCAAGGACCCGCACGACGAGGACTTCCAGATGTTCCGGTCAATGGTGCGCCGTGAGGTCGACGGGGCAGTGAGGGACCTCAAGGACCAACTACAGACCCTGACCGCTGTCAGAACTTAAGAACTTCAAGCGGATCCCATACTTGGTTACAAAGTTAGGATTTTATTGAAGAGAACTAAGCACTGGAAGAGGCAAGATAACAGTGATGGCGAGAGCCAGCACCAGCACAATTTTATACACGTAAAACAAACATCTCACAAAGCCACAATTCACACCGTTACAGGCACATCTGTCTTCTCACCATCACTATCAGTAGAGAGGATGCCTCCCTACTCCGAAGGCCATGCTGCTCGGCTTCAAAGGGTCCCAGTGTGAGAATGTGCAGAGACATAACATAACTCATTCTACAACCCCAAATATTTTGGATACCAGTGGGGCAAGGTTAATTACTATTCAAGCACTTTGGGTCAAGCAAGGGTTACAACATGGAGTCAGTTTGGTTCAGTAACAAAGCAGCTCTAAGTCATAGTAAAAATACATTGCAGCATTGGTCACATTATAGGGAACCAGCAGTAAAGATACAAGTTCTGACATACTGCCCCCCCTAAGCGCCCCCTCCCACGGGGCCAGCCTTGGGCTTGTGCGGGTACAGTAGGTGAAACTTTTTCAGCAGTTGCGGAGCGGCTACGTTCTGAGATTCGACCCACTCGTCACAGCTCGGGGGGAAGTGTTTCCACCTGATCAAATAATACAGTTTCCCCCTTTTGACTCTGGAGTCCAGGATCTCCTGGACCTCATGGTGACTCTGACCCCTCACTGTCGTCGGAGGGGGCGGTGGGGCCCTGGGATGGAAGGACGTAGCACCAGGGTCTTTCCGAAGCAAGCTGCAATGAAAAACAGGATGGATCTTACTTAGAGATTTGGGCAGTTCGAGTTCCACGGTCACTTTGTTTATTACCCTTTTTATTTTGAATGGGCCAAGGAACTTCAGTGCGAGTTTGCGACAGGGCTGGGGAAGGGGAAGGTTTTTTGTGGACAGGAAAACTGTATCCCCCACCTTCAGGTCCCACTCTTGGGAGTGCTTTTTGTCAAACTGCTTTTTGTAGGCTTTTTTTGCTTCCTCCAGGTTTTCCTGAATACCCTTCCAGCCTTCACGGAGGCCCTCCCACCATTGTTGACAGGATGTGGGTTCGGCCGGGCTGGCGGGGAGGGCGAGAGTGGGAAACGGCTTGCCCTCGTAACCATTGATAATTTGAAAAGGGGAGGTTTTGGTTGAGCTATGGAGGCTATTGTTGTAGCCATATTCTGCAAAAGGGAGGAGGTCCACCCAGTTGGACTGTTGGAAATTAATGAAGCAGCGGAGGTACTGTTCCAGAAGACCATTAACCCTCTCCGTCTGTCCGTCCGACTGGGGGTGGTAGGCAGAGCTTAGCCCCCGCTCGATGCCAGCGAGTTTGCAGAACTCCCGCCAGAAGTTGGCAACGAACTGCGTCCCGCGGTCGCTAATGACCTTGTCTGGGAATGAGTGTAGGCGTACAATGTGGGTGAAAAAGAGCTGGGCGAGTTTTTTGGCCGTGGGTAGTTTCTTGCACGGGATGAAATGGGCTTGCTTAGAAAATGTGTCGACCACGACCAGGATGACTGTTTTGCCCTGTGAGGGTGGGAGTTCAACAATGAAATCCATGGAGACTACCGACCAGGGTCTGGTGGCTGTAGGGAGGGGAACCAGGTGGCCCGGGGGTTTACCCCCCCTTCTTTTTGCCATGAGGCAGGTGGGGCATGAAAGAACAAATTCGGATACATCTTTCTTAATTTTCGGCCACCAGAACTGGCGGGTGAGTAGGTTGAGGGTTTTGACATAGCCAAAGTGGCCGGCCAGGCGACTTGAGTGACAGCGCTCCAAGACCTCTTTTCTGAGGGGGTCGGGCACATAGATTTTTTCATTGTGCAGCCAGAGCCCGTTTTCGGCTTTAACCAAATTAGGTGGGCGGTCGGTCTCCTGGTTGTATTCTGAGAGGAATCGAGGCAGCAGATCTGAATCCGGAGGGCTGGTCTGCCTGCCTGAGCGGGTAGTGACCCCCCCCCCCCGAGATGGCTGAGGGGGAAATTAATGAGTCCACTACCTCCTCCCGGAGACTGTCGTGTTGTGGCATGCGAGAGAGGGCGTCTGCCAAGAAATTCTTTGAGCCTGGGATGTGTTTCAGCACAAAGTCAAATTTAGCAAAGAAACCTGCCCACCGGATTTGTTTTGCAGTCATTTTGCGGCGCCCGGTGAGGGCTTCAAGGTTTTTATGATCGGTCCAGATTTCAAAGGGCACTCTCGCTCCCTCGAGCCAGGAGCGCCAGGTTTTCAGGGCAAACATGACTGCAAACGCCTCCTTGTCCCAGACCGACCAATTTCTTTGTTCGTTGGAAAATTTCCTTGAGATATAGGCACATGGACGGAGCACCCCATTTTCCCCCCTCTGCATCAGTATGGCTCCCACTGCGGCGTCGGAGGCGTCGCATTGGACCACGAAGGGTTTCCGCTCGTCGGGATGAGCCAACACGGGTTCGGAGGTGAAGAGGCGTTTTAGTTCATTGAAAGCTTTTTGGCATTCAGGCGTCCACGTTAGGCGTGCGCCTGGCTTTTTCGCCTCTTCACCCTTCCCTTTGGTTTTGAGGAGTTCCGTGAGGGGGAGCATGACTGTGGCAAACCCCTTAATGAAGTCGCGGTAAAAGTTAGCGAACCCGATAAAACTTTGTAACTGTTTGCGGGTTCGAGGGGGTTCCCAGTCTAGTACTGCTTGGACCTTTGCGGGGTCCATGGCCAGTCCCTCCCCCGACACTCGGAAACCCAAATAGTCCAATTCGGTCTTGTGGAACTCGCATTTTGACAATTTGGCGTACAGTTTGTGTTTGCAAAGGGTGCGTAACACTTTTCGGACCAGGGGTACATGAGACTTTAGATCTTGTGAATAGATAATGATGTCATCAAGGTACACCACCACCCCCTTAAACAGGAATTCCCGTAGCACTTCATTGATAAAGTTCATGAAAACACCAGGGGCTCCCTGCAGTCCGAAGGGCATGACTAGGTACTCAAATTGTCCCAGGGGGGTGTTGAATGCTGTCTTCCACTCGTCCCCCTCTTTGATGCGGACGCGGAAGTACGTGTCTCGGAGATCAAGCTTTGTAAATACTTTGCCCTTTGCTACGGTGTTCAACAAATCCTTTATCAACGGGATCGGGTAGGCGTTGGACATGGAAATCCCGTTTATAGCACGAAAATCTGTGCAGAGCCTAAGAGACCCGTCCTTTTTCTTTCGGAAGAGGACGGGGGCGGCATGGGGGGCAGTGGCCAGCCGTATGAAGCCGCGCTTAAGGTTCTTGTCCAGAAACTTTCGGAGTTCAGCTTTTTCTGCCCAACCCATGGAGTACAGTTTCGCCTTGGGAAGCTGTTGCCCTGGGATCAGCTCGATGGCACAGTCCGTAGGGCGGTGGGGCGGTAGCTCGTCCGCTTCCTTCTCGCTAAACGCTAATCTTAGATCCTGGTATTCCTTGGGGATTGAGGCGACTTCTTCGAGAGTGAGGCAAGCCCGCATGTTTTGGGGGGGAGCGTGCGGTCCCCATTCGGGGCGCCAGTGGTGATGCTCACACCTCCAATCCGGGAACCGGACGATTTGTTCCTCCCACCTTATGTCTGGTTGGTGGCGGGCGAGCCAAGACGAGCCCACCACCACGTCAAAAGAGCAAGAGGGGGCAATTACGAAAGTTTCAATCCCCCAATGCTCCTCGGTTCCCACCGGGACTGCCTGAGTCTCTAACGCACATGGTTCCCCTCTCATGGGCCCCCCGTCCATCTGCTGGAACTGCATCGGCTGTGGTAGGGGGGAGGTGGCTAATCCCAACGCCTCAACTAGGCGGGGGGTGATCAGTTCCCTGTTACACCCGGAGTCGATCAGCGCTCGGGCGTGCATGAATCTCTTTAGGGTAGGGTTGAGGAGGGTAACGGCCATAAATAGTAAACCCCCTGTTGCTCTCACCGTGAGGAGTGCCGGCTGTTGTTGGACCTGCTTTGCGGCACCCATTAAAGCAGGTCGCTGTCGTTTCCCGCCGACTCGGTGTCGTCCGATTCTTCGGTCGATTCTTCCACTGTAGCCAAGTCGGTGGTAAAATCCTCGTCAGTCGCCAAGGAAGTGGCGACGGAGCCCCGGCTGGGCTCCTTCGAGCGGCCGCTCTTTTTCTTCTTCGGCCCCGGGGTAGTTGTCTTCGCCGTGGGTGGGGTGGAACCCACTTTCACTGGGCAGTTGGCAGCGAGATGATTTGGGTCTCCGCATTTGAAGCACTTGCGAGCAGGAGACGGGGTGGAGGCCGCCGGTGCCTTCCTCCCTTCGGATTTAGTCGGTGTGAGCTTCGCCGCCTTCTTCGCCAGCTGCTGCCGTCGCATCCCCACATGTTGGAGGTTGGTCTCCACCTCTCCGGCCAGCTGGATCCATCCGACCAACGTGTCGGGCCTCCCTTGACTGTAGCAGCGGTCGAGGATTGTCGGGTTCAAACCATTGATGAACGCGGTATATTTCATGACCTCGTTCCATCCCCTCGCCGCCGCGCAGTACCCCAGGAACTCGGTGGCATACTCGCGGGTGGAGCGGTTGCCTTGCTCTATGCGCTGAAGGGCGGCGACCGCCTTCTCCTCCCGCAGGGGATCGCCATACTGGCGGAGCATCGCGTGCAGGAACCCCGCCACCGTAGCTAGCTCGGGTTTTCTTCCCATAAAAAGCCCGACGTACCACTTGCGGGCCGCGCCTCTCAGTCGGGACGCGATGTGGTACACTCGGCTGGCTTCGGTCGGGTAATCCGCACCCCAGTGGGTGAAGAACGTGTCGCACTGTATGGTAAAATACTCCACGTCCTCCGGATTCCCATCGAAAGTAATCTTCAATTCTCTTCCTCGACCCTCGGCCCCCCCTGGGGCTCGCGGCGCCCCCGGCGGCGGCGCGGGGCCCGGTAGAGCCGGCAGGATCGGGGCGGGGGGCGCTGGGGCCCCTGGAGCGGGCAGGGCCGGCAGCGCCGGGGCAGCCGGGGCCAGCGGGGCTGGTGGTGCCGGGGCAGGTGGAGCCGGCGGCGCCGGGACGCCCGGAGCCGGTGGGGCTGGGGCGGCCGGAGCCGGCGGAGCCGGGGCAACCGGAGCTGGCGGGGCCGGGGCGGCCGGAGCTTGCGGAGCTGGGGCCGGCGGAGCCGGCGGGGCTACGGGCAGTTGCCCCAGCGGTAGCCCTCCAATCGGGACTCCCAGGACCGCAGTTTGCAAGGTGCGGAGCTGGTCGTAGATCGCGCCCAGGTTCTGCTGCAACTCCTCGGCCATCGTCACGCGGGATCGATGCACGTCGTCGTGTATCTCCCGAACCCAGTCGAATGAGTCGTTGCGGAGGGTCCGGATCTGGTCGTCTCCCCCTCGGGGCTCCGGGCCCTCCTCTTGGTCGCCGTCTCCGTCTCCGGCTCCCCCTTCGCCCAGCATGCTTCGGTACCGCTGCTCCGCGGCGTCGATTGCTGCCGTGGACTTCCGTGGGCTCCAGGTTCGCGGGGCTGGGAACGCGGCGTCGACCGAGAAAGGCGCCGGGACCTTAATTTTGCGCCGGACCCCCGTCACATTTGGGTCGAGCGGCGGGTCCTCTATTGGGGTGGTGGGCTCTCCGTCGTCTGGCACTTTTGCCGCCATCGGGCCAAGCCTCCAGTACAGATAAGCCACGAACAATGGGATCACTGTTATAATGTCAGAACTTAAGAACTTCAAGCGGATCCCATACTTGGTTACAAAGTTAGGATTTTATTGAAGAGAACTAAGCACTGGAAGAGGCAAGATAACAGTGATGGCGAGAGCCAGCACCAGCACAATTTTATACACGTAAAACAAACATCTCACAAAGCCACAATTCACACCGTTACAGGCACATCTGTCTTCTCACCATCACTATCAGTAGAGAGGATGCCTCCCTACTCCGAAGGCCATGCTGCTCGGCTTCAAAGGGTCCCAGTGTGAGAATGTGCAGAGACATAACATAACTCATTCTACAACCCCAAATATTTTGGATACCAGTGGGGCAAGGTTAATTACTATTCAAGCACTTTGGGTCAAGCAAGGGTTACAACATGGAGTCAGTTTGGTTCAGTAACAAAGCAGCTCTAAGTCATAGTAAAAATACATTGCAGCATTGGTCACATTATAGGGAACCAGCAGTAAAGATACAAGTTCTGACAACCGCCCAACTGGGGAGAGCGTTGGGAGTAACCGGGACTCG
This sequence comes from Heteronotia binoei, assembly GCF_032191835.1. Taxonomy (NCBI): domain Eukaryota; kingdom Metazoa; phylum Chordata; class Lepidosauria; order Squamata; family Gekkonidae; genus Heteronotia; species Heteronotia binoei. Next base: position 30,027,913 of record NC_083223.1, read on the forward strand.
CCAACAGCAGCCGGGGCCAGGGGGGCCACGCGGCCGACCGAGCCAACCCCCACCTGCCGCTGTGGCGGCCACCCAGGCACCGGCGGCGCCCCAAGCGCCGGCGGCCCCCGCCCCAGCCAGACAGCGAGACCTTGGGGGGAGCCGGGAGCTGGATGCAACATTCGACGGGGATCCGGAGGAAGTGAACTATTTTGCAATCCAAGCGAATAGTTACATGTACTATTGGGGAGATCTGTTCCCCGATGAAGTGAGCCGAGTGGACTATTTGGGCTCGAAGTTGCGGGGGGCCGCCAAGAAGTGGTATGTGAGCCTGTGTGAGACCAACAGCCCGATCCTGCACTTCGTGAACACGTTCGTGCAAGCTCTACTGACCCAATACGAGGAGCCCCTGCAAGAGGCCAGGGCGCTTTTGGCGCTACGAAATATGAAGCAAGGGGCCCGATCCATCCAGGAGTATGCGGCGGATTTCCAGGCTAACGCCGCCCGGAATTGGAACGAAGTAATGAAGATTGAACACTTCACCAACGGGCTGAACCCCAGCATCCTGGACCGGGCGCTAACCCAGGCCCACCCAGACACGCTAGTGGGGTGGATCCAGCTCGCGGGAGAGGTGGAGACCAACCTGAAGCGGGTGGCAATGCTGCGGCAAGCACTGACTGCCGGAAGAGGCGCACCCAAAACCCCACCCGAAAAGGTCGAGCCTCCCAAAACCAAGAAGCCGCCAGCGGCCGCCCCAGCAGGGCCCCGCCGCTGCTTCCGTTGCGGCGACCCCAACCACCTCGCCTCCAACTGCCCCCAGCCGCCCGCAGGAGCCGCCCCGACGCCGGGGCTGAACAGGCAAGGCACCCCGGGTCCGAAGAAAACCACGGGCCGCCCTAAGGACGCGGCAAAAAGCAGCACTCTGATGGTGCAAGAGGAGTTGCAGGAGGAAGAAGTCCGTCTCTCCACAGAGTTAGCTGACCTCGCGTGGGAGGAGGAGCCGGCGGGAAACGGCGCCGACCTGCTTTGAACGGTGCCAGCCAGCAGGTCGATCGGGAGGAGGCACCATTAACGGTAAAAACCACGGGAAGACTGTACTTTGTAATGGTGAAGCTGCTAAACCCAAAACTGAAAAGGTTCCTGCAGATCCGCGCCCTCATAGACTCGGGGTGCAACCGGGAACTAATCTCCCCCAAGGTGGTGGAGGCCCTGGGACTAGAGCGGTTGCAACTTCCCCACCCCATGCGGTTTGCACAAATGGACGAGTCGGTGATGGGGGGGGAGCCCTGCACGCAGGAAACAGAACCATGCCCCCTGGGGATTGAGAGCCATTGGGACATGGAAACGTTTGTCATCGCCCCGGCTTGTGGCTACCCCGTGGTGTTGGGAGTGGGATGGTTGGAGAAACACGAGCCCCTTATCCGCTGGAAAGCACAAACCATCCGGTTCCCCGACCCTGATTGCAGCGGGCACTCGTGGGACATGGCGTGGGGACCGCGGGCGCCCGCCGCCCGAGAGAGGGCGTGCGTCCTGGTAGAGGAGGTGCACCAGGTCCCGAGTGTATATCAGGACCTCATGGAAGTGTTTAGTGAGCGGGAAGCCAACCAACTACCCCCCCCCCCCACCGGAACACGGACTGTGCCATAGAACTGATCCCCGGGGAAACCCTCCCCCGGGCCAAACTTTACCAAATGGAGTGGGCTGAGAAGAAGGAGCTGCGCAAGTTCCTAGACCTGAACCTGGAGAGGGGTTTCATCAGGCCCGCCACGGCGCCCCACGCGGCCCCGGTGCTGTTTAGAAAGAAGAAGGACAATACGCTTAGACTTTGCACTGATTTTCGCGGGATAAACGCGATTTCCATGTCCAACGCTTACCCCATCCCCCTCATTAAAGACTTGCTGAGCACGGTGGCGGGGGGGAAGATCTTTACAAAGCTTGATCTGAGAGACGCGTACTTCCGAGTGCGCATCAAAGAGGGGGATGAGTGGAAAACGGCGTTCAACACCCCGATGGGACAATTTGAGTACCTAGTCATGCCATTCGGGCTGCAGGGGGCGCCTGGGGTATTCATGAATTTTATAAATGATGTACTGAGAAAATTTCTGTACAAAGGGGTGGTGGTGTACCTGGATGACATCATTATTTATTCCCAGGACGAACAGTCCCACGTAAAACTAGTGAGGGAGGTGCTAACCACCCTGCTGGAGCACCAACTGTATGCCAAGCTGTCTAAATGCGAGTTTCACCGCACCGAATTAGACTACCTCGGGTTCCGGGTGTCCAAAGATGGACTAGCCATGGATCCCGCGAAGGTGCAGGCAGTCGTAGAATGGGCCCCCCCGAGGACACGTAGACAGCTCCAATCTTTCATCGGATTCTCCAATTTTTACAGAGGGTTCATTGAGGGGTTCGCTCAAATTGCCCTGCCCCTGACAGACCTCCTCAAAACAAAGGGAAAGGGGGAAGACGCAAAGCGACCGGGGGCGAAGCTTAACTGGACACCCGCTTGCCAGGCGGCTTTCGACCGGCTCAAGCAACTGTTCACTAGCGAGCCGGTCCTGAGTCACCCAGACGAGCTCAAGGGCTTCGTGGTCCAGTGCGACGCCTCCGATGTCGCCGTAGGAGCCATTCTCATGCAGAGGGATGGGGAGGGGAAATTGCGACCCTGTGCTTACATCTCAAGAAAATTCTCAGATGAGCAGAGGAACTGGTCAGTGTGGGACAAGGAAGCCTTCGCAGTCATGTTTGCGCTAAAGACATGGAGATCGTGGCTGGAGGGGGCTAGAGTGCCATTTGAAATATGGACGGATCACAAAAACCTGGAGGCACTCACGGGGAAAAGAAAGCTCAGTGAGAAACAGATCAGATGGGCGGGGTTCTTTTCCAAGTTCGATTTCATTCTGAAACACATCCCGGGGACCCGTAACTTCTTGGCTGATGCCCTGTCCAGGCTCCCGCAGCACGAAAGCCAGAGGGAAGAGGTGGTCAACTCCTTAATTTCCCCCACACAAGTGGCAGCCATGGTCACCACCCGCTCGCAAAAGAGGAGGGAGCTGGACGGAATCAGTCGGGAACGCATCGCTCTAGAGGCCGAGAGGGAGGGAGGCGGGCGGCCTGAGGGGGTGCAGAAGGGGAAGGATGGACTGTGGTATAAAGGGGAGAAACTGTACATCCCGATGACTCTGAGAAAAGAAATTTTGCAGCTTTGCCACTCATCTAAATTGGTGGGCCACTTTGGCTATGTAAAGACGCTGCACCTAGTAAACCGGCAGTTCTGGTGGCCGTCCCTCCGAAGGGACGTGTCGGAATTCACGACCAGCTGCCCAGTGTGCATAATGGCGAAGAAGAGAGGGGGGAAGCCCCCCGGTCTCCTGCAGCCGCTAGAAACAGCCAAACGCCCCTGGGCCATTGTGTCGATGGATTTTATAGTAGAGCTCCCCTCTTCACGGGGGAAGATGGTCATTTTGGTGGTAGTGGACACGTTTTCCAAGCAAGCCCATTTCATTCCCTGTGCCCAACTACCCACAGCCAGGAAGCTGGCCATCCTATTCTTCGATCACGTGGCCAAACACCATACAATCCCAGATAAAGTAATTAGTGACAGGGGGCCTCAGTTCGTTGCCACCTTCTGGCGGGAGTTCTGCCAACTATTAGGGATGGAGCAGGGGTTAAGTTCAGCATACCACCCCCAGACAGACGGACAGACGGAGAGAGTGAACGGGGTGCTAGAACAGTATTTACGATGCTTTGTGGGCCAACGCCAGTCAGACTGGGTAGACCTCCTCCCGTTTGCAGAGTACGCCTACAACAACAGCGCCCACAGTTCCACCAAAGCCTCCCCCTTCGCCACGGTATTGGGATATGAGGGAAAGCCAATCCCGCTGCTGCCGGGGGGGGAGAGCCCAGAAACGGGTTCTGCGTTTGAGCAATGGTGGCAAGGACCTAGCCAATACTGGCCCTCCATCCAGGAGAACTTAAAAGCAGCAAAGGAGGCTTACAAGAAGCAATATGATAAGTCTCATGTGCCAGTCTGGGAACTAAAGGTTGGGGACTCAGTGTACCTGTCAACGAAAAATCTACCTCTCTCCCAACCATCCAGAAAGTTGGCCTTTAAGTTCATAGGGCCTTTCAAGATCAAACGAGTGATTAACCCAGTAACTGTGGAGGTAGATTTGCCTCCGGCCCTTGGTAAAGTTCACCCTGTGTTTCATTGCAGCCTGCTGCGTCGAAGCCCAACCTCGACCAATTGGCATCAAACGGAATCAACGCCCATCTCGGGTCGGGGGAGTGCAGAGCCCCCCCCAGGCTTCAAAGCACGAAAGCATGATCAAGAACAACCTCGAGCCCGCACCGTAGGGGGGGCTTAGGGGGGGCACTATGTCAAGTCTGCTGTATTTTTGGGAATATATTTTCTAACTCTGGTTCAGAAGCAAGGGATTCTGGGTCCATACTGAACACCGAATGCTGCTAGCTAACTCTCCTTCCCCCCCCTCCTCCTAGCTATGCCTTTGTTGTGTAGTTTACTTTGAAATGCTGATATGGGAATGAGATGTTGGAGCCTTCTCAGGCCAAAAGGGCTGTGGGAGTACAGAGCGCCACGGCTTTGGTGTGAGAATGAGAGATTAACATCCTAGTGTGAAAACCTGCTGTTTAGTGTACCCCGCCCGTAGGAATCCTTTGATCTACACCTTAAAATGCTTGGTTCATGTTTTGTACATTAGTCCTTCAATTGTTATCATGGTCTACTTTTCTGCTTTCAATAAACTAGAAGCTTGTTTTCAACCAAGGACTCGTTATTGAATCCAGCTGACTTGACAAAGGGTCTTAAGCAAGCAATTTGAAACCCCAATGGTGAGGGAGGAAAGCAGAATACGAATAATGAAGGAGCTGCCGAGAAAGGTCGTTAGTGACAGAAAACAATTTAAGAAATTGATGGACAAGCTAAGGGAGAAGAACATAAGGTACAGATGGATGCTACCAGAAGGTCTTAGCTTTGAATATAGAAGACTGCGAAAAATAATAGTTGACACCCAAGGAATGAATGAATTTTTTGTGGACAATAAAGAATTTGAAGGTACAGAATAACTGAGAAAACATTATGGATTACAAATTAATTTCTTGGAATGTAAATGGACTTAATTCACCACAAAAAAGAAGGGCAATTTTTCATTGGATTAACAAGCAGAAATGTAATATAATTTGTTTACAAGAAGTGCATATTAAACAATTGGATTACAAATTTTTATGGAATAAGGCTTTGGGAGAACAATTTGTTTCATTAGCTAAAGAGAAAAAAAGAAGAGTGGTTTTTTACATTAAAAAAGAACTAGAACCCAAACTGGTCTTTAAAGACAATGATGGCAGATACATTGCAGTGGAGGTGTTGATAAATGAAAAAAAACCCACTGTTGTTGGGTTTATACGCCCCTAACGGGGCGAAGGATGTTTTCTTTAAAGACATTTTGCAACAACTTAACCAAGTGACTCATGAACAGGTTATGTTAATGGGCGATTTCAATGGAACCATTAACAACTCTCTGGATAGATCTGGAAACAAAAAGAAGAAAGATGGGAAGCTACCAAACTCCTTCTTTGATTTAATAGAGCAAGAAAGTCTGGAAGACATTTGGAGAAAGTTTAATCCTAATGTACGTGATTATACCTTTTTCTCAGCAAGGCATAACTCCTTCTCAAGAATTGATATGTTATGGTCCACGAAGGACCTGGGACTTATTACAAATAAGATGGAAATTCTTCCAAAAATAGGTGCAGACCACAATCCATTAATGTGGTCAGCGAAGGTTATGAGAAAGAGCAGAAGATGGAGAATAAATGAGGATTTGTTGCATAAAGTGGAAGTAGTGAAGTCTCTGGAAAAAGAAACTAAAGCCTTCTTCCAAGCAAATGAAGATCAAGAGGTTAAAACACAGACCGTTTGGGATGCGTATAAAGCAGTGATGAGAGGATTACTAATCACATTGAACAACAAAGACAAAAGAGCTAAAGAAAAGCAACTGAAAGACTTACAAGCAGAAATAGGCAAAAAAGAAAAAAGATCTAAAAAAACGACCGGGGAAAAAGAAAATAATGCGAGAAATCACAATTTTGCAGAATCAGCTGAAACATTTATTGAACAAGGAGGTGGAATGGATGTTAAAAAGGTTACAGCAAAAATCATTTGAAGGTGACAACAAACCAGGGAAATATCTGGCTTGGCAACTTAAGAAAAAAAAGGAGAAAAAGTTTGTAAATAAAATTTGTGTGGAAGGGAAAGAAATTGTAGATCAAGCTGGAATTAAAAGGGAGTTTTTTAAATTTTATGCCAAATTATATAAAGGTCAACAGATAAATAAAGAAAAAATTGATGCCTATCTGCAAAGATTAAAAGTGAAACCCTTGAATGATAATAGGGAAAAATTTTTGAATAAGCCAATTGAGAAGGTTGAAATTGAAGCAGCGATTTGTTCAATGAAATTAGGCAAAGCTCCAGGTCCAGACGGCTTTTCAGCAAAATTTTATAAAGTCTTGGCGGATGTACTAGTACCCAAAATGCAAAAGTTGATGAATTGTATTAGAGAAGATGGGAAGGTACCAGATTCTTGGAAAGAAGCGGTTATTTCATTAATACCGAAAGAAGAAAGAGACTCCACGAATGTCAAAAACTATAGACCAATTTCATTACTGAATAATGATTACAAAATATTTGCTAGAATTTTAGCGGAAAGACTCAAACAGCATTTAAACATTTCTATTCAGGAAGAACAAGCAGGTTTTCTCCCTAGGAGGCAAATAAGGGATAACATTAGAAATGTAATAGACATTGTTGAATATTATGAAAAACATCCAGAAAAGGAGGTGGCCTTATTTTTTGCGGATGCAGAAAAAGCTTTTGATAATCTTAATTGGGACTTTATGTTTGCAGTTATGGAGAAAATGAATTTAGGAGATGATTTCATAAGAATGACTAAAGCAATATATACAGAACAACACTTTGTGTGAATGCTGACTTAACTGAACAACTGAAGATCAGCAAAGGCACTAGACAAGGTTGCCCTCTATCTCCATTGTTGTTTATAATGACCCTAGAGGTCTTGTTGACTCAAATTGATGAAGATAGTGAAATAGAGGGATTGAAGTTGAAAGGTTTTTCCTATAAATACAGAGCCTTTGCAGATGATGTGATGTTCATCAACGAGAACCCAGTACAAGTGATGCCTTTGTTGTTAAAGAAAATTAAAGAGTATGGTGAGTTAGCTGGCTTTTACATTAATAAAGAAAAATCGAAAATCCTTACTAAGAATCTGACATTAAACAAACAGAAAGAATTACAAAATGCCACTGGATGTGAAGTTGCCTCCAAGGTAAAATATTTAGGTGTGGAGATGACGATGAAAAACATTGACTTATATAAGAACAATTATGAAAAGCTCTGGCATAAAATAGAAGGTGATATGTTAAAATGGAATAAACTAAACATATCCATGCTGGGGAGGATATCTGCAATTAAAATGAATGTTCTACCAAGGATGATGTTTTTATTTCAAACTATCCCAATAGTGAAAGATAAGAAACAATTTAATCTGTGGCAAAGAAAAATTTCAGAGTTTATTTGGGCGGGCAAGAAACCAAGAATTAAAATGAAAATCTTAACAGATGCGAAAGAAAGAAGCGGCTTCCAACTACCTGATTTAATGCTATACCATGATGCAGTCTGTTTGGTATGGATTAAGGAATGGATGACTTTGATCAACAAAAAATTATTGGCGCTAGAAGGACATGGAAATATATTTGGTTGGCATGCGTATATGTACTACGGGAAAGAGAAGATGGATGGGTTTTTTTCACATCACTATATAAGGAGGAGTTTGCTGAATACTTGGAAAAAATATAATAAATATGGAGATGAGAGGAAACCACTTTGGATTGTGCCAACAGAAGTAATAAGTATGCCGCAAAGTGTAAGGGAAGGGAAATGGGCATCATACGAACAACTGCTAAAGTTCAAGGGGGGCAAAGTTGAAATGAAATCGGTTGAACAAATTTGATTGGTTTCAGCTGTTACAGATTAAAAGTTTGATAGAGAAAGACATTAAAAGTACAGGTATAAGACGAGAGAAAACAGAAATGGAGAAAATGCTGCTGGGCGAGAATGAAAAATTGATTTCAAGGTTGTATAAACTGTTATTGAAATGGTCTACAGAAGAAGAGGTGGTGAAGCCTCAAATGATTAAAAGGGCGATTAATTTTAATAAAGAAATACAGATGGAGATGTGGGAACACCTATGGAAGAATTCAATGAAAATATCAACGTGCTATAACATAAAAGAGAACTGTCTCAAAATGCTGTACAGATGGTACATGACACCTAAAAAGTTAACAAAAATGAGTAATCAAGCCTCAGATAGGTGTTGGAAATGTAAAAAACATGAAGGTTCTTTTTACCACATGTGGTGGACTTGTGAAAAGGCGAAACAATTTTGGACAATGATTCAACAGGAGATCTCGAAAATCTTGGGTTATAATATTAAGAGAGCGCCAGATGTCTTTCTGGTGGGATTACAAATGGAAAGCTTTCCAAAGCAAGACAGAACATTGTTGTGGTATTTGCTTTCAGCTGCGAGAACATTGTATGCGCAAATGTGGAAGCAAGACAGAATACCTGAAAAATGGGACTGGGTCTTAAAGGTTCTTAACTGGAGTGAAATGGACAAACTTACTAGAATCTTAAAAGACAACAATTTGGAGAAGTTTAAAGAAGACTAGAGTAAATTTCAAAGTTACGTGGAAATACAATGGAGGGTGAAGAGTCACTTAGTGGTTTATGACAACATTAACTGAACTTTAAATGATAAAGAAGAATTGTGATTATTGAATTAGTAGAATATAGTTACATGGTAATTATGTATATATGAGTTAAGATAAAATTAAGACAGTTGGAATTCCGGAGTTGATTTTATAACTTTGGGTTTTGTGTTTAATAAGCACTAAGTGAATTATAGAGAAAGGGTTAGGGAAAGATAACTCTTTGTGTAAAAATTTTATAATGGTGAAAAGATATTTAGTAGTGTATGACAACATTAATTGAACTTTTAATGATAAAGAGGTATTGTGCTAGTGTGATAAAAGTATTAGTAGAGCATAGCTACTTGGTAAATATATATATATGAGAGTCAAGATAAGACTAAGGTAGTGGGAACTCTGGAACTGAATTAATAATTATGAGTGTTGTGTTTAATAAGTGCTAAGTGATTATTAGGGAAAAGGTTAGTGAATGATATATATATATATATATATATTTTCTCTCTAAAGATTCTATAATTGTGAATTTACCTCTAATATGCTTTTAATTTGTTTTAAGTACCGGCGGAGGTCATGAATAAGAGTGGGGGGGGGGAGGAAAATATGTAATGTATTGGAGAAGTATATTTGAATTTGAATAGATGAATGTATCTCAATATATTGCAAAATAAAAGTTTGGTTACACAGAAAAAATGATAGTTTATGTGTGAGAGCTATTCCTCGCCCCCACCTTTTGGAATCCTTTTGAAGTAAGCCTTAAAAGTATTGTATCAATGTATTTGCAGCATCACTCTCAAGAATCTGTTACACTGAAAGTATCGGCTTATCAATAAACGCAGTTTTGTATCAACTTCAACTCGTCATTGAAACCGCATGCTTGACATTGGCGAGTTCAGCAGAGTTGCTTTCTGCGGCGGCCCCATACTCTTCCCGTTCCGCACTCCCCCAGGCCCTGCTGGTTCCTCCAGCAGGGTGTGGCGGTGGAGTTGTTCTATGTGTCTGCAGAGGAGCTGCCCCACTTCTGACGAGACCTCATAAGAGTGGGACCTGGTGAGCCGCAGCACCCAAGCTGGTATTCACTCCAGTCTTCTTGCAAAGTTCTTGGCATAGACCGGATACCCTGAAAGAACCCCCTCATGGCCTCCCTAGTCTCGGGGGAGCTGTGGAGGTCCAGGGCTCGGTTGGGGTGTAACCTATCTAACCAGGTGGTTAACCACCTGCCCATGAGTAACTCGACAGGGCATACGCCCGTAGCTGTGTTGGGGTTGATCCTGTTCCCAAACAGGAAGGCAGACAGTCAGTGGTCCCAATCCCCTTGGACTGTGCGACCCAGGGCCTCCTTGGTTGTGCAAACCATGAGCTCCGCTTGGCCGTTAGTGACCAGGTGAAAGCGAGTGGACTGTATGTGGCGGATGAGGTACCTATTGAGAAATTCCTGGAACTCCTGGGAGTTAAATGCGGTGCCATTGTCTGTCATTACGGTGTCAGGGATTCCATGGGTGCAAAAAACCCTCTGTAAGGCTCTGACTGTGGCCGCGGTGGAGATGGAAGCGACTGGAATTACCTGCAGCAGCTTTGTGTAAGCCTCCACCAAGATACAGAATATTTGCCCCTGGTATGGCCCTGCATAGTCTAAGTGTAGCCGGGACCACAGCACCCGATTGGATTCCCAGCAGTGAACGTGTGCGCCAGGCAGATTTGGCTGGGACTCTTGGTTGGGCGGGCACCTCCTAACCCACCCCTCAATCTTTTCAACCATTCCCGGCCACCATACATAGCTCCGTGCCAGAGCTTTCATACACACTATCCCCGGGTGTGTCTCGTGCAAGCCTTCAAGCACTTGCTTCCGGAGTGGGGGAGGGACCGCCACTCTGCTGCCCCAAAGAATGCACTCTTTGTGTAAGGAGAATTCTTCCCAGTGGGAAACAAATGGTCTGAATGCAGCGTCCAATTTGTCTGTGGGCCAACCCCTCCCCACCCAGTCCGAAATGTGTGCAAGGATGCGGTCTCTGCCCATGGACCTGGCTACCTCCACTGCGTGGAGGGGCCGCTCCGGCAGAGACTCCAGGAACATCACATGGTGGTCTGGGTCCATCTGCGGCAGCGGAAGGCGACTGAGGGCATCTGCATGGCCCATTGCCTTGGCAGGGCGGTAGACGAGCTTGTAGGTGTATGAGTTGAGGAATTCGTTCCACCGCAGGACCCACTGCAACAGGATCTGCGATGTCTGGCAGTCTGGGGCGAGTAGGCCGAGCAATGGCTTGTGGTCTGTGGCAATCGTGAGGTGCCTGCCATACAGGTAGTTGTTGAATTTGTATACACCCGCCACAATTGCCAATGCCTCCTTATCTATTTGGGCGTAGTTTGTGCTCAGCCTGGGTCAAAGTGCAAGAGCAATAGGCTACAGGGACCTCTCTCCCGTCCAGAAGTTGGTGGTCCAGGATGGTGCCCACTCCGTAAGGGGAAGCATCGCATGCTAAAATCACAGGGAGGGACTTGTCAAAATGGGGGAGTACCTCATTTGAAACCAAGATGTCCTTGACCGCCTGGAAGGCCGTGGCCTGCTTTCCCCCCCAGACACATGGGGTGCCCTTATCAAGGAGTCTGTGTAGGGGTCCAGCCAGGGCTGCTTTGTGGGGCAAGAATGAGTGGTAAAAGTTCAGGAGCCCCAAAAAACTTTGTAGCTCCATCCTGCAAGTGGGGGCTGGGGCCTGTACTATTGCCCTGGTCTTGTCAGCCGTTGGGTGAATTCCTGCAGCGTCCACCGCAAACCCCAGGAACTCCACCCTTGGCACCCCAAGCGAGCACTTCTCCCGCTTCACCTTGAGACCCGCATTCTGGAAGTGGTAGAACACCTCTCGAAGGCAGCAGAACTCGTCGGCATCTGGTGCCGCTATTAAAACGTCATCAAAAAAGGGTTGTACTCCAGGAATCCCTTTAAAGAGATAATCCATTAAGCTTTGGAAAATTTCCGGGGCCACGCTGACCCCAAATTGTAGTCTTCGCAACTTGAAAGCCCCCTGGTGCATAACGATGTTCTGAGCCTCCACCGGAAGTTGCTGGTATGCTTGGGCCAAATCCAACTTCCTGAAAATCTTGGATCCAGCCAGGGAGGTGAGGACATGGCGGACCACTGGGACGGGGTATTGTCAAGTCTGCTGTACTTTCTGCTGTACTTTCTCTAGAATGTATCTTTGGTTCAGGGAAAAGGATCCTGGGTAAAAACCACACTGTATACCAATGCTGCTAGCTTGATCTCTCCTTTCCCCCCTCCTTCCCTTTGTTATGTAGCAATGCTTTGAAATGGGAATATGGGAACAAGATAGTAGTGCCTTCTCAGGAGAGCGTGGGGGGAACTGGTGCCAAGAAGGCGCCCAAGGCCGACCAGGCCTGAGAACGAAATAGTAACAGCAATGTGTGAATGTACCCTGCATAGAGTACCCCTCCCTCAAGAATCCCTTTGATGTATACCTTAAATGCTTGCCTTGATTGTATGCTTGCCAGTCTTTCAATCTAACGCTATAGTCTAACAACATGTTACAATAAACTAGAAACTTTTATTAAAAAGGTCTCGTTATTGAGACATCAGACTTGACAGGTGTGGGTGGTCCTGTAGTGCTGTATTAATTGTGCATTTGTAGTCTGCACAGATGCGCACATCCCCGTTTGGCTTGACTGGGGTGACTATTGGGTTTTCCCAAGTGGCGTGGGAGACAGGTTCTAGCACTCCCTTGTCCATGAGGTGGTCCAGTTCAGCTTCGATTTTTGGCTTAAGTGCAAATGGAACACGCTGAGCCTTCAGTCTTAAGGGCCTAACCATGGGGTCCAGCTGCAACGCGATATGTGGCACCTTGTACATTCCCAGCGCCCCATCGAATACTTCTGGAAACTCCCGGCACACTTGGTCGAAATTGTGGGCCTGTATGTGGTCTGCCCCTACAATTTTGATGCCCAGGGGCTTAAACCAAGCCAATTCCAATAGAGTGGTGAGCTGGCGCTTCAGTACAAGAATGTCCAGGGCCCCTTTAAAATTTTTGAACTCCACCCAAACTCTGGCCCACCCCATGATCCGCACTGGATTTTTTTTTGAAAGTCCCGCAATATGAACTCCGTGGGCTGCAGAGCCGGCCAGTTGTGAGGGCAGAGTTTACTGAGGGTCTCCTCTGAAATAATGGAGATGGAGGATCCCTTGTCCAATTCCATCAGGCAGGGACCCCCCTCGATCAAGACCTGCACTTTGACCTTGTTGGGGGTAGTCCTGGGGCAAGTTCATTACCTGGATGTTGTTTGCAGCCGTTGTGTGTACGTCTATCTGTCAAGCAATGTGAATCTTTCTTATAATAATATAATGCTAATAGTATGATGATAACTGAATGTATCTGTAAAGTTCCATGAATGTTACTAACCATGAATTAAGCTGGGCACATCAAAGCATGGAATAGCCAGAGTGTAGTTCGCGCCTCTTTTGCCTCTCTCGCTTTCACTAACAAATGCAGGAATTTACTCTTTGAAGATAAGCGCCTCCAGGGACAGGTTCCAATACCTAGCTCAATAAAAGCATCTTGGATTATCAATAAATCATACTTTGGTTCAAATCAAGGACTGATTTCTTTGAGATATAATTGCTTGACATTATCGAGTCGTGGTGTGCGGACTGGGGCCTCCTGTTGGGTTTGGCCTGCAAGCTCGGGCAATGTGGCCCACTTTTCTGCAGCTTCTGCAATCCGTGCTATGGTAGGGGCAGTCACGGCACTCATGTGGGTCCCCACAGCTGGCACACTTGGTGCTCGGCTTCTCTGCTGCTTGTGGTCATTTTGGTGTTTTCAGCCCACTGCGTGGCTGGCAGTGAAGCTGATGTGCCCCTTCCTTGTCGGAGCCATCCAAGATCAAGGCAGCAGCGGCCTGATTCGTGGAAGGGTTGGTGTGCATCTGTTCGAAGGCGGTTGCCTATTGGAGCGCTTTTGCGAGGTCAATATCTTTGTCCTCGTATGCTAGCAACTTTCAGCGCATTTTCTCCTCCCAGATGCCAACCCCGAAACGGTCCAGCAGGATCTCTTCCATGTCCCTCGTGAAATCGCATCTCAGGGCTAATCCACTGAGCTCTGCAAGATACTGGTCGTGGGTTGCCCTCGTGAAGCGATGAATCGCTTCATCAGCAGGATGGTCTCCACCTCGCACAAACTCAGGAGAAGTACCTTCTTCTCTGCCACTGCATTTTGTGCAGCTCTATGTAGTAGTTGATCTGGTCCACCTATGATTCCCATAAGTCGGTCGAGGTGATGATGAATGCCGGTAGGGTTTGTCCGGGAGCGGTAGCCATGACCTCGGCCGCGGAAGCACTAGAGCTCGGGTCGCAGGGCTTGCGGGCGGCTGGAGGCTGCTTGCTGTCAAGACGTGGAACTTCAAGTAAAGACGGATCATAGTGTTGTAACAATTAATCCATTTATTGAGAACAAACAGTCAGCAGAGAGGCAGATTGAGTTTGATACCGGCCCAAGGTTGGGGCCAGCCTTTTCTACATTTCTAAAAGCAGGAAACAATACAGCCCTTTTCACACCCCCAGAGACAGCTGGGTCTTCCAGGGCTTTATCTCTTTCTCAGAGGAAGAGTACTTGAAGATGTGGACTTCAAAGCCGCAGATGGCTTTTCGGCTGGGCATGAGATTTTACTCCTTGCAGTTACAATATGCTTGGGGAAGGGCACTTGCTACAGTTCTCAGGGTTAGTAAAGCAGAGTTCATATTAAGGTACATCATGGCGTCAGTCATGTCAAGCATTTCTAATCTACAATTTAGTTTCAGTAAGTTACACGTTTGACACTTGCTGCTCACCGGAATCTCATCCTCATCACCAGTGTAATGTACTGAAGTCAGAGACGTTCAGATGGCAACATGCTTTATTAGCGAGTACATCACAAAGGCAACATGGCGGGGCTGGGTCCCCTGTTATATACATTTCCCGGAACAACCTTCTTCCTGGTCAGGTCCAATCCTGGCCAATTAAACTTCCCGCCACTGATCGTCATAGGCAGGCTGCGTTCGTCCCTTCCGGGCACCGCCCACAGGTGCACTATGCTGTACTTTCCGGGACGAATGCCAGACACAACAGATACCATCACTTCACATGATCTGGGCCATAGACTTCTGTTGATACAGCCCAAAATTGCATTTGCCTTTTTAGCCACTGCAGCACACTGTTGACTCATGTTTAGTGTATGATCCACTAAGACCCCTAGATCCTTTTCACACATACTACTGCCAAGACAAGTCTTTCCCATCCTAACTATGCATTGGATTTTTCCTACATAAATGCAGAACTTTACATTTATCCCTGTTAAAATTCATTTTATTGGTTTCAGCCCAGTTTTCCAGCCTGTCAAGATCATCCTGTATCCTGTTTCTGTCTTCTACTGCACTGTTTCCCAAAGGCAGGGTCACGACCCAGCACCGGGCCATGGAGCCCTCAATGCTGGGCCATGGGGCCTCCAGTCCCTTGGCCACCCCTCCCCCCGCCTTCCCTGGCATTGCGCCTCCCTCCCACGGGTCGCACACCTCCATGCCTCCTTCTCCCATCCTTCCCCATCGCAGGCAGTTCAGTTTCATGCTGTGCAAAGCCCTCCCCCGTTGACCTATCGTCTGATCGATGGGAAATCGGCGCTGAGCTCATTCCGTGCTGGGACAATCCTGTCGCAGGTCGACCAGACCATGGCTGAAACGTGCGCATGGCTCCTCCTTCCTCCCTCCCCTGCACTTCCTTCTCATCCAGGAAGGGCTGAGGAGAGAGGAGCCATGTGCCCTTTTCAGCCGTGGTCTGTTCGACCTGCAGCTGGCTTGGCCCAGTGCGGAATGAGCTCAGCACCGACTTCCCACCGATTGGGTGATCAGTCCCCCCCCCCGTGCCTCCCCTCGCAGTGTAGCACCCCCACCTCCTCCTCCCTCCCTTCCCCACCGCTGGTAAATTTCCGGCTTTGTAAAGCCCCCCCCCCCCGGTCGACCATCTTCTCAACGAGGAAAACGGAGCCGAGATAATTCAGCGCTGAGGCATGCCACTGGCATTTCAAAGGGACCACACCTGGAAAGAGTGCATAGGTGATCCCTCCCCCACACTTCAGTGGAGAAGGGATCAGCCAGGTGCCCTTTCCAGGCATGGGCCCTTCGAAATGCCGGTGGCATGCCTCAGCGCTGAATTATCTCCACTCTGTTTTCCTCGCCGAGGAGGTAGGGAGGGGGAGCTTTACAAAGCTGGAAAAATACCAGCGGTGGGGAAGGATGGGAGAAGGAGGCACTTGTGCTGCGAGATTTATAAAGTGAGTTGCATCCATCCCGTTTTTTTCCGTTTTTCTTTTCCTTGTCTCTTTCTTTTTTTTTTGTCGCTGCTTTCTTTCACTCCTTCCTTCCCCTTTCTTTCCTTCATATTTCCTTTCTCTTTCTCTCCCCCTCCCTTCCTTCCTTTCTTTCTTTCTTTCTTTCTTTCTTTCTTTCTTTCTTTCTTTCTTTCTTTCTTTCTTTCTTTCTTTCTTTCTTTCTTTCTTTCTTTCTTTCTTTCTGTCAGTCTTTTCCCATCCTCTCTCTCTCTGTCTTTTCTCCTTCCTTCCTTTCTATTGATAATCTGAGTAGACCTGGGAGGGAGATGCCCTGCCATTTCATGTTTTCCCAGCACTGCCATTTCAGGTCGGTTCCTTCCTTCCTTCCCTCTGTCTCTCTCTGTCAGACTTTCCCCCTATCTCTCCTTCCTTCCTTGCCATTGCTAATCTGAGTAGACCCGGGGGGGGGGGGAGCTTGAAATGCCCTGCTATTTCATGTTTTCCCAGGCTGCCATTTCATGTTTTCCCAGGATGAGAGCATTTTATATTTATAGTTTTCTGCTGTGTGATCCTTGTGCTTCTTCTTGATTTTTTATTTTTAAAATTGCATTGCAAAATTCCACCATCTCCTACTTTTCCTAAAAATATATTGCAAGAGTTTTAGGCTTGTCTGTACATCATTTCCTGTCTCCCGGCTCCACCCCCAAAGTCTCCTGGCTCCACCCCCAAATTTTAGTGGGCCACGAAGAAGTGTTAAAATAACCGGACTGGGAGGGGGGGAGTTTGGGAAACCCTGTTCTACTATATTTGCAACCCTTCCCAATTCAGTATCATCGGCAAATTTAATAACATTCCCTCTATGCCTTCATCCAAATCATTGATAAAGATGTTGGTAGCTAATAAACTTTTAAATGACACTTGTGCTGAGGTAACTTTAATGGTGGCTAGATTTCTCCAACAGGCCATGGAAATACGACAGAGAATGGTTCTGGAATGACCACATTTTATTTGTTTTAATTATTTAATTTAGCTAAACTCGACTCATATATATTTTACTTATTTTATGTATTTTAGCTCCCTATGTACTCTATAATCTAGGATTTTATATTATTTATATTGCTATTTTACTGCTAAATCTGTTTTATGCCAATAAAGGCTTGCTATTTGTTTTGCCCTGATAAAGATGTTGAACAAAACAGGTCCCAGGACAGATCCTTGAGGCATTCCACTTGTTACTCCTCTCCAAGAGGATGAGGAACCATTCACAAGCACTCTTTGGGTTGCAATCTGTCAACCAGTTACAGATCTACCTAACAGTAACAGGATCCAAACCACATTTTACCAACTATATGGAACCTTATCAAAAGCCTTACTGAAATCAAGATAAACTATGTCTACAGCATTCCCCTGATCCAGCAAGGTAGTCACTTTCTCAAAAAAAGAGATCAGGTTAGTCTGGCATTAATTGTTCTTGAGAAACCCATGATGGCTCTTAGTAATCACAGCCATCCTTTTTAAATGTTCCAGGACTGACTGACTGATGATTTGTTCTAAAACTTTTCTGGGTCAAGCTGACAGGTCGGTAGTTACCTGGATCCTCCTTTTCCCCCTTCTTGTAGATGGGGACAATATTTGCCTGCCTCCAGTCTTTCTGGCACTTCTCCCGTTCTTCAAGAATTCTCAAAAATAATGGCCAGAGGCTCAGAAATTACACCCACAAGCTCTTTTAGTACCCTTGGTTGCAGTTCATCTGGCCCTTAGGACTTTGTTTCATTTAAAGAAGCTAGGTGTTTATGTACTACCCCTATACTGATCTTAGGTGGCAACTCCCTTCTCTCATTATATGTTGTTTTTGCCATGTTGAGCACCATTTCCCTCGGAAGAGAAGACTGAGGAAAAGTAAGAATTGAGCATTTCTGCCCTGTCTTCATCACCTGTTACAATTTCATTTTCCTGTCCTTGCAATGGGCCTACCATGTCCTTGCCCTTTTCTTACTCTAAATATAAGAAAATAACCCTTTTTTGTTGATTTTAGCATCTTTGGCTAGCCTAAGCTCATACTGAACTTTAGCTTTCCTAACATTTTCTCTAGAAGCACTGGTGATTTGTTTATATTCATCCTTGGTTATAAGGCCCTCCTTCCAATTCCTAAAGGAGTTTTTTTTATTTCTCAAGTCTTTGGAGTTTATGGAGCCACCTTGGATCACGTTTATGGAGCCACCTTGGCTTCTTTAGGCTTCTCCCACTTTTTCTTCTTATAGGAATTGTCTATGATTGTGCTTTCAATATTTCAATTTGAAGAAATTCCCACCCCTCTTGAACCCCCTTCTTCTTAAGTATTTCTGACCATGGGATTTTAAGAACCCAGCATAGTTCTAAGTTTGTTGAAGTTTTTCTTTCTGAAGTTCAACCTATATGTCTGACTATGTGCAGCTTTTCTCTTCCCTCATACTGTAAATTCCAAAATCACATGATCACTACTGCCGAGGGTGTCCACTATTTCCACCTCCTCAACCAGTTCTTCCTTGTTGGAGAAAATCAAGTCCAAGATAGCAGATCCCCTTGTTTCCTTCTTCACTTCCTTCACTTCACTTCGAGGTGTCTGTTGCATGAATCACATTTGTTAGCACCAACTGTAGATTGTTTTAACTTGTACTTTAATGGTTTTATTGATTTTATGATTGCAATCATAGTATATTATGATTTTATGTAAGTCGTCCTGAGCCCGCCTTGGCGGGGAGGGCAGGGTATAAATCAAATTAAACTTAAACAATTTCTGGAAAAGGAAGTTGTCAGCAAGACAAGTCAGAAATCTATTTGACCTTTCATTTTTAGCAGAGTTGGACTTCCAACAGATGTTTGGGTAATTGAAATCTCCCATGACCACTGTGTCCCTTCTCTTTGAGAACTTTGCAATCTGTTGTAGGAGTATCTCATCCAAGTTCTCAGCCTGGCTTGTTGGTCTATAGCAGACCCCCACCATAATATCATTGTTATTTTTTACTCCTTTTATTTTTACCCATAGATTCTCAACCATGCTGCCATGCTCAGATTCACATATTTCCTCACAAGTATAAACCTCCTTTAAATATAATGCTACTCCTCCACCTTTTCTTATTTTTTAACTGTTGAAGAAGTGAAGTCTTTGTACTACATAGTTCCCTCAACCCCCTGGAAATGCTAGAAGGGGGTTGGGGGATCCCTAGGAAGGAGGAAAATGGTAAAATGGCTAGTTGCCAGCTCTCCAGGGGAGCCCCAAAGATCCCTGAGAAGCCCCAAGGTGGGTCCCTAGTGACACAGGAGTGAGGATAGGAGGCTGTCCCACCAACAAAAGCCCAAGTCAAGGATAGTGGTTGCAGTAATACCCTAAGGCAGTGGAGTGCAGCAACCCCTTCAGAATTCAACGAGGGCTAGGCAGAGTCATGGCCTGCCAGCTGACACAGGCCCAGTCTAACACAGACAACAATAAAGTTGATACCCACCAAACAAAAGGCTGCTTGGTCAGGTCCTGTAGTTTCCAGCAATGAATGAGAACTTCACTGAGAGTGCTACAGTACCTCTACATGTGGCCTACAAAGCTGCTTGCTTTGGGCATCTGGTCAAGTATTTAGAGGTGAACAAATTCCTACAGCAAACCAGGAAAATACAGAGGCATCATCACCTCTGGAATTCTAGACCAGTTTGAAGGGGATCTGCAGAGCAATGCAGGCTATCAGGTCTCCTCTTTTCCTGATCAAGATTTTTTCTCATACTGTTAAGGTCATGTTTAATTAAGATGGGCTACAAGAGACAGATCAATATGAGGACCCTGAGATGTGTTCTCAAGCAATATTTTCAGCTGTCCTGATAGGGAAGCATGTCATCCATCTGAGCTCTGCTGTCAGTGCAGGCAAAGAGGGCTTTGCTCATTTCATGGCCTCATTTCACTTTCTGCATGACATTCCCTACCCTTGACATACCCATCCTGCAAATCAGTTATGACTGGCATTAGCTTCTTCTTGCCTTAACCCCTCTCAGATATCAGCTCTGCAAATATCAAGCATTTGTATCTACACTTTATGTCTGCTCCTCTCAAATCTCCCTGTTTTACCTGCTTCTAAAGAATATCTGCTGGCTGTAAATGTCATACACCATTCTATTTCCCATTCAGCATCATTATGCTGTTGTGTTTTTACCATTTCTGAAAGTTAACCAGGAACCTCATATGTTACTTTGATCCAAGGTCAGGATGAAAAATAATGTTCTATCATTCCCTTCCAACCTGAATGCTGCCCAAATCAACAATACCTGATTCTGATTAATTTTTAAGAAGTCACAGGATCCTCTTTCCCCCACAGGAGAAATCCAGGGTTCATTACTTCCTTAAAATTGGTATAATGCTAGACTGGGGTGTCAAACATGCAGTTTGTGGGCTGAATCAGGCCCCTGGAGGGCTCCTATCAGCCCCCCTGAGCAACTGGCTATCATCTGCTTCCTTCTCCCTATATCTTGCTTCCTTCTGCATAACAGCTTGCTTTGCAAGCCTTGCTCAGTTGTATAAAAGCTACAGAGCAAAACCTTTATTTTCTCCATTGGCTGGGGCTCCTTCCTTGGGGAGGAAGGGGGGGAGAGGCGAAACTTATTTTTCCAGGCTCTCTCAATCACACAGCAGAGATACTGAGCCAAGCCTCTCTTCCTTCTATTGGCTAAGGGTCCCCCCACAGTCCCCTGGGAAAGGAAGGAAAGAGCCACAGCTTCCATACCCAGTTCCCTGGATCCCATGGGAGAAATCCAAAGAAAGTACCTATAAGACCAACACGTGCTAACTTTTTAAGCATGTTTTAAGTTTTTAAAAATATATATTTAATTGTGTTTGTCCATGTCCTTTGTAAAGATTTTATCTCTGCTACCTAATCTTAAATAGGTACACACATGGCCCGGTTCAACCCAACACGGCCTGACCCTACAAGGTCTCACTTATGTCAGATTTGGCCCTCATAACAAATGAGTTCAACAACCCTGTGCTAGACACTTGCACACCAGTAAGCTACGCAAGCTATGATGAAACTGATGAAACATTCTTTTGGGGGGGGTTCCCACCATCACCTTTGGAGGTGAAGTGGGTCAGCTAAAAGAAATTGGTCTTTTCAGTGATTCCCCCCTCCCCCAGCTTTGGAAATCCATCCTTTCTTCAGCACCACGAAAAGGCTTTCTTTATTTCAAATAGATGTAATTAATTTTAGTTCAATTATATTTGCTGTTTTATGGCAGACTTGGATTTATTTGTGGTTATATTTTGTTGACTCTGGTTTTATGGTTCACTACTGAGGAACCCACAAGAACTCATATGGGAGGGGGCATCCCATTCTCCCATCCCTGCTCATTTCTGCAGCTCTTGCTATGATAAACAGCAGCTTGTGGTAGGAAATGTGCTTTCTCCAGCCACTGCTAACCTAGTAATCGGAGGTGGGGCTTAGAGCAATCCCATTCCAGGCCACCACCAATCAGGCTGCTGAGACCTTGAGACACAGAGTGTAATCCTGTTTCATTGATTTCATTGTGCTTAGGCTAGAGCAACTGTATATAAGTTTGCACTGTTAGTATGGTGAGAGCTCATTCCACTCTTTAAAAAGTTATGATGCTTCCTGCGTGACATTCCCTACCCTTGACATACCCATCCTGCAAATCAATTATGACTAGCATTATTGCTTTTCATTTTAAAAATAACTTTTTAAAAAAGTCTGGGGATTATCCTACAGGTTTGAACATACATCTCTTTCATGCCTGGTCCCATTGTGTGGATTTTTTAATCCATTCTCTGAGGCTGTTCAGAATTAGACATATGATTTGGTTCTATGTGATTTGTTTTATTATTGCTAGTTAACCTTTTTGTTGAGTATTCTCTTGGGTTTTATTTACATTTTTAGTAATTGTACACTGCCTCAGATAATATTAGCAGGGGGTCAGTCTAGAAATATTTTAAATAATAATTCATTTAAAAAACAAAGCGTGTGTCTGGAAAGAATAAAGCATTCAAGCAGTAAGCAAGTCCCTGGGAAAAAATGAATAGCTAAAGGCATGAGTGAGATAATAGGGTGAAGGTTACATTGAAGATAGAACCAAGGAGATCAACTATCTATTCTAACATCTTCCAGGAAGCCAGCAGCTGAACCTCATCTTTGGAGACAGAAGATCAGAGTGTCAAGTGCTGCACAATTCCCATCAATGATCACCTCTATGATGTACTCAGATATTAATAAGATTACAGTTCAAAGACAGAGTCTTGGTGAAACTGAGCCCCCAGGCTCAGGGATCCAAATATAACCTTGTGTCCAAACTGTTACAAGCTTAAACTCAAAGCACCTTTTTTTCTACTAACGAAAGCATCCCCCCTCTCCCCCCACCCCGGTTATCAGTACTGGCTGAAGCAGGTTACTCTCAGAAGCAAAAGTATCTGGGCAGTAGAAGCCGCTGACCTTCAACAACTAGTTGTACCACATTCCCAGGGTGGGAAGTTACTTGTGCACAGTTACAGACAGAACACAGCAGATTAGCAAGCAAGCAAGCTAAACAAAGCAAATCATCATGGTTACATCAGGCTGGACCAAAATGGATGTGCTCATGGCAAGAAGCATTTTTGGCACAGAGCTCAGTCCACAGTCAACAGAGCAGAGTTAAGTGAAACCAGATCACTGTCAAATTAAAATAAAACCAAGCCTTTACACTACACTGAGAACAACTCACACTCTTGGCATGCACAGATGAAACAGTCTAAAGAAGCCATTAAGGCCCAGAGCTAAGTCACTTTGTGTGTGTCATCTTTGGTCTAACAGGATGCCAGCAAAGAGCAGATCTAAGCTCTTTGGTTTATTCTGTTGGCTACCTTGTCTCTCCAAGGTTTTCCAAGGACTTTGGTTCCAGCCAACTGGCCATGGAGAAGCAATTTTTGGATGAAGCTTTAAGTAGAATTTTGGCTCTGTGCATACATCTAGTAAAGGTATAAAATATTACAAGAAACCCAGATTTATCAATCTGGCAGACTGACCTCTTTTACCACAACTATAAAAGCTATGAATGATGCAATCCATCAATGGGCAGACACAATGGGCTTTGACAGCGGACCAGGCAATTTTGCACAGAGGAGCCAGTATGCCAATCCCTTAAGTAATCTACTGGTTTCATTAAAAAGACAGCCCAGAGAGGGCATTTCTTCTAAAGACAGCTGCAGGATATATTACTTTCAAACTAATGTAGAATTGATGGTAGATTGCTCATTTAAAATTAATTATGGCCATAATTAAGAATACCCAAGGAAAATATACAGGAAATGTAGCCTATAGGAAGGTATATTCTACAGTGGAGTAGAAGGGAGCCAAAAATTATATGCAGCTGTTTCAATAATGTAAATGACCTGTTTATTGCTTTCTATTTCACGTTGGGTGAGGCTAATTGGACTTGGGGAGAAACCAAAAGAAAATTGTCAAGTCTGATGTTTCAATAATGAGACCTTCTTGATAAAAAAAAGTTTCTAGTTTATTGTAACATGTTGCAAGACTGTAGAAGCTGATTGAGAGACTGGCGAGCATGCACAAAGAGCAAACATTTAAGGTATACATCAAAAGGATTCCTGAGGGAGGGGGCACTCTATGCAGGGCACATTCACACATTGTTATTGTTTTATCGTTCTCAAGCACCGGCTGGCCTTGGGCACTTCCTTAGCACCGGCTATCAGTGAGAAGGCACCACAATCTTGTTCCCATATTCCCATTTCCAAGCATTGCTACATAACAAAGGAGAGGGAGGGGGGAAGGAGAGCTTGAGCTAGCAGCATCTGAATACAGTGTGGTTTTACCCATGATTCCTTTCCTGAACCAGAGTTTGCATTATACTACTTATACATTATAGCAGACTTGACATACTGCCCCCCCTAAGCCCCCACCACAGCAGGGAGGAGTTTAGTCGATTTGCACTCCAGGGCGTCTGGGACAATGCGGCAGCGGTCGACCAAGGCAGGGGTGGACCCCGGGGCTGGAGGGTGCCAACTGGACGGCCCGGGGTCTCGACGAATCAAGCTGCAAAGAAACACAGGGTGGATTTTACCCAGGGAGGTTGGCAGGTCTAGTTCCACAGTCACCACAGTCTCTTGATTCTGAAAGGTCCCACAAATTTATAAGCCAATTTCCGGGAGGGCTGGCTAAGGGGGAGGTTTTTCATAGACAGATATACTGAATCCCCCACTTTGTAGTCTCCCGCCGGGGTGTGGGATTTGTCATATTGTCTCTTGTAAGACTCTTTGGCCGCCTCCAGGTTTTCTTTTATGAGCGGCCAGTTTTTGCTGGCCCCCCCCATTGTTCAAAAGTGGTGGGGGCGTCCCCGCCGCTTCCCCCGGGTAGTAAAGGGAGAGGCTTCCCCTCGTAGCCGAACACTGTGGAAAAGGGGGAGGCTTTGGTGGAACTTTGCATGCTATTGTTGTAACAGTATTCCACAAAGGGGAGCAAGTCCACCCAATCTGACTGGCGCTGGTTCACAAAGCACCTCAAATATTGCTCCAGCACCCCGTTCACTCTCTCTGTCTGTCCGTCTGTCTGGGGGTGATAAGCAGAGCTTAGACACTGCTCCATTCCTACTAATTTGCAGAACTCCCGCCAGAAGGTGGCAACGAACTGCGGCCCACGGTCGCTAATGACCTTGTCTGGGAATGAGTGTAATTTTATCATTACACTACACCAAACTGGAGAGCCAGTTTGGTGTAGTGGTTAAGTGTGCGGACTCTTATCTGGGAGAACCGGGTTTGATTCCCCACTCCTCCTGTTGCACCTGCTGAAATGGCCTTGGGTCAGCCATAGCTCTGGCAGAGGTTGTCCTTGAAAGGGCAGCTATTGTGAGAGCCCTCTCCAGCCCCACCCACCTCACAGGGTGTCTGTTGTGGGGGAGGAAGATAAAGGAGATTGTGAGCCGCTCTGAGACTCTTCGGAGTGGAGGGCGGGATATAAATCCAATATCATCTTCTTCTTCTTCTTCTTCTTCTTCTTCTTCTTCTTCTTCTTCTTCTTCTTCTTCTTCTTCTTCTTCTTCTATCATGTGGTCAAAGAACAGGGCCGCTAATTTCTTTGCGGTGGGCAGCTGCGAGCAAGGGATGAAGTGGGCTTGCTTGGAAAAGGTGTCCACCACCACTAAGATGACTGTTTTGCCTTGGGAGGGGGGTAGCTCTACTATGAAGTCCATTGAAACTACCGCCCAGGGTCGATTGGCTGTCTCGAGAGGCTGTAAAAGCCCCGGCGGTTCCCCCCCCCCGCCGCTTAGCCATTATGCACACTGGGCAGCCTGTGACAAATTCGGACACATCCTTGCGCAGGGAGGGCCACCAAAACTGGCAGTTTACTAAGTGCAGGGTTTTGACATAGCCAAAGTGCCCCGCCAATTTAGAGGAGTGAAAGAGCTGTAATATTTCCCTCCTCAAACCGTTTGGGATGTACAGTTTGCTTCCCTTGTACCACAGCCCGTCCTTCCCCTTCTGCACCCCCTCGGGCCGTTTCTCTCCCTCCCTTTCGGTTTCTAGGTGAATGCGCTCTCGGCTGATCCCATCTAGCTCTCGTTTCTTTTGAGAGTGGGTGGTGACCATGGCCGCCACTTGTGACGGGGGAATTAGCGAGTCCACCACCTCCTCCCTTTGGCTCTCGTGCTGCAGGAGCCTCGAGAGTGCATCCGCTAAGAAATTCCTCATTCCGGGGATGTGTTTCAGGGTGAAATCAAACTTTGAGAAGAACCCGGCCCACCTGATTTGCTTTTCGCTCAGTTTGCGCTTCCCCATTAGAGCTTCCAAATTTTTATGATCGGTCCACACCTCAAAGGGAAGCTTCGCCCCCTCCAGCCATGATCTCCAAGTTTTCAGCGCGAACATGACGGCAAATGCCTCTTTGTCCCACACCGACCAATTGCGCTGTTCGTCTGAAAACTTTCGGGAGATGAAGGCGCAGGGTCTCAATTTACCCTCCCCATCCCTTTGCATGAGTATTGCTCCTACGGCCACGTCGGAAGCGTCGCACTGGACCACGAAGGCCCTTTGCTCGTCCGGGTGACTCAGGACCGGTTCGCTTGTGAACAAGCGTTTTAGGTGGTCAAACGCGTCCTGGTACTCGGGCATCCATTTTAGCCCGGCCCCGGGCCGTTTGGCCTCCGGGCCCTTGCCTTTGGTCTTTAAGAGGTCGGTCAAGGGCAGGGCGATCTGGGCGAACCCCTCTATAAATTGTCTGTAAAAATTTGCGAACCTGAGGAAAGATTGGAGCTGTCTACACGTCCTCGGGGGAGCCCAGTCCAGTACCGCTTGGACCTTGGCTGGGTCCATGGCTAGACCGCGTTCAGACACCCGAAACCCCAAGTAGTCTAGTTCCGTGCGGTGGAATTTGCATTTTGACAGTTTGGCATAAAGCTGGTGCTCCAGCAGGGTGCTGAGCACCTCCCGCACCAATTTCACATGCGATCGTTCGTCTTGCGAATAAATAATGATGTCATCCAGGTAAACCACCACCCCCTTATACAAGTATTTCCGTAACACATCATTGATAAAGTTCATGAACACCCCCGGGGCTCCTTGTAGCCCAAACGGCATTACCAAGTACTCAAACTGTCCCATTGGCGTGTTCCACTCATCCCCCTCCTTGATGCGCACGTGGAAGTATGCGTCCCGCAAGTCCAGCTTGGTGAAAATTCCACCCCCCCCCCCGCCACCGTGCTTAGCAAGTCTCGAATGAGGGGGATGGGGTAGGCATTTGACATCGAGATCGCGTTAATCCCGCAAAAATCTGTACAAAGTCTAAGGGAATTGTCCTTTTTCTTCCTAAACAAAACGGGGGCAGCGTGGGGGGCCGTGGCTGGCCGGATAACCCCCCTGTCCAGGTTCTTGTCTAGGAATTTACGGAGCTCCTTCTTTTCTGCCCACCCCATCTGATACAGTTTTGCGCGGGGCAGGGATTCCCCTGGGATCAGTTCTATGGCACAGTCCGTACTGCGATGGGGGGGCAGCTGGTCAGCTTCCTTCTCACTAAACACCTCCATCAAGTCTCTGTAGGCTTCCAGGATCGGGTGTACCTCCTCCACCATCACGCATGCCCTCTCCTTCGCAGCGGGGGCTTTCGGCCCCCACGCCGTGTTCCAGAGATGGGTTTTGCAGCCCGGATCCAAGAACCTAATGGTCTGGGCCCTCCATCGGATTAAGGGCTCGTGCTTTTCTAGCCACCCCACCCCTAACACCACCGGGTACGAGCACAAGGGGGGCACAAAGAATTCTCGATCCCAATGTTCCTCGATCCCCATGGGGCAAGGCTCCGTCTCCCGTGTGCAGGGCTCCCCGCACATCAGGGACCCATCCATCTGCTCAAACAGCATTGGGTGGGGTAACTGCGAGCTTTCTAGTCCCAGGGCCTCCACTACTTTGGGGAAAATCAGTTCCCGGTTGCACCCAGAGTCTATGAGGGCCCTTATCTGTAGGAACCTTCGCAACTTGGGGTTCAACAGTTTCACAGTCACAAAATACAATCTCCCCGTCACTCTCACCGTCAGCAGCGCCTCGTCTCGATCGACCTGCTGGTGGGCACCCTTCAGAGCAGCAGGTCGGGTTCGTTTCCCGCTGGCTCTTCCAGCCATGCGAGGTCGGCCAGCTCCGCGGACAGGAGCACTTCCTCCTCCTGTAGCTCCTCTTGCACTGCCGCCGCGCTGCTTTTCGCCGCATCCTTAGGGCAACTGGGGGCTTTCTTCGGGGCCGGAGTAGCGGGCTTGGGAGGCCCGGTAGGTGCTTTCGCCAGCGGGGGCTGCGGGCAGTTGGAGGCCAGGTGGTTCGGGTCCCCGCATCGGAAGCACCGACAGGGTCCCACTGGCACTGCAGTAGCTGGTTTCTTGCCTTTGGGGGTCTTGGCCCTGGCGGGGCTCCCTCTCGCCTGGGACTTCCCGGACTGAAGCTGGCGCAGCATGGCCACCCGTCTGAGGTTGTTCTCTACCTCCCCAGCCAATTGGATCCAGCCTACCAGGGTGGCTGGTCGGGCTTGGGTGAGGGCCCGATCGAGGATGCTCGCATTCAGCCCATTCGTGAACTTGTCTATCTCCATCACCTCGTTCCATCCTCTCACCCGGGCAATGTTGGCCTGGAAGTCTGCGGCATACTCGCGGATGGATCTGGCCCCTTGCTGCATGTCGCGCAGGGCCACCAGTGCTCACGACTCCTGCAGCGGGTCTTCATACTGGGTCAGCAGGGCTTGTAGGAAGGTGTGCACGTCATCCAGGATCGGGCTCCTGGTCTCACACAGGCTCACGTACCACCTCTTCGCGGCCCCTCGTAGCTTCGACCCCAGGTAGTCGACCCTGCTGAACTCGTCAGGGAATGCGTGGCCCCAGTAGTGCATGTAGCTATTCGCCTGTATCCCGAAGTAGTTCACTTCCTCTGGGTCCCCATCGAAGGTGGCATCCAACTCCCGGCCCACATGGCGCGGCCCCACCGGTGGGGCCGGTGGTTGGGGGACTGGCGCCGGTGCGGCTCCAGCCCTGACTGGGGCAGCCGCCGTGACAGGGGCGGGCGCCGCCACCGGTTGGCTTGGCTGGCTCTTAGCCCCTGTTGGGCCTGCCATGGGTCTTCATGAGACGCCCACTCCCAGGGCTCTCCCCAGCTAGACCGTCAGGTCGTGGACCTCTTCCTTCAAGCTCCCTAGGGCCCCATCGATTTCTTTGCGCACCATCGACCGGAACAGCTGGTAGTCTTCCTCGTCCGAGTCCTTGGGTTTCGGCTCACCGCTGTCCACCTCCCGACGTCCTGCTCTCCCATCCTTGTCTTCTCCAACTCGCACGACGAGGATGCTGTCCGCCTCACCCGGCTCTCCTGCGCCCGGGCTTGCGGTTTCCGTCCCTGCCCCCTGGATCGGCCTGGTGTGGCGGTTCAGGATGGCTTCCCGGCGTAGAGGGGCCTGATCCATGATGGTGGTCGAGGTCCTCGGTTGATACTGCCGGGGGGACAACACTAGCTGAAACTCCGGAGGAGATTCCGCGGCTCTCCTTGGGTCTAGGACGTGCCACAGGGTCGCTCCCTCCAAACCAGTGTCGGGTGGGAGTTCTCCGTTGTCCGGAATCTGGTCGGCCATCTGGCTTTTCAAGTTGCTGGAAAGGTTGAACTCCAAAAAGGGAGTCTCTCAAAATGTCAAGTCTGATGTTTCAATAATGAGACCTTCTTGATAAAAAAAGTTTCTAGTTTATTGTAACATGTTGCAAGACTGTAGAAGCAGATTGAGAGACTGGCGAGCATGCACAAAGAGCAAACATTTAAGGTATACATCAAAAGGATTCCTGAGGGAGGGGGCACTCTATGCAGGGCACATTCACACATTGTTATTGTTTTATCGTTCTCAAGCACCGGCTGGCCTTGGGCACTTCCTTAGCACCGGCTATCAGTGAGAAGGCACCACAATCTTGTTCCCATATTCCCATTTCCAAGCATTGCTACATAACAAAGGAGAGGGAGGGGGGAAGGAGAGCTTGAGCTAGCAGCATCTGAATACAGTGTGGTTTTACCCATGATTCCTTTCCTGAACCAGAGTTTGCATTATACTACTTATACATTATAGCAGACTTGACAGAAACAGAAAGGAAATTGCTTGAGATGAAAAGGAGGTTCTCTCTCTCTCTCTCTCTCAGGTTAAGCGTATTAATGTTCCTAATATTAATGCAATCCTTAATTAATAAGGAAAGCATTCAGGAAAATGAAAGAAGCCAGCGACACCTTAAAGAATTAAAAAAAATTACAGCATAACTTTTTGTGATGAACTCATTAGAAATGATCATTTAGGATAAATGTCTTCCCATGAAGCAACTGAAGGAAAATGCTCCCCCAATCCAATTGCTCTTTTGGGCATGCCAAAATGGTTTTCTTTTTTTTTTCTTTTATAATTTTTATTGATTTTAACTATAAAAAGAAAAAGCATAAGTATAGATACAGAGGCATTAAAGAGGAGAAAGGGTGGATACAAAGTGGGAAGCCAGAAACAAAGACAAATGCAAATGTATCAGTTACATTTCTATCTCCAAATGAAATAGCCAATACTTTCTACCTGCAAGTATTAAGTTTCCCCCTTATATTTTACCATCTTTATCTTTCATTATAGACTTTTACTAAACTATTACTTAAAATACAAGTCTAAACTATTCTTCTTCAGCACATATAAGTATAAAATAGTCAGAGAAGTCTCAACACAGAACTAACTGGCTAAGCTTAACCATATTAAAAATACAGACTAACTTGTTATTTTAACAACGTCGCCATTAAAATGAGCATAAGAAACAAATATCTTTATCCTTCTAACTTACTTATTTCAAATGTAAAGAAAAAAATCAGATTTAAAATATCATAAAACGTAGAGAGAGAGAAAAGTAATAAGCAGAAAAAAACAGTAATTTATCTGTCTCAGTATAAACAATTTCTCCAAACAAACATATTAAGAGCAGATCTACCAGATTACAGAATAATTGTGTTGTCTGCCTTGTTAAAAATTGATCCAAGTTAACTATTTATTTATATATAATTATTTTCAAAACTTTTCAATCCTTTAACTCTTATATCCACATTGTTCTAGGAGGAACAACTTAATATGACCCAAAAATCTCACTTGGCCTTTTAAAATCGCATGTCAGTTCTTGTTAAGAATTCCATATCCAATTACCCATAGAGAGAGAAACAGTTCAAAGACCCTTTTTCCTGAAAGATTTCCACGTCTTAATTTTTTTTGCTGAGATGTACCTTCTTAATGCAGTCATCCCTCTCGGTAAAAATAGTAAGGATCCCACGCTACTTGTTCCTCTCGAAAAAACTTCAATCAGACTCGATTTCCGGTCCTTCTTTTTAACTGCACAATAAGGTTCCATTTTGGTTTTCTTCTGTTCGTTTCCCAGCAGATTACTCTCCATTTTCAGTTCCACAGACACCACCGAGATTTCTTCAACACTCTGCTCATGTAGATTTGAGATTTTGCTAGTTTTCAACATAAAAGCTCCCATTTGCTTTTTAATCAACTTGTTAATGAACCAAGATCTTGCTTTAGAGAAGTTATGCTAATCATTATATCTTTTTTATAAAACATTTTGCTTGGTAATGCCATTTTTCTCTACCAAATAACTCAGTCTATTAATCCAAGTTGAAAAGTAACTCAGAGACCCAGTTAGTCTGTCTCTCCAAATCTCCTCCAGCAATGTGTTGGTTGTTGCCATTTCAGTTGCACTCAGACGGCAAAGACAAATCTCTCTAAAATATATCTCGTTTTTGTTCAGACCATATTATAGCCAGATTATAGTCTCATTAACACATATACAATCATAATCCAGGTCGATTTGAGTATCTATATTCAGTCTAATTCAAATTGTTGCCAATGCTCAAAGTTGTTCTTTTCAAAGCCTCATTCACGGGAAAGTGGGGGGGGGGGGGAATCCACCTCTTTCCCTTCCTTTGAACTGTCCCATTTGTTGTTATGTAAAATGACCCATTAGCCGGTGTTATTGAAAGCAAACTTACTTGCAAAGTAGAATTGCTGTGCTTGAGGTAGGAAAGCAATGCATCAGAAGCTTGTTAAGAAAAAAAGGAGCAAGCAGTCAGGTGTTCACTTCTTACTGCCGTAATAGCGATCATGGCGGCGGAGCTTTGGGGCATACAAAAAGGACAGGAATAGCCGCCGCTGTGCCCTTGGCTTCTTGCAAAGTCCCATGTTGAAAGGGTCTCCCTGGAGATGCCACATTGGTGGCACCTCTCCAACCACCTGATTCAGGGGGGCCACTAGGGACAAGCTCCATGGACCCCCACTGAGCTCAAGGCGACATAACCCAGAAGCCACCAAAATGGTTTTCATTAACAAATGCCGATTCCTCCACAGCATTCTAAGTACATTCTCTTGATCATATACAGCATTTATACAGCCCTTTAGAATATTCCAGATATGTAACCTGCATTATCTTATTGCCATTCTTACAGAAATCTGTAAAACGGGTAGTGCACCTGCTCCCAAATTGCAGGGGTGGAAAATGGTCAGTAAAATCAGTATTTCTTTGGCTTTGTGAATGCAGGTTTTTTTGTTACTGTTTTTTGAGGGAAAGAAGAGAGCAATAAAAAATGCTGGCAGATGCAGTGCAGAAAACTGTTGAGAAATGAAAGAGTTCATAAATAACTTCTCTTTTTAGCAAAAAAAAAAAAAAGCTGTAATTTTGTTCTTATTATGTATGATTTAAATATGTTTTATTATTTATTAAATTTGATTTTTATACTGCCCATTCCCTGTAAACAGGGCTCAGAACAGTGTACAACAGTAAACAACATATTATATAGGTTAAAACATTACAAGTGCAATAAAATATCAGTCAAATTTGCTCAGATGGCAATCTAAATTTCCAGTTATGCTACCAGATGAACTCTGTCACTGTCCTCAACCTAATACCTTACAAGCCCTGCAGAACTGCATCAAATCCCGCAGGATACAGATGTTACTTGGCAGAGAGTTCCACCAGGCTGAAGCCAGGGTACCAAATGCCCTGGCCCTGGTTGAGAACAGCCAGATATATTTCAGACTGTGGACCACAAGCAAGTTCTTATTGGCAGAGTGAGAGAATTTAGCAGGAGAAGCAGTCCGAAAGATACATGGATCCCAGTCCAATAAGGGCCTTGAAGGTAAGCACCAAAACGTTGAACCTGATCTGGTCCTCAATCTGAAGCTGATCTGGTCCTCCAGGACAGCTCACACAACACAAGTCAAATGTGTGTTGTTCATGGGTTCTCCTTAAGGACCCATGCTGCTGCATTCTGTACCAGCAGGAGTTTCTGGGTCAGTCTCAAGGGTAGGCCCACGTACAGCAAGTTACAGTAGTTTGACTGTTTGAGGTGACTGTTTGAGGTGACTGTTGCATGGATTACTGTGACTAGGTCCAATTCCAATTCCAAATACCTTTATTGGCATAGAAATAAAAAGTACAGCATAGCAAATTTACATGGAGTTTCAGCTATAAAAACCAGTCAAACATCAAGAAGGGGAGCTAGTCTTTTGCTCCCTGATTGTTATGGCAGCCAAAAGGTACTTTGCAACCAGGCTTGTGATATGGGAACATTGGTCAAATAGTAGGGGGAAAAAAACTAACTTTGCTTCAGGTAATCCATAAAAATTAGACAGAATAGGTTTGATTATACAGTCCCGCACTTCCTCATAAAAATCACAATGAAGTAAGACATGGGCGACTGTTTCAAGGTGCCTGACCTGATACAGCTGGAAAAATGCCATTCTGGCAACATTTATGATCTGGACCTCCACTGATAAGGAGGCATCTAGAATAACACCCAACTCTTGACAGTTGGTGCTGGTGTTAAGGGCATGCCATCAAGAGCTGGGAGTTGGCACCCCAACCCTGAATCCTCCCTGCCCAGCCACAGAACCTCTATCTTAATAGGATTCAGTCTCAGCTGGCTCTGCTTTAACCATCCGACCAGGGCCCCCAACCCAGCCAAAACTGATGGGGCAGTATCTGGCCAGCCACCAATCAATAGGTATAGCTGATGACATCCCATCCCAAAACTATTTTGCTGTTTTATCTGCAGTGTGTGATTATTGCTAAAAGGGATTTTTTTTGCCATAGATTTTGTACAATAACAAAAAATATTGTTCTATCTTCAAGACAAGGTTGCCCGCTATCTCCACTGATATTTATAATGACTTTAGAGGTTTTGCTAATGCAAATTCAAGAAGATAAAGAGATAGAGGGACTGAAATTGAAAGGTTTTTCTTATAAATACAGAGCGTTTGCAGATGATGTAATGTTTATAAATGAAAATCCCACTCATGTAACACCATTGCTGCTTCGTAAGATACAATAATATGGAGAATTGGCAGGCTTTTATATAAACAAAGAAAAATAAAAAATTTTGTGCAAAAATATGTTACAAAGTAAACAGGAAGAACTACAGAGGCTAACTGAGTGTGAAGTTACTTCCAAAGTAAAATATTTAGATGTGGAAGTAACAATAAAAAACCTGGACTTGTACAAAAATAATTATGAAAAGCTTTGGCGTAAAATAGATGGAGATTTGATAAAATGGAATAAGTTGAATTTGTCTATGCTGGGCAGAATTTCTGCAATCAAGATGAATGTCTTGCCGAGAATTATGTTCCTGTTTCAAACCATTCCAATAGTGAAAGATAACGAACAATTTAATAAATGGCAAAGGAAACTTTCAAAATTTGTATGGGCCGGGAAAAAAACAAGAATTAAAATGAAAATCTTGACTGATGCGAAAGAAAGGGGAGGATTTCAACTGCCTAATTTAAAGTTGTATCATGATGCAGTATGCCTGGTGTGGATTAAGGAATGGATGACATTACTAAATAGAAAATTACTAGCATTAGAAGGCCATGGAAATGTTTTTGGTTGGCATGCTTACATGTACTATGGGAAAAATAAGATGGATGGGTTTTTTCGCATCATTATATAAGAAGCAATTTGTTAAATACTTGATCAAAATATAAAAGATATGGGGATGAGAGGAATCCACTTTGGATTGTGCCAACAGAAGTAATAAAATTGTATTCAGATACTAAAAAAGAGACGTGGTTATCATATAAACAGCTTTTAAAAATACATGGAGGAAAGGTGGAATTAAAATCGGCTGAAGAATTACAATATAAATATAATTGGTTTCAATTGCAACAAATTAAAAGTTTGCTTGAACAGGACATCAAAAATGGAGATTTTATTTTCACAGTTCAGGGTATTACAGACCTCTGAGAGGGGGTCTATGCCCATTAATCCTAGTTAAGGGTTAAACCAAGATGACATTTCTTCCTTTAAGCTGTTGATATTGATCTGGAAGAGTGGGGGAACTCTCTCCTTCAGATTTTGATATCTGGCGTTAGGATTTGTCAGCCATTCTCTGCTGTGATAATATAGTCATTAATTTGACTTAAGCCGGTCGAAAACCAGACACTCAATGACGGACGGACTTTAACTGACTTTAACTGCATGATAACGAGCCGGGGGCGTGAAGAATCTTTGCAAGGTACATTAATCTATTTTTATCTTCACTCTGAAAGACTTTGGGAGACTTGGAAACTATTCTAACATTGAGTGGATTATAAACAGATGAAATAAAAAGCTACTGAATAAGAAATATTATCTTGTCAAGTTGGAACTCTGAAACTCTGAGAGTAAACAGCTGTAACAGAATTTAAAAACAAGAGGGGGAGTTCCCGGATGATGCACTAGTGAGCTCTGCTGAATATCCACTCTCATAAACTGTTGAATTTAAACAAACTGAACTGAATGAAGGCATAATTGGATAAAAACCCAGTCTGTGAAAACCAGAGGCAGTAAAAACAATAGCCTTGAAAGATAACTGAAGAAGGATATATTGTTTTGGAATTCGGGGTTGTGGTTTCTTTGTGAGCTTTGGAGGCCGCGAGATTTGGATGTGAGATCAGAGCAAGCTATAGCAGGAAGTAAAAAGGACTGGCCAATAAAATAGAGTCTGTAAGGATTACAAAAGCTGTGACATCTGACCTTTGAACTAGGAAGGAATTGAGATCAAGAAAGACCTCTCTGGACTTGAGCTTTACCATAGAGAAAGAACGATTGCCATTTTAAAAGGGGGAAAAACTGCCAAATTTGTGAAAAATCAATATTTTTGCCTAGGAAAGTGGGAGGAAGACGAAATTAGTCTCATTTAAAAGAACTCATCTTAAGCTATTGGACTGGGTGCTGCATCCTAATTGGTGTTTTCTTTCAGGGTTTGGTGACTTTGTACATGTCAGAAGGAAGAGCAACTAGGGCAAGAACCCATTCATTAGACAAGATGCAGTCTCAATTTGATGCTCTGGAGGCAAAAATGTTAAAAGCTATGGAAAAATTGCAAGTGGCAATAAAAAAAGACATCAAAAAAGAAATTGGAGATTTTAAAAAAGATATAGAGGGTTTCAAGGAAGAGATACAAAATAGAGTTGAGAAGGTGGAGGTGAAAGTGGATGTGCAGGCCTCCTCCTTGTTAAAACTGCAAGAGAAGGTTATAATACATGACTGTAAGATGATGGAAACACAAGTTCGCCTGAGAGGGGTACCGGAAATGGAAGAGGCAGACTTAACGGGATACATGGTGAACAACATCACTGAATACTTAGGTGAAGACTCTGACGAATTCAAGAGGATGCTGGATGGTGCCTATAGAGTCAACTCTGCATATGCAAAGAATAAAGGTTTGCCAAGAGACATTGTTATAAGACTAAGATCAAAAGAGATGGCAGAGAAGATTGTGAGTAAAGGCTACCAGAATGCATGGGCTATAGAAGGGAGTAAAGTCAAAATAATGAAAGAGTTACCAAGACAAGTGATCAGTGACAGGAAGAAATACAAGAAGTTAACCGATCAGCTACGTGCAGAGGGTACAAGATATAGATGGATAATACCGGAAGGTCTTGGATTTGAACAACAGGGAAGAAGGATCACAATAAGAAGCGAACAAGAGATGCATAGCTTTTTTGAAGAAAATAAAGAATCAAAATCATTATGGAGTACAAATTACTATCTTGGAATATAAATGGACTAAATTCACCACAGAAAAGAAGGAGAACCTTTCATTGGATTAAAAAACAAAAATGCAATATAATTTGTTTACAGGAAGTTCATATACAACGCAAAGACAGTAAATTTTTGTGGAATAAAAATTTGGGGTTGGAATTTTTTTCATTAGCAGAACAAAAGAAAAGAGGGGTAGTCTTCTACATCAAAGAACAACTTGAGCCAAAATTAATCTTTAAAGATAATGATGGAAGATACATCGCTGTTGAGGTGATGATAGAGGCGAAAAAAACACTATTACTAGGATTATATGCACCCAATGGAGCAAAAGATAATTTTTTTAAAGATATAAATCGACAATTGGAAGAAAAGACATATGATCAGATTTTGATGATGGGCGATTTTAATGGGACAATACAAAATAAACTTGATAGATCAAGCCAAAAGAAGAATGAAAAAGAAGGGAAGCTACCCAAATCTTTCTTTGAATTGGTTAAGCAAGAAAATTTAGAAGACATATGGAGAAAATTTAACCCTGAAGTAAAAGACTATACATTTTTTTCAGCGAGACATAGCTCTTTTTCGAGAATAGATATGATATGGGGCTCCCAAAATTTGGGCCTCATAACAAAAAAAATTGAGATTCTACCAAAGGTTTGGGCGGATCACAACCCAATATGTTGGTCTACAAAACTGCGAAAGAAAACAAGAAGATGGAGAATTAATGAAGATTTACTACAAGATAAAGACATTGTATCATTTTTAGAAAAGGAGACTGCAGCGTTCTTCCAAATAAATGAAACGGATGATATCGAATTTCAAACAGTATGGGACACTTATAAAGCAGTAATGAGGGGACTATTAATTACATTGAACAATAAAGATAAAAGAGCAAAGGAAGAGAAGTTGGCAACATTGCAAAAGGAAATAAATAATAAAGAAAAGGATTTGAAAAAAAGACCAGGGAAAAAGAAATTAATAAAAGAAATTACAATATTACAATCCCAAGTTAAGCATTTGCTGAACAAAGAGTTAGAATGGAATTTAAAAAATTTGAAACAGAAATCGTTTGAAAGTGCGAATAAACCTGGTAAATATTTAGCCTGGCAATTGAAAAAAAAGAAAGAAAATAAGACTATAAATAACATCATGGCAAATGGGAAAGAAATAGTGGATCAAGAAGGAATTAAAAGAGAATTTTTTAAATATTATGCAAATTTATTTAAAGGTGTAAATATAAGCAAAGAAAAAATGGAAGAGTATCTACGGAATATACAGGTGGCGCCTTTGACGGAATATATGAAAAAGATATTAAATGACCCAATAGAGAAAATTGAAGTAGAAGCAGCAATAAAAGCAATGAAAGAGGGTAAAGCCCCTGGACCAGATGGATTCACATCAAAATTTTATAAAACTCTTAAGGATGAAATAACACCCAAACTGTTGAAACTGTTAAATACAATAAGAGAAGAAGGGAAGATCCCAAAGACATGGAGGGAAGCTGCAATTTCTTTGATTCCTAAGGAAGATAAAGACATCACAAATGTAAAGAATTATAGACCAATTTCATTGTTGAACAACGACTATAAGATTTACTCAAGAATCTTAGCAGAGCGATTGAAACAATATTTGATCAATTTTATAAATAAAGACCAAGCCGGATTTCTTCCTAAAAGACAAATAAAAGACAATGTGAGAGCTGTCATTAATGTTGTGGAATACTATGAGAAGCATTCAGAAAAGGAAGCGGCCTTATTTTTTGTTGACGCAGAGAAAGCCTTTGACAACTTGAACTGGGACTTTATGTTTGCGGTAATGGAAAAAATTAATTTAGGGGAACAATTTATAAAAATGACAAGAGCAATATATACAGATCAATATGCAAAATTGTGTATAAATGCAGATCTTACTAAAGAACTGAAAGTGAGTAAAGGAACAAGGCAAGGATGTCTGTTATCACCACTGTTGTTTATAATGACCTTGGAAATATTGCTACAACAAATTCAAAAAGATGAAGAAATAGAAGGTTTAAAAATTAGAAGATTCTCTTATAAATACAAAGCTTTTGCAGACGATATAGTGTTTATACTGGAGAATCCGATTCAAGTGTCACCATTGTTGTTAGCCAAGATAAAAGAGTATGGAAAACTAGCAGGATTGTATATAAACAAAGAGAAATCAAAATTCTTATGTAAAAATATGCAACCAAATAAAATAAAAGAACTACAAGAGGTGACGGGTTGTGAAGTCACAACCAAATACCTTGGAATAGAGATAACAATGAAGAATATTGATCTATTCAAAAATAATTATGAAAAACTGTGGTGCAAAATGGACAAAGATTTGATGGAATGGAATAGGCTTAATTTGTCCTTATTGGGTAGGATAGCTGCAATCAAAATGAATATTTTGCCAAGAATAATGTATTTATTTCAAACCATCCCGATTGTAAAAGATGCAAAACAATTTAACAAATGGCAAAGGAAAATCTCCGACTTTATATGGGCCGGAAAGAAACCAAGAATAAAGATGAAGATCTTAACAGATGCTAAAGAGAGAGGAGGTTTTCAACTCCCTGATCTAAGATTGTATCATGATGCAGTTTGTTTGACATGGATTAAAGATTGGATAATGCTGTTAGATAAAAAACCTTTATGGTTAGAAGCTCACGGAAATAAATTCGGCTGGCACGCGTATATGTATTATGGGAAGAATAAAATGGATGGTTTTTTCTCTCACCATTATGTTAGAAATACTTTACTAAGTACTTGGATAAAATATAAGAAATATGGGGACGAGAGAAAACCGCTGTGGATAGTGCCAGCAGAAGTAATAAAAATAACAGCTGAATCCGACGATAAAAGAGAAATGTCATATAACCAACTGCTCAAGATTCGAGGAGATAAAATTGAATTAAAATCTTCGGAAGAGCTAGACAATAAATATGATTGGTTTCAAATGCAACAAATTAAAAGCTTGTTGGAAAATGATATAAAATTGGAAGGAATTAGACGAGAACAAACAGAATTGGAAAGGGTCTTGCTTGGTGATAATGAAAAATTGATATCAAAAGTATATAAGTTATTATTGAAATGGTCTACAGAAGAAGAAGTAGTAAAATCTCAAATGGGCAATCAATGTGAATAGAGAAATACAAATGGATGCATGGGAATACCTTTGGAAGAACTCAATGAAGATATCAACTAGTCAGAGCATAAAAGAAAATTGTTTTAAGATGATGTACAGGTGGAATATGACCCCGAAAAAATTGGCCAAGATGAGCAAGAAAATGTCGGATAGATGTTGGAAGTGTAAAAAACATGAAGGTTCTTTCTTCCATATGTGGTGGACATGTGAAAAAACGAAAGAGTATTGGAAGATGATACAACAAGAAATCTCCAAAATATTGGGTTACGACTTTAAGAAAATTGCAGAGACATTTTTGCTTGGATTACAATTAGAAAAATATCCAAAGGAAGATAGGACTCTAATTTGGTACCTGCTATCAGCTGCTAGGACATTGTATGCGCAGCTTTGGAAGCAAGAAAAAATACCGGATAAATGGGATTGGACTATGAAAGTTCTACGTGGAGTGAAATGGATAAATTAACTAGAACATTAAGAGACTATGATTTGGAGATATTTAAAAAAGAGTGGAGGAAGTTTAAAGAATACATAGAGAAAGAGTCGAATGTAAGAAGACATTGGACAATTTTTTAGTAATA
The DNA here is from genome assembly GCF_032191835.1 of Heteronotia binoei. NCBI lineage: Eukaryota > Metazoa > Chordata > Lepidosauria > Squamata > Gekkonidae > Heteronotia > Heteronotia binoei. The sequence continues at coordinate 30,068,265 of NC_083223.1, forward strand.
ATGGGGGGGGGGAAACGAAGAAGCGAGAAGGGGGGGGGAATATATATATAACGAATTTTGATTAGTCAGATGTATCTTTAGTATTGAATTAGAATCTATAACCTCGGGGAAGTCTATATTGGAGGGAGGGGGGATTGAAAAGTCATATGGGTTAGTATTGAAGCAACGAAGGGAAATTAAGTTCTGTAACCATATGCTATCAATAAATTGGTAAAACACGAAAAATGATGGAATAAGACAAGAACAAAGAATTGGAGAGAATGCTGTTTGGTGAAAATGAAAAAATGATTTCAAGAACTTATAAACTATTATTGAAATGGTCTACGGAAGATGAAGTAGTTAAATCTCAAATGAGAAAATGGATGATAAATATAAATAAGGAAATACAGATGGAGTCATGGGAATACTTATGGAAGAACGCTATGAAAATATTGACATGTTACAACATTAAAGAAAATTATTTCAAAATGTTATATAGGTGGTATATGATGCCTAAGAAACTGGCAAAAATGAACAATCAGGTGTTGGACAGATGTTGGAAATGCAAAAAACAAGAAAGATCTTTCTACCATATGTGGTGGACTTGTGAAAAGGCAAAACAATTTTGGCAAATGATTCAGCAAGAGATTTTGAAAATTTTGGAATATAATATCAAGAAGACACCAGACATTTTTCTGTTGGGATTACAAATGGAAATATTTCCAAAACAAGATAGAACGATAATTTGGTATATGCTTTCAGCTGCTCGGACATTATATGCGCAGATGTGGAAGCAAGATAAAATACCAGAAAAGTGGGAATGGACTTTAAAAGTTATGCATTGGAGTGAAATGGACAAACTTACAAGAATCTTACAAGTACATGATTTAGATAATTTTAAAAATGAGTGGGGAAATTTCAAAAATATGTTGAAAAACAATGGAATGTTAAAGGTTATTTGGTGATTTTTGACGATGATTAAGCTCTAAAGGAACGTTAAATGGACTATAGTAAAAAAGTGAGACTATTGGAATATTTTTTTCATTCTTTTGATAATGACTAAAGGACTATTATGAAGATGGATTACAATTATAACCTATGGTTTTTTCTTTCCCTTTCTCTTTTTGCTTTATGATGTTTTCTTTTTTACGAAGATTCTTTAATAGACAAAATTGATTACCTTTTTAGCAATTTAATTAAAATATACTGCCGGGGGTCACTAAAAGGGGGGGAGGGTGAAGAAAATGTAATGTATATATATTAATTTTAATAACAGATGATAAGTGTTAGTACAATATATTACAGTATAATAAATTGTTTTAAACAAAAAAAAATATTGATATAAATATCTCCAAGTACTTGAAGGGTTGCCATATGGAGGATGCTGCAGAGTTGTTTCTGTTGCCCCAGAATGTCAAACCAGAACCAATAGGTTGAAATTCATGCAAAAGAGTTTTTGGCTAAACATTAGGAAAGACTTCCTGACAGAGTGGTTCCTCAGTAGAACAGGCTTCCTTGTGAGGTGGTGGGCTCTCCTTTTGAGGTTTTTAAAAAGAGGCTAGATAAGCATCTGACAACAATGCTGAATCTTTGAACTTAGGCAGATCATGAGAAGGTGGGCAGGGGGAGGTACTTGTGATTTTCCTGCATTGTTCAGGGGGTCGGACTAGATGACCCTGAAGGTCCCTTCCAACTCTATGAATGGTGGAGGCCTGCTAATAATGTTTTAATCAAGTCTTTTTTTGTTGTTCAGTCGCATAGTCAAGTCCGACTCTTTGTGACCCCATGGACAAAGTCACACCAGGCCCTCTTGTCTTCCACTATCCTCTGAAGTCTGCTCAAATTCGAGTTTGTTAAATCAGTAACGCTATCCAGCCATCTCATCTTTTGCTGTCCCCTTCTTCTTTTGCCTTCTGTCTTTCCAGCATCAGGATCTTCTCCAGTGAGTGCTCCCTTCTCATTTGGCGGCCAAACTATTTGAGCTTCAGGTTAAGCATCTGACCTTCCAGGGAACAGTCTGGATTGATTTCCCTTAGGACTGACTGATTGGATCTTCTTGAAGCCCAAGGGACTCTCAAGATTCTCCTCCAGCACCACATCTCAAAAGCATCTATTCTTCTGCACTCGGCCTTCCTTATGGTCCAGCTATCACAGCCATACATTACTACTGGGTGTCAAGTCTGTGTATAACTCTGGCTCAGTCAAAGAGCATTCTGGGTAGAACCAAAGTGTATTCAAATGCTGCTAGCTACACTCTCCATCCCCCCTTCCTTTTGTTATGTAGTTTTGCTTTGAAATGGAAAGATGTGAAAGCCTTATCAGTGTCTTCTCAGGCCTGGCTAAGAAGGGAGTCAGGAGCCGTTTACGATCAAGGCCAAAGTAGGCCTGAGAATGAAATGGTAACATCAATGTGTGAATGTTCCCTGCATAAACCCCCCCTCGTAGGAATCCCTTTGAAGTGTCCCATATATGCTCGTATCTACTGTATGCTCTTCAGTCTTTCAATCTTGAACTAACCTCAAGTAACAGTATCAATAAACTAGTTTCTTTGTATCAACAATGACTCATTATTGAATCTGCCGACTTGACACTTTGAAAGACTCCCAATCTGAAGCTCAACCGTCCTGGCAACTTTGTAACCAAATGGCCGAAAAGATTCCGGGAGACGGGGAGCTTCCCATTGAGGAAGGGGAGCAGGAGGCACCTTGGCATGTCCTGCACACCAGGAGAGTGGCTGCTTCCCCTCCGCAGTTCCAGCTGGTGATCACACCCTGGCAGTACCACCGGAGGACCTCAACCACTACAATGGATGAGGCACCAATCCGCCGGGATGCCATCATGACCCACCACATGAGAAGGGTACAGATGGCCGAGCCAGAGGTCACCAACCCGGGCACCATCGAGCCGGGCGAGGTGGACCGCATCATTGTCGTCCAGGTGCCGGAGAACGATGTGGAATGCGCCGGAGAGGGGGAAGAGGAACCGTTGCCGAAAGACTTGCACGAGGAGGACACCTGCATGTTCCGAGACATGGTTTGAAAAGAGGTGGATGGGGGCGATCAAAGGGCTAAAAGATGAGATGCACATGATGACCGCCCAACTCTCCCGTGCTTTGGGTTTGGCCAGATCCCGGAGACCCCAACCGGCTCCGCAGGCTCGGGCCCCCACAGCGCCGCCACCGGCGCCGCCAGCTTCCCCAGCGAGAGGGCCGATGCCAAGGCCAGCAGGCCCCGCAGCCCCGAGAGATGGGGGGCGAGGCAGGGATCTGGAAGCCACCTTCGACGGGGACCCGGAGGAGGTGGATTACTTCACCATCCAAGCGAACAGCTACATGTACTATTAGGGGAACACTTTCCCCGATGAGTTTAGCAGAGTGGACTATTTGGGCTCGAAGCTGAAAGGGGCTGCAAAGAGATGGTACGTGAGCCTGTACAAAGCCATGAGCCCTGAGCTGGACTATGTGCAAACATTCCTCCAGGCTCTAATGGCCCAATACGAGGATCTCCTGCAGGAGATGCGCGCCCTGGCCGCTCTCGGAGACATGAAGCAAGGGTCCCGATCCATCCGCGAATACGCTGCGGAGTTCCGGGCGAATGCAGCCAAGGTCCGGGGGTGGAGTGAGCTAATGAAGATCAAGCACTTCACCTGGGGCCTGAACGCCAGTATCCTGGATCGGGCCCTTGCCCAAGCCAGACCCAACACCCTGCTGGACTGGATCCAGCTGGTGGGAGTGGTTGAGACCAACATGAAGTGGGTCGCGATGCAACACCAGCACAAATCAGGGAAAGGCCAGCAGAAACCCCCCCCCCGAAGCCTGTGGCCAAAAAGCCCGCTGGAGGAGGGGGGAGCGACAGCAGGGCCCCACTGGTGCTTCAGGTGTGGGGACCCGAACCACCTGGCCTCCAACTGCCCGAACCCCCCGGCCCCCAAGACCCCGCGGGGGGGGGATGAAAACCAACGTGCCAACCCTGAAGAAGCCGACCAGTCGCCCTAAGGAAGCGGCGAAGAGCAGCGTTGCGGTGGCCGAGGAGCCAGACGAGGAGGTACTGCTGTCAGCCGAGTTGGGTGACTTGGTCTGGGTGTCCAAGCCGGTGGGAAAGGAGACCGACCTGCTTTGAAGGGTGCCAGCCAGCAGGTCGATGAAGAAGAGGCACCAGTGAGGGTGAGAGTAACGGGACGTTTATACTTTGTAACAGTGAAACTCCTGAACCCTAACCTGAAAAGGTTCATGTAGGTCCGGGCCCTAATAGACTCGGGGTGCAGCAGAGGACTGATATCCCCTAAGATAGTGGAGGTGCTAGGGCTTGAGAGCTCGCCGATACCTTGCCCCATGCAGTTTGAAAAGATGGACGGGTCGGTAATGCAAGGGGAGCCATGCAAATTAGAGACCCAACCCCTTCTGATGGGGATCGAGGAACACTGGGAACAGGAAACCTTCGTTATTGCCCCATCCTGCTCCTACCCAGTGGTCCTGGGAGTAGGTTGGCTAGAGAAACACGAGCCCCGCATTAGATGGGGGGCACAAACCATCCGGTTCATAGACCCTCTTTGTGTGAGCCACCTGTGGAACCCCACCTGGGGCCCACGTGCTCCAGTGGCCAAGGAGAGGTCGTGCATGTCGGTTGAAGAGGTTCACACGGTCCCGAAAGTCTACCGGGACTTGATGGGGGTATTTAGCGTGCAGGGAGCTAACGAGCTACCCCCCCCCATTGCAACACCGACTGCGCCATAGAACTAATCCCAGGGGAGACCCTACCCAAGGCAAAGCTTTATCTGATGGGGTGGGCAGAAAAGAAGGAGCTCCACAAGTTCCTAGATCACAACCTGGAGTGGGGCTTCATTAGGCCAGCCACGGCCCCCCACGCCGCCCTGGTCCTCTTTAGGAAGAAGAAGGATGGCTCATTTAGACTTTGCACAGATTTTCACGGGATAAACGCGATCTCCACGTCCAACGCCTACCCCATTCCCCTCATTCGGGACCTCCTGAGTACAGTTTTGGGAGGCAAGATTTTTACCAAGCTGGACTTAAGGGATGCATACTTCTGGTTGCGCATCAAAGAGGGGGATGAGTGGAAGATGGCGTTCAATACGCCTATGGGACAGTTCAAGTACTTGGTCATGCCATTTGGACTGCAGGGGGCTCTGGGAGTGTTCATGAACTTTATAAATGACGTGCTCAGAAAGTTTTTGTTTAAGGGGGTGGTGGTATACCTGGATGACATCATTTTTTATTCGCAAGACGAAAAGTCGCATGTAAAGTTGGTGAGGGAGGTGCTCAGCACCCTGTTAGAGAACAAACTGTACGCCAAACTGTCTAAATGTGAATTCCATCAGACAGAGCTAGACTATTTAGGGTTCCGCGTCTCTGAAAAGGGGTTGGTAATGGACCCGGCTAAGGTGCAGGCAGTACTAGACTGGGTTCCCCTGAGGACATGTAGACAGCTCCAATCGTTCCTCGGGTTTGCAAATTTTTACAGGACCTTCATTGAGAGGTTCGCTCAGATCGCCCTACCCCTGACCGAGCTCCTAAAGACCAAAGGGAAAGGGCCCGAGATGAAGCGGCCAGGGGCCAGGCTAAATTGGACTCCGAAGTGCCAAGCGGCCTTCGACAAGCTGAAACGCCTGTTCACTAGTGAGCCGGTCCTGAGCCACCCCGAAGAGCAGCAGGCCTTTGTTGTGCAATGTGACGCCTCTGATGTGGCCGTCGGAGCCATTCTCATGCAGAGGGATGTGGGAGGGAAGCTGAGACCCTGTGCTTACATCTCCCGGAAATTCTCAGGAGAACAGAGGAACTGGTCAGTGTGGGACAAAGAGGCTTTCGCTGTCATGTTTGCTCTAAAAACATGGTGGTCTTGGCTAGAGGGAGCCAAAGTACCGTTCGAAATTTGGACCAACCACAAAAACTTAGAAGCCCTCACGGGGAAGAGAAAACTGAATGAAAAGCAAATTCGGTGGGTGGGGTTCTTTTCCAAGTTCGATTTCATGCTGAGGCACATCCCTGGGTCAAGAAATTTCTTAGCGGACGCCCTCTCACAGCTCCCGCAGCACGAAAGTCAAAGGGAAGAAGTAGTGGACTCGTTGGTCCCTCCTTCTCAGGTGGCAGCCATGGTCACTACCCAATCCCAAAAGAAAAGAGAGCTAGAAGGCCTGAGTAAAGAAAAACTGGCCGCTGAAACAGAAAGGGAAGAGGAGGGACGGCCAGAAGGGGTGCTGAAAGGGAGCGACAGACTGTGGTACAAGGGGGGAAAGCTGTACGTCCCCAAGAGCTTAAGAGCGGAAGTACTACAGTTCTGCCACTCCAACAAACTAGCGGGGCACTTTGGCTACGTAAAAACTTTGCACCTCATCAGCAGGCAATTCTGGTGGCTGTCCCTAAAGAAGGACATGTCAGAGTATGTAGCGGGCTGTCCCATTTGCATCATGGCAAAGAGAAGGGGTAGGAAAACGCCAGGATTATTACAGCCCCTGGAAACAGCAAAACACCCCTGGTCAGTGGTATCAATGGATTTCACTGTGGAGTTGCCCCCTTCTCATGGGAAGACAGTAATCCTAGTGGTGGTGGACACGTTCTCCAATCAGGCCCACTTCATCCCATGCGCCCAACTACCCACAGCAAAGAAATTAGCCACCCTCTTCTTTAATCACGTGGTGAAACTCCACTCATTCCCAGACAAGGTCATTAGCGACCATGGGCCGCAGTTCGTTGCCAGCTTCTGATGGGAGTTTTGCAAACTGGTGGGGATAGAACAGGGTTTGAGTTCAGCCTACCACCCCCAGACGGACGGACAGACAGAGAGAGTGAACAGGGTTCTAGAGCAGTACCTCTGCTGCTTTACAAACCGCCGCCAGTCCGACTGGGTCGACCTGCCCCCGTTCGCAGAGTATGGATACAATAACAGTGTGCACAGCTCCACCAAGGCCTCCCCCTTCTCCACCATGCACGGGTATGAAGGCAAGCCAATGCCCTTGCTACCAGGGGGGGAACCTCCCTTGGATCCCACTGCGTTCGAGCAATGGTGGCAGGGACCGAGTGGGAGCTGGAAAGCCATCCATGAGAACCTGGAGGCAGCCAAAGAAACCTGTAAGAAATACTATGACAAGTCCCATGCTCCCGCTTGGGATTTCAAGGTGGGAGACTTGGTGTTTGTGTCTACCAAAAACCTGCCCCTCAGTCCAGGAAGCTGGCCTATAAATTTCTGGGGCCCTTCAAAATCAAAAGGGTCATTAACCAGGTGACTGTGGAACTAGAGCTGCCAAAGGCACTTAGTAAAATACACCCTGTATTTCATTGCAGCCTGCTTCGTCGAGACCCCGGGGCTTCGAATTGGCACCCTCGAGCACCAGCCCCCCAACCTGTACCAATTGGGAACCAGAGCCATCACGAGGTCCAAGAAATCCTGGATTCGAAAATCAAAAGAGGAATCTTGTATTACTTAGTAAAATGGAAGCATTTCCCAGTCAGCGAAAATGAATGGGTAGCTGAAAGAGACATCTCAGCACCAGACCTGATTAAAAGACTCCACCAAAGAAGAAGATATTGGATTTATATCCCGCCCTCCACTCCGAAGAGTCTCAGAGCGGCTCACAATCTCCTTTACCTTCCTCCCCCACAACAGACACCCTGTGAGGTGGGTGGGGCTGGAGAGGGCTCTCACAGCAGCTACCCTTTCAAGGACAACCTCTGCCAGAGCTATGGCTGACCCAAGGCCATTGTCAGAACTTGTAACTTTTGCTCTATTTGCCTTGACCAAACTGACTCCATGCTGTAACTTAGTATTAACATAGAGTGCCTGGCCACAGCAATTAACCCTGGCCCCTTTGCTATGCCAAATATTTAGGGCAGCAGGGCAGGCGGCAGATAGTCTCTGCTTAACATCCACAGGTGCCCTTTGAAGACAGGCCATTTGGCCTTCACAACAGGGGAGCATCCTCCCTTCTGATAACGAAGGCTGGGAAAAGAGACACTTGTCTGTGACCGTGTGAATGATGGTTTTATTGTACTTTACTGATGGCATAAAATGTAACCAACTGCCAAGAATTGGCATTACTGTTATTTCGTTGCTCTAGTACTGTAGTTCTTCAGTAAAGATCCTAACTTTGTAACAAGCATTGGAATCGTCTGAAGTTCATCCGAGTTCTGACATTATAACAGTAATCTTTTATTTGGGACTTATCTGTACTGGCAACCTCGCCCGATGGCGGCAAAGGCTCCAGACAACAGAGAGCCCAGCATCCCACCCGAAGAAGAACCTCTCGACCCGAAGGTGACGGGAGCGAGACGAAAACTTAAAGTCCCCGCACCCTTCTCCGTCGATGCTTTCCCTCCGCGAACCTGGAGCCCGAGGAAGTCCACGGCAGCCATGGAAGCCGCGGAACAGCGGTACCGGGTCCTCGCCACAGGCGGAGGGGAAGGAGAGGAGGAGGAAACCAGAGACGAGGGGCTCGGCACCTACGGCGGAGGGGACCCGATCCGAACGCTGCGCAACGAGCTGTTCGATTGGGTGAAGGAAATACACGACGAGGTCCACGCGTCCAGGGCACTGATGGCCGAGGAGATGCAGCAGAACCTAGGAGCGATTCGCGACCAAATACACATGCTCCAGGGCGCCGTGCCCGTGGGCCCGATTCCGGGGGGGGAGGTCCGGTGGGACCACCGCCGGCTGGCCCTCCGGCCCCACCGCCGGCCGCCCCTCCGGCTCCACCACCCGGCGGGCCCGCCCCACCCGTGCCGCCCGTGGTTCCAGCGGCCCCGGCCGTACAGCAGCACCGGCGCCCCCCACATCCGCAGCCCCAGTGGTTCCGGCCGTGCCGGCGGCCCCGGTCCCCATAGCCCCGGTGGTACCGGCCCCCGCGGCCCCTATCGCCCCGGCCGGGGGAGATGGCGGGGGGGGGCAGGGAGCTAAAGATTACGTTCGACGGAGACGGGGACGAAGTCGAGTATTTCACAATCCAGTGCAACACGTTTTTTACGCACTGGGGAGCGGGTTACCCCACAGAAGCGAGCCGGGTCGACCACATCGCCTCCAAGTTACGGGGGCCGGCTCGAAAATGGTACGTGGGGCTTTACACGGGGAGGAAGCCTGAGATGGCCACGGTGGCCGACTTTCTGCAGGCGATGCTCCGACAGTACGGAGATCCCCTGAGGGAGGAGAAAGCCATCGAGGCCCTACAAAGGATCGAACAAGGGAACCGCACCAGGCGCGAGTACGCCACTGAATTCATGGGCCACTGCGCGGCAGCCAGGGGCTGGAACAAAGTGATGAAATACACCGCGTTCAAAAACGGTCTGAACGCGAACATCCTGGACCGGTGTTACCACCAAGGGAGACCCGACACCCTGGTGGGATGGATTCAACTGGCGGGAGAGGTAGAGACCGACCTCCAACATGTTGGGATGCGGCGCCAGCAACAAGGCAAGAAGGGGGGGAAGCAGAGTCCCGCACCCGGCAAAACTGAAGGGAAGTGGGCCCCCGCAACCTCGACCCCCACTACCGCGGCTTGGAAGTGCTTCAGATGTGGGGACCCGAATCATCTGGCCGCCAACTGCCCGGTGAGGCCGACACCGACTCAGCCCAAGCTGACGCCCACCGCACAGAAGAAGAAAGGCAGCCGCTCTAAGGAGCCCAGTCGGGGCGCCGTCGCCACTTCCTTGGCGATTGACGAGGATGTTACCACCATAGAAGAATCCAGCGAGGACTCCTGGGACCAGGAGTCGGCGGGAAACGACAGCGACCTGCTTTAATCGGTGCCGCAAAGCAGGCCCAAGAAACGCCGGCACTACTAACGGTGAGAGTTACCGGGGGGCTATTGTTCATGACAGTCACCCTCCTGAACCCCAACCTTAAGAGATTTATGCACGCCCGTGCCCTGATTGATTCCGGGTGCACCCGAGACATTATCACCCCGCGCCTAGTGGAGGCGTTAGGACTGGCCACGTCCCCCCTTCCCCACCCCATCCAATTCGAACAGATGGATGGGTCAACCATGAGAGGGGAACCATGCACCCTAGAGACCCAAGCCACCCCCGTAGGAACGGAGGAGCACTGGGGGATAGAAACTTTCGTCATAGCCCCGTCCTCCTCCTTTGACGTGGTAGTGGGGGCAGGGTGGCTTGCCAGGCACCAACCGGACATTCGATGGGCCGAGCAGATTGTCCGATTCCCGGACTGGCGGTGTGAGCACCACCACTGGAGAACTGAATGGGGCCCGAAGGCACCTCCCCAGAACGAGAGACTCTGCCTCACCCTTGAGGAGATAGGGTCGATCCCCAAGGAATACAGGGACTTGAGGAAAGCCTTTAGTGAGCGGGAAGCAGACGAGCTCCCTCCACACCGCCCTACAGACTGTGCCATCGAGCTGATCCCAGGGCAGGCGCTACCCAAGGCAAAACTGTATTCAATGGGGTGGGCAGAGAAAGCCGAACTGAGAAAATTCATTGACAAAAATTTGAAGCGGGGTTTCATCCGGCCGGCCACGGCCCCCCACGCGGCCCCGGTCCTATTCCGCAAGAAAAAGGACGGGGGTCTTAGGCTTTGCACAGATTTTCGTGGGATAAACGGGATTTCCATGTCCAATGCTTATCCGATCCCACTGATAAGAGACCTATTGAACACTGTGGCCGAGGGTAAGATCTTCACCAAACTCGATCTCCGAGACGCGTACTTCCGCGTGCGGATTAAAGAAGGAGACGAGTGGAAAACGGCATTCAATACACCCATGGGACAATTTGAATATTTGGTGATGCCTTTCGGGCTTCAGGGGGCGCCGCGGGTATTCATGAATTTCATCAATGAAGTGTTAAGAGAATTTTTGTACAAGGGGGTGGTGGTGTACCTTGATGACATCATTATTTATTCTAAAGATCTTGAATCGCATGTGCCCTTGGTGAGAAAAGTGTTAACTACCTTGTGCAAAAACAAATTGTATGCTAAACTATCCAAATGTGAGTTCCACAAGACGGAACTAGACTACCTGGGGTTTCGAGTGTACGGGGAGGGACTAGCAATGGATCCCGCTAAAATTCAGGCGGTTCTAGATTGGGAACCCCCTCGAACCCGACGGCAGTTACAATCATTTCTCTGGTTCGCAAATTTTTACCGCGGATTCATTAAGGGGTTCGCCCGTGTAATGCTCCCCCTCACTGAACTCCTCAAGACGAAGGGAAAAGGGGACGAGGCGAAAAAACCCAGCGCGCGCCTAACGTGGACGCCGGAGTGCCACCGAGCTTTTAAGGAGCTCAAACAACTTTTCACCTCTGAACCAATACTGGCTCACCCTAATGAACTAAAACCCTTTGTGGTGCAATGCGACGCCTCCGACGTCGCCGTAGGAGCCATATTGATGCAGAGAAACGAGGAGGGGGAACTCCGTCCCTGCGCCTACATCTCACACAAATTCTCCAACGAACAGAGGAATTGGTCGGTGTGGGACAAAGAGGCTTTTGCAGTAATGTTTGCTCTCAAAACATGGAGATCCTGGCTAGAGGGAACCTGAGTCCCTTTCGAAATTTGGACCGATCATAAAAACCTGGAGGCCCTCACCGGCCGCCGCAAACTGACTGCAAAACAAATCCGGTGGGCGGGATTCTTTGCTAAATTCGACTTCGTGCTGAAACACATCCCCGGCACTAAAAACTTTTTGGCTGACGCGCTATCGCGCATGCCCCAACACGAGAGTCAGAGAGAAGAGGTGATCGACTCTCTCATCCCCCCTTCCGCCGTCGCCGGGGGGGTCACTACCCGTTCAGGGAAGCAAACCGGGGGCCCCGACCCGCAGCAAAAGGAACGCTTTGCGACCGAAGCAGAATTAGAGGGGACGGAACGACCAGATGGGCTCGAGAGAGGGGAAGGGGGGCTTTGGTTTCACAAAGGGAAAATCTACGTGCCCAAGTCCTTAAGAAAAGAGGTCCTTGAACAAAGCCACTCTAGCCGCCTGGCCGGCCACTTCGGGTATGTAAAGACCCTCAATTTAATCACCCGACAATTCTGGTGGCCCAAGTTAAAGAGGGATGTCTCTGAGTTCGTGCTCGCCTGCCCCACCTGCATCATGTCTAAACGGAGGGGGGGGAGCCACCTGGCCATCTAGTTCCCCTCCCCACAGCGAGCCGCCCATGGGCCGTGGTGTCCATGGACTTCATTGTAGAGCTCCCCCCTTACCAAGGGATGACGGTGATATTGGTGGTGGTAGACACGTTCTCCAAACAAGCCCATTTCATCCCCTGCAAGAAGCTCCCCACAGCCAAGAAATTGGCCCAGCTATTCTTTAATCACGTGGTCCGCCTACACTCGTTCCCAGAGAAGGTCATTAGCGACCGCGGCCCACAGTTCGTTGCCAACTTCTGGCGGGAGTTTTGCAAACTAGCAGGAATTGAGCAGGGACTTAGCTCCGCGTACCATCCGCAAATGGACGGACAGACGGAGAGGGTGAACGGGCTTCTCGAGCAGTACTTGCGGTGCTATATCAATTACCAGCAAACGAATTGGGTGGAACTCCTCCCCTTCGCAGAATATGGGTACAACAACAGCCTCCATAGTTCCACCAAAACCTCTCCCTTCCAAATAGTCAATGGCTACGAGGGGAAGCCCTTCCCTAACCTTCCCCTACCATCCGGGTCCCCGGAGCCCACTTCCTGTCAACAATGGTGGGAAGGGATACGGGAGGGGTGGAGAGTGATTCAAGAAAACCTGGAGGAGGCGAAAAAGGAGTACAAACGGCACTTTGATAAAAAGCACGCCCCCCAATGGGAACTGAAAGAGGGAGAGACAGTTTTCCTGTCTACAAAGAACTTGCCCCTCCCGCAGGGGTGCCGCAAACTCGCTCTAAAATATCTGGGACCATTCAAAATAAAAAAGGTTATCAACAAGGTAACTGTAGAGTTGGAGCTACCCAAATCCTCGAGTAAGATCCACCCTGTTTTTCATTGCAGCCTTCTTCGCAAAGATCCTGGAGCTACGTCCTTCCATCCTCGCCCCCCGGAGCTGCCTCCGACCCTAGTGAAGGGTCAGAGTCACCATGAGGTGCAAGAAATTTTGGATTCCAAAGTCCAACGGGGTGTGTTGTACTACCTTATCAGGTGGAAATACTTCCCCCCGAGCTGTGATGAATGGGTAAAGGCTAGCGATGTGTCCGCTCCGCAATTGCTCAAAAGATTTCACCTACTGTACCCACACAAGCCCAAGGCGAAGAGCTAGGGGGGGGGCAGTATGTCAGAACTTGTAACTTTTGCTCTATTTGCCTTGACCAAACTGACTCCATGCTGTAACTTAGTATTAACATAGAGTGCCTGGCCACAGCAATTAACCCTGGCCCCTTTGCTATGCCAAATATTTAGGGCAGCAGGGCAGGCGGCAGATAGTCTCTGCTTAACATCCACAAGTGCCCTTTGAAGACAGGCCGTTTGGCCTTCACAACAGGGGAGCATCCTCCCTTCTGATAACGAAGGCTGGGAAAAGAGACACTTGTCTGTGACCGTGTGAATGATGGTTTTATTGTACTTTACTGATGGCATAAAATGTAACCAACTGCCAAGAATTGGCATTACTGTTATTTCGTGCTCTAGTACTGTAGTTCTTCAATAAAGATCCTAACTTTGTAACAAGTATTGGAATCGTCTGAAGTTCATCCAAGTTCTGACAGCCATTCCAGCAGGTGCAAGTGGAGGAGTGGGGAATCAAACCCGGTTCTCCTAGATAAGAGTCCGCACACTTTACCACTACACCAAACTGGGTCTCCAAAGTCAAACACGCAGGGCTGTAGAGGCAGCTTAGGGGGGGCAGTATGTCAAGTCTGTGTATAACTCTGGCTTAGTCAAAGAGCATTCTGGGTAGAACCAAAGTGTATTCAAATGCTGCTAGCTACACTCTCCATTCCCCCCTTCCTTTTGTTATGTAATTTTGCTTTGAAATGGAAAGATGTGAAAGCCTTATCAGTGTCTTCTCAGGCCTGGCTAAGAAGGGAGTCAGGAGCCGTTTACGATCAAGGCCAAAGTAGAACTGAGAATGAAATGGTAACATCAATGTGTGAATGTTCCCTGCATAACCCACCCCCCCTCGTAGGAATCCCTTTGAAGTGTCCCATATATGCTCGTATCTACTGTATGCTCTTCAGTCTTTCAATCTTGGCCTAACCTCAAGTAACAGTATCAATAAACTAGTTTCTTTGTATCAACAACGACTCGTAATTGAATCTGCTGACTTGACACTGGGAATACCATCGCTTTACTATATGGACTTTTGTTGGCAGGGTGATGTCTCTACTTTTTATTATACAGCCCAGGTTCGCCACAACTGTCCTCCCAAGGAGCAAACGTCTTTTTATTTCATGGCTACAGTCACCATTTTCAATGATCTTGGATCCCAGAAATATGAAGTCTGTCACTACTTCCATATCTTCCCCTTCTATTTACCACAGTGTGATGGGGCCGGATGCCACGATCTTAGTTTTTTTGATGTTGAGTTTCAAGCCTACTTTTGTGCTCTCCTGTTTCACCCTCAACAAGAGGTTCTTTAGATCCTCCTCACTTTCTGCCATTAGAGTGGTGTCATCTGCCTATCTCAGGTTGTTGATGTTTTTCTCGGCAATCTTAATTCCGGCTTCTGCTTCATCCAGGCCAGCATTCTGCATGATGTACTCTGCATATAAATTAAATAAGCAGGGTGACAATATACAACCTTGTCGAACCCCTTTTCCTATTCTAAACCAATCAGTTGTTCTATATCCTGTTCTGACCGTTGCTTCTTCAGGTTTCTCAGGAGACATGAGAGTTGGTCTGGTACTCCCATATCTTTAAGGACTTGCCACAGTTTATTGTGATCCACACAATCAAAGGCTTTAGCGTAATCAATGAAACAGAAATAGACTTTTTCTGGTACTCCCGTGCTTTCTGCATAATCCACCGAATGTTGGCAATTTGATCTCTAGTTCCTCTACCTCTCCGAAACCCATCTTGAACTTCTGGTAGTTCCCGATCTACATACTGCTAAAGCCTAGCTTGTAGGATCTTTAACATGATCTTGCCGGCATGTGAAATGAGTGCAATGGTGCGATAGTTTGAACATTCTTTTGGGATTTACCCTTCTTTGGGATTGGAATATAAATTGACCTTTTCCAATCCTGTGGCCACTGTTGCATTTTCCAAATTTGTTGACATACTGTGTGCATCACTTCAACAGCATCATCTTTTAGGACTTTGAATAGCTCAACTGGGATACCATCATCTCCGCTCACTTTGTTGTTAGTAATGCTTTCTAAAGCCCATTTGACTTCACACTCCAGGATGTCTGGCTCAAGGTCAGCGATTTCACTGTCATAGTTGTCAAGGACATTGAGATCCTTCTTGTATAATTCTTCTGTGTATGTCTTAGTGTTAGTTGTAGTCTTAGTTTTACTTTATTTTAACATTAGGAAATTAAATTGTTCAGCAATTTGTCAGTTTGTATCAGTTTTTGTCAGTTTTTGGGCACTTTTTAATTAATTTTGGTCAATAAAATCAGTATTTTTGAGACTTTAACAAGTTTCCACCCCTGTGATCATGTTTCTAACAGTGATGTCACTTTGCCTCCACACTCCTGGGCTGTTCCCTCCCACCCACCACCCACTGCAAAGTCAATTAGACCAGGCAACCCTATCACAGACAAGAAGCCTGTTCCCAGTGTTATGTTGTGCTTTGAGTGTCAGACTAGGACCTAGGAGACCTGGGTTCAAAACCCCACTTGTTCCATGGAATCTTGCTGGGTTACCTTGGGCCAGTCACACACTCTCAGTCTAGCCTGCTTCACAGGGTTCTTTGAGGAAAAGATGGAAAGAGAGGAGAATGATGTAAGCTGCTTGAGTTCCCACTGGGGAGTAAGGCAAGGTAGAAGTGGAGGAGGAGGATATTGGATTTATATCCACCCTTCACTCAGAGACCGATTTCACATTAAGCTTGTTCCGGGTGGAGAACCCTTTTGCTACCAGGGCTTCTCACTGTTTTTTCACAAGTTGCCCCAGAGCTGTGAGTTGGTGTGCTGCTATTTCACAGCAAGCAGAAGCTGCTTGTCAGAGGATCTTGCTTGCTGCAGAATAGTGGTGTGCCAACATGCAGCCCCGGGGCAACTTGTGCAAAAACGGAGAGAGGCCCCCATAGCAAAAGGGCTTTCCACTCGGAACAAGCCTAATGTGAAATTGGTGAGAGTCCCACAGCAGTTTACAGCACCATTTTCTTCCTCTCTCCACAAGAGACACCTGTTGTGAGGTAGGTGGGACTGAGAGAGCTCTTTTGAGAACTATGACTGATCCAAGGTCACCTAGCAGCTTCATGTGGAGGAGTGGGGAATCAAACCCGGCTTTCCCAGATTAGAGTCCAAATACTTAACCACTACACCAAACTGGCTCTCAGTGAAGCAAATAATGGTACTAATGAAGGTACAAATGAAGCAAATAATAAATAATATAATAATTGCTATTGTAAAGACACAGATTTTGGTTCTAAATATTTCATTTTCTAGATGTTCGTATTCCAGCTTCAGACCTGTTCCCCTTACCAAATTCAATTTCAAATGGAAATAACACTAATGAGGATGGCATTTTGGTCATGTACCAAAAGCACTTTGCTGATCAATATCAACCTTGATATTTGCACTGTGATGGGGTCTTACTTGTAATGGTCTTTCCTGCCCCATATGAAGACCTGTTTTCCAAAACTCTTAGGTAACCCTTGTGCCCTCTGTCTCTGAGGAAGAATTTGAACTGCTTTATTGGTGCATGTTTGGGTTGAGTTGCTGTTAAATAGTGAGTTCAGTCGTGGGTAAGATACAACTCTATTTTATTTTGAATCAGACTGAGGAACACACAGACAAACAATGAATATATACACTCAGACAACATCAAACCATAGCCATAAGGTCAGTGGGAAACCATCCTATTGGTCTCTCCAGGATCCTATTATTTGCATACTGGAGATAAATGCCTGAAGCTTTGATTGGCCGATTCTCAGAGAACAGCCACTCAGAGTGTAGGCATTAGTATCCTGGAGGGCAGGATACTAGATTGGGTGGAGCCAGTCCAGCATGGTGGTGTGGCTGTGGCCCATTAAAAGCTCTGCTGAGCTCCTCTCCATGGCCGAGTGGGGAATTATGTGCTGATGGAGCAGGAAGTTGTCAAGCATGGCTAATTCTGATCAATAACTGATGGGTTTATGGTCTGACAAAAGTGTATCTTAAAAGTTGTGTATCAATGTATTGGTTTCTGTCAAGCAATGTTTTACTTTTCTATGACTGTCTATGTTTATCTGAATATAACTGCCATGCTTTAAAATGTTACTAACCCTGAACTAAGCTAAGGCACATCAAAGTAGAGAACTAGCCGCCACCTCTTTCACGCCTCATTCGCTTTTACTAACAAATGCAGAAATTTGTTCTTTGAAGATAAAGCCTCCAGGGACATGTTCTCAGGCCAGGCCTGGGCCCAGGAAGAATAACCGCAGGGAGATAAAGAAAGTACTGTGTGAATACAGGACTGTTTAGGAATTGCAGCTTTGTTGATAGAACCTTTGATGTGCCACCTTTAAGTATGCATTCTGCTGCTACTCTGTATCAGTTCTAATACTTGGCTAATAGAAGCACATGGATTATCAATAAAACCATACTTTGTTTCAACTCAAGGACTAGTTACTTTGAAATCTGCTTGCTTGACAATTTGGAACTGATCCATTACTAAGAGTTTATCTGTACCAGCAACTTTTAAGCCGGATGGCTGAAAAAGTTCCAGATAACAGAGAACCTACTGAACCCTTTGAAGGAGCAGGAGTAAAGACTCCCCCCTGGCACATCGTCGGGGCCCGGAGAGTTGGAGGACGCGGGTTCCCACTACACATCCAGGAGCTGTTTATCACCCCTCGGAGGTGGGAGCCCTGCACCTCCACCACCCTGATGGATGAAGCCCAGCATGCCACAAGACCTTCCTGACGAGACCCGTGAAAGGGGGGAAGGCCGGGAACCCCGGAGAACAAGGGGACAAATGCCCCATCCGAGACGATGATGAACGGGGAGAACTGAGGCCAGACGACGACCACCACGGTGGGTCGGACTCGGAGGAGGAAAATTGGAGCCCCCTGAGAGAAACAGGCATTCTAAAGACCGAGAGGGGAGAGATGGCAGCCATGGTCGAGAACTGCGGGATGAGATTCAAGCGAACGCCACCTTCATGGCACAAGAGATGCAGAGGCAAATCAACCGGCTGTTACTGAGCGACTTCGGGAGGGCCCCACCAGCCCCAGCCACGCTACCAGCCCCATTGGCAGTGCCAGCCCCACCAGCAGCTCCACCAGTGGTCCCAGCTCCACCTGGGGCCCCAGCGCCACTGCCGGTACTCCCCGGGCCACGGGACTCCGGGAGAGGCCGGGAGTTAGATGCCACCTTCGACGGTGACCCAGAAGAGGTGGAATATTTCACCATCCAAGCCAATAGCTACATGCATTATTGGGGGAACACGTTCCCAGACGACTTTGGCCGAGTGAACTACCTCGGTTCCAAGCTGAAGGGGGCTGCCAGGTGCTGGTACATAAGCCTATATGAGACGCGAGGCCCTGAACTCGACAGTGTGGCCGGGTTTCTACAAGCCTTACTAGTCCAGTATGAGGACCCCCTGCAAGAAACCCGGGCCATCACGGCTCTTCAAGATGTGCACCAGGGGTCAAAATTGGTGCGCGAGTACACAGCCAACTTCAGAGCACCGTGCGCCAAAATTCGGGGGTGGAGTAAGATGATGAAGATTGAGGCCTACCAGTGGGGCCTGGATGCCAGTCTCCTGATTGGGCCCTTCAGCAAGCCCGCCCCACGGCTCTAGTGGGATGGGTGCAACTAGTCGGTGAGGCAGAAACCAACATGAAGTGGGTGGCTCTCCAACACCAACTGCAACAAGGGGAAAGGGGGGATGTGAGGCTCAGTCAGGGGGCAAAGCAGAGCCGAAGAAGGGATCGACCCCAGGGGGAACCACCAAGCCCCCCACGGGTTGCAAGTGCTTTCACTGTGGCGACCCGGGACATCTGGCAGCCAACTGCCCGGAAAAACCTTGAGCCCCCCCTTACCTCGAAGCCGACAGTGACGGGGTCCAAGAAGACGACAACCAGGCCCAAGGAGTCGAGTCAAGGAAGCACCATGACATTGATGGTGCTAGACAAGGATACTATAATTTTGGACGACATGAGTGAGGAGTCATGGGGACCCGAGTCGGCGGAAAACGAGAATGACCTGCACTGAGGGGTGCTGGGAGGCAGGTCGTGGATCTAACAGCACCATTACGGGTGAGAATAACTGGATCCCTATTTTTCGTCCCATTGACTTTGCTAAATGGGAAGCTCAAACGCTTCATGTACGCATGAGCCCTAATTGACTCTGGGTGCACACGGGAAATTATCACCCCAAAGTTGGTGGATGCTCTTGGACTAATCCCAAAGCCCCTACCCCACCCGATCCAATTCAAACAAATGGACGGGTCCATAATGTGAGGGGAGCCCTGCATAGAAGAGACTCAAGGCGTACCGGTAGGAATAGAGAACCATTGGGACGTTGAGGTTTTTGTAATCACCCCCTCTTCCTCCTTTGATGTAGTACTGGGAGTTGGATGGTTAGATAAGCACCAGCCGGACATACAATGGGGGGATCAAACCATAGACTTTACTGACAAGAGGTGCACGCACCATCATTGGCTGGGGGATTGGGGATCTAATCCACCCCCCAGAAACAAAAAGATGTGTGTATCCATGGAAGAGGTTCAATCCATCCCCCGAAAGTATCGGGGCTTGTGCAGGGTGTTTAGCGAGAAGGAGGCAAATGAGCTCCCCCCACACCGGAGCACTGACTGCACCATTGAACTAATCCCTGGCCAGGAGCTACCCAAAGCCAAACTGTACTCTATGGGGTGGGCAGAAAAAGCAGAGCTAAGGAAATTCATAGACAAGAATTTTAAAAGAGGCATCATTAGACCGGCCACTGCTCCACACGCCGCACCCGTCCTGTTCTGGAAAAAGAAGAACGGGAGCCTTAGACTTGCACTGACTTTTGTGGGATAAATGGGATTTCGATGTCCAATGCCTACCCCATCCCCCTGATCAAAGATTTGTTGAGCATGGTGTTGGAGGGGTCCATATTCACGAAACTGGACCTGAGAGTATGAAACTGGACCTGGACTACTTTAGAGTACGAATCAAAGAGGGGGACAAGTGGAAGACTGCGTTTAACACCCCGATGGGACAGTTTGAATACCTAGTGATGCCTTTTGGATTGCAAGGGACCCCGGGAGTTTTCATGAATTTCATAAATGAGGTCTTGAGAGAGTACCTGTACAAGGGGGTAGTGGTGTACCTGGATGACAGCATTATCTATTCAAAAGATCTAGCCTCCCATGTACAACTAGTGAGGAAGGTACTCACTACCCTGTATGAGCATAAACTGTATGCCAAACTGTCGAAGTGTGAGTTCCACCAAACAGAACTCGACTACTTGGGGTTTCGTGTCTCGGGGAAGGGGCTGGCAATGGACCCCACCAAAATACAAGCCATGCTAGATTAGGAACCCCCAAGGACATGTAGACAACTACAATCTTTCATCGGGTTTGCAAATTTCTACAGGGGCTTCATTCAGGGGTTCACCCAGGTGATGCTGCCCCTAACAGACTTGCTAAAGACTAAAGGGAAGGGGCCCAAAGTGAAAAAACTGGGGGTGAAACTAGCTTGGACCCCCACTTGCCAGAAAGCCTTCGAACGGCTTAAACGCTTATTCACAAGTGAACTGGTGTTGGCTCACCACGATGAGCTTAAGCCCTTCGTGGTCCAATGTGACGCTTCCGACGTGGCCGTAGGAGCCATATTAATGCCAAAAGACTCGGAGGGGAGGTTGAGACCATGCACCTATATCTCTAAAAAATTCTCACAGGAACAGCGCAACTGGTCAGTGTGGGACAAGGAGGCGTTTGCTGTGACTTTTTCATTGAAAACATGGCGGTCCTGGCTAGAGAGAACAAGGGTGTCGTTTGAGATCTGAACTGACCACAAGAACCTAGAAGCGCTTGCTGGGTGTAGGAAATTGACCAAAAAACTGGTCCCGTGGGCCGGGTTCTTTGCAAAGTTTGACTTTACCCTCAAGCACATTCTGGGGTCGAAAAACTTTCTAGCTGATGCGCTATCAAGGCTGCCCCAACACGAGAGTCAAAAGGAGGAGGTGGTGGACTCTATCATTCCTCCTAGTGCCATAGTGGGCGCTGTAACAACCCGGTGAGGGAAAAAGCATAAGGCGCCAGAACCGTGGGGGGGCAATAGACTGATCGAGGAAGCAGAGCGCGAAGGGAGGCCAGAAGGACTTATAAAAGGGGCCGGAGGGTTTTGGTATTACGATGAAAAACTGTATGTCCCCAAAACTATGCGCAGGGAGGTCCTATAGCATTGCCACTGCAATAAACTATTGGGCCACTTCGGGTACGTAAAAACCCTGCATTTAGTCAACAGGCAGTTCTGGTGGCCACACATGAAAAAGGACATTTCAGAATTTGTGACTACCTGCCCAGTGTGCATAATGGCAAAGAAAAGGGGGGGGGGAAGCCCCCGGGTCTCCTCCAACCAACCCCCATGGCCGAACGCCCTTGGTCGGTAGTCTCTATGGATTTCATAGTGGAATTACCAGTGTCCCAGGGATGGACTGTAATCCTAGTAGTGGTGGACACCTTTTCAAAACAAGCTCACTTCATCCCTTGCAAAAAAACTGCCCACTGCTAAAAAGCTCACCTATTTGTTTTGCCAACACATTGTTAAAGTACACTAATTCCCGGACAAGGTCATTAGCGACCGCGGGACACAGTTCGTTGCCAACTTCTGGCAGGAGTTTTGCAAGCTAACAGGCATGGAACAAGGGTTAAGCTCTGCCTACCACCCCCAGACGGACGGGCAGACGGAACGAGTGAACGTCCTTCTAGAGCAGTATTTACAGTGCTATATTAACTACCAGCAGTCCAACTGGGTAGAGTTATTGCCATTCGCTGAATATTGGTACAACAACAGCCTCCACAGCTCCACCAAAGTAACACCGTTTAAAATCGTAAATGGCTATGAGGGAAGCCCTTCCCACTGTTACCCAGCAACAGTGGAGCACAACCACTAACTTCTTGCCAACAGTGGTGGGAGACATTGGGAAAAGGGTGGGCTGTGATTCAAGACAACCTGGAAATGGTGAAAAAGGATTACAAAGCACACTTTGACAAAAAGCACTCTCCGGAATGGGAATTCAAAGTGGGGGAGACAGTGTTTTTATCTACTAAGAACTTACCTCAAACCTCTAAAAAACTGGCCTATAAATACCTGGGACCGTTCAAAATAAAACGGGTGATTAATAAAGTAACAGTGGAACTGGAGTTGCCTAAACTGTTTAGTAAAATACACCCTGTTTTCCATTGCAGACTTCTTTGGAAAGATCTGGGGGCTACGAGCTGGCACCCCCGCCCTCTGGAGCCCAAACCTATTCAAGTGAAGGGTCAGAGTTACCATGAGGTCCAGGAGGTGTTGGATGCCAAGGAGAAGAGGGGGGGTGCTATACTACTTAGTCTGTTGGAAATACTTTCCCCCTAGCTGTGATGAATGGGTAAAATCCTTTGACCTTAGGGCCCCCCTCCTTCTCAAAATATTTTACCTACTGCACCCAGACATACCCCGGGCAAGAGCTTGGGGGGGGGGGCAGTATGTCAAGCAATGTTTTACTCTTCTATGACTGTCTATGTTTATCTGAATATAACTGCCATGCTTTAAAATGTTACTAACCCTGAACTAAGCTAAGGCACATCAAAGTAGAGAACTAGCCGGCGCCTCTTTCGTGCCTCTTTTGCTTTTACTAACAATGCAGGAATTTGTTCTTTGAAGATAAAGTCTCCAGGGACATGTTCCCAGGCCAGGCCTGGGCCCAGGAAGAATAACCGCAGGGAGATAAAGAAAGTACTGTGTGAATTTTCACATGTGAATACAGGACTGTTTAGGAATTGTAGCTTGGTTGATAGAACCTTTGATGTGCCACCTTTAAATATGCATTCTACTGCTACTCTGTATCAGTTCCAATATTTGGCTCAATAGAAGCACATGGATTATCAATAAAACCATACTTTGTTTCAACTCAAGGACTGGTTAATTTGAAATCTGCTAGCTTGACAGTTTCTTTCTTCTCAAGCCATGGCTTGAGCCAAAGTATCGGTCTGTAAATAAACATAGTGTTTGTAGCAACTTCGACTCGTCATTGAACCCGCATGCTTGAGATTTTGAGAAGAATCCTTTTTGAAGCTTAACCGCCCTGGCTACTTTGTAACCGAATGGCTGAAAAGGAGATGGTGAGTTTCCCGATCCTGAAGACGGGGCGCCTGTATCGTGGCATGTACTGGATGCCCAGAGAGGAAAAGGCTCGCCTCTCCAGATCCAACAGTTCCTGGTCACTCCCCGACAGTGGTAGCAACAGACCTCCACTACCATGATGGACAAGGCACCGGTGCAGAGAGAGGCCATCATAACCCGACACATGCGCTGGGTGAAGATGGCCAACGAAGGGGGCGGTAACCCAGGACCGGTGGAGCCGGAGGAGACTGATACCATCGTGATCATTCCCCTGCCAGACGGAGATCCCAATCCGGGGGAGAGGGATCCGGAGGCCCTGACCCCGAAGGAGGAGAAAGATGAGGTGGCCCGCGAGTTCTGTGCGATGGTCCGCAAAGAGGTGGAGGCCGTGGCCAAGGGACTGCGGGATGAGATGCAGGCGATGACCACTCGGATGGCGGGGGAGGTCACCAGGGAGATCACCCAATCCCTGGGACTGCCCAGACCCCGAAGGTCTTAACAAACCCCTCCGGCCTGGCAGCCAGCAGCCCCGGGGGCACCGACTGCTCCACCACCAGCGGCGCCGGCACCTAGACCAGCAGCACCCCTGGCGCCAAGGGAAGGGGGCCGTGGGCGGGAGCTGGATGCCACATTCGATGGGGATCCGGAGGAAGTGGAATACTTCATGATCCAGGCTAACATGTCTTGTTAGCTGCCCTGAGCCTGCCTTGGCGGGGAGGGCGGGATATAAATAAAAGTTTATTATTATTATTAACAGCTACATGCACTACTGGGGGAACACGTTCCCCAACGAATTTAGTCGAGTGGACTATTTGGGATTGAAACTGAAGGGGGCCGCCAACAGATGGTACGTGAGCCTGTACGAATACATGAGACCAGAACTGGACTATGTTGCTACGTTCCTCCAGGCTCTGATGGCCCAGTACGAAGACCCCCTCCAAGAGACCCAGGCGTTAGCGGCCTTGCATGACATGCAGCAGGGATCAAAGTCGATTCGAGAGTATGCTGCGGAGTTTCGGGCCAACACCACAAAGGTGAGAGGATGGAGTGAGTTGATGAACATCGAGCACTTCACCAGGGGGCTGAATGTGGGCATATTGGATCAGGCCCTTACCCAGGCCAGACCTGCCACACTGGTGGGATGGATCCAATTGGCGGGTGAGGTCGAGACCAACATGAAACGGGTGGCCATGCAACACCAGCAGCAGAGCGGCAAGGGGAGCCGAGATCCAAAGATGGGGACCAAACCGGAAGTGAAGAAAGCCCAAGGAGGAGGAGGCAGCAGAAAGGCTGTGGGGTCCCGCAAGTGTTTTTGATGCAGGGACCCCAACCATCTGGCCAGCAATTGCCCTAACCCCCCTCGGGCACCCTCGAGTGCACCCAAGCCAGGCACCTCAGTGCCGAAGAAAACACCAGGCCGCCCTAAGGAAGCGGCGAAAGGCAGCACGGCAACCGCCGGGGAGCCGGAGGACGACACCCTCATCGCGGACGAGCTGAGTGAGCTGGTGTGGATGGACGAGCCATTGGGAAACGAGGACGACCTGCTCTAAAGGGTGCCAAGCAGCAGGTCACAGAGGAACCAGCACCACTCAGGGTGAGAGTAATGGGGTCGCTGTATTTTGTACCAGTGAAACTGTTGAACAGTAAACTCAAAAGATTTGTTCAGGCGAGAGCACTGATTGATTTAGGATGCAATCGGGACTTAATCACCCCCAAGTTGGTGGACGCCTTGGGCTTGGCCACCACGGCCCTGCCCTTTCCCATACAATTCGAACAAATTGACGGGTCAGTGATGCGGGGAGAGCCCTGCATGCTGGAGACTCAGTTGGTGCCCGTAGGGATCGAAGGGCATTGGGACCAAGAAATGTTTGTAATCGCCCCCTCTTGCTCTTATGATGTAGTCCTGGGAGTGGGGTGGTTGGCTAAACATGAACCAAGCATCCAGTGGGGGGGATCAAACCATAAAGTTTGTTGACCCACTGTGTAAGTCCCATCTTTGGAGTTTGGACTGGGGCCCACAGCCCTCTCCTACGAAGGAGAAGTTCTGTTTGACAGTGGAGGAGGTCCCAGCTGTTCCTAAGGCCTATCAGGACTTGATGGGGGTGTTTAGTGAGCAGGGAGCAGACAAACTCCCCCCCCCCCCCACAGGAGCACCGACTGCGCTATCGAACTAATACCAGGGCAGTTGCTTCCTAAAGCTAAGCTATACTCCATGGGGTGGGCAGAGAAAGTGGAGTTATGGAAATTTCTAGACCGGAACTTGAAGCGGGGTTTTATCAGACTGGCAATGGCCCCCCACGCCGTCCTCATTTTATTTAGGAAAAAGAAGGATGGCACGCTCAGGCTTTGTATGGACTTTCAACAACATCGTGGGATTTCAACATCAAATGCCTATCCCATCCCCCTCATCAAAGACTTATTAAGCATGGTGTCCAAAGGAAAGATGTTCACCAAACTGGACTTGAGGGATGCGTACTTTAGAGTGCGCATAAAGGAGGGGGATGAATGGAAGACGGCTTTTAATACTCCATGGGACAATTTGAGTATTTAGTGATGCCGTTTGGACTACATGGCGCGCCGGAGGTGTTCATGAATTTTATCAATGATGTGTTGTGGAAATTTTTGTTCAAGGGGGTGGTGGTGTACCTGGATGACATCATTATTTATTCACAGGATGAAAAGTTTCATGTAAAATTGGTGAGGGAGGTATTGAGCACCTTATTGGAGCATAAGTTATACGGCAAACTGTCCAAGTGTGAGTTCCATAAGACCGAATTAGATTACATTGGGTTTCGGGTGTCCGCACAGGGGGTGGCTATGGATCCAGCCAAGGTACAAGCTGTATTGGATTGGGGGCCCCCGAGGACATGTAGACAGCTACAATCTTTCCTTGGGTTCACAAATTTCTACAGAAACTTCATTGCAGGATTTGCCCAGATTATGCTCCCCCTCACAGAGTTGTTAAAAACTAAGGGGAAAGGGCCTGAGGCAAATCGGCTGGGGGCCCATCTAAATTGGGCACCGAAATGCCAAGAGGTGTTTGACAAATTCAAATGGCTGTTTACTAGCAAACCGGTCCTGAGCCACCCCAATGAGTTGCGACCCTTCATTGTGCAATGTGATGCCTCTGACGTGGCCTTAGGAGCCATTCTCATGCAGAAAGACGATGAGGGGAGGCTGAGACCCTGCGCATATATTTCCAAAAAGTTCTTGGCAGAACAAAGGATAAAGAGGCATTTGCTGTAACTTATGCTTTGAAAACCTGGCGGTCGTGGTTAGAGGGAGCCAAAATCCCTTTTGAGATATGGATGGACCATAAGAACCTCGAGGCTCTCACTGGCAGGAGGAAACTGAGTGAAAAGCAGATCAGGTGGGCAGGGTTTTTCTCCAAGTTTGACTTTGTGCTGAAGCATATTCCTGGAACCAAGAATTTCTTGGCTGACGCTCTCTCTCACCTGCCACAGCACAACAGTCAAAGGAAGGAGGTAATAGATTCCCTAGTTTGCCCCTCCCAAGTAGCTGCTGTAATGACAACCCGGTCGCAGACCAAGCGTAAGCTGGAGTGGTGGGGAACCGAAGGGATGGCTTTGGAGACCGAAAAGGAAGGTGACGCCCGACCAGGGGAAATTCAGAAGAAAGAGGATGGGTTGTGGTATAGGGGGAAGAAGCTGTACGTCCCCAAAACCATGAGAGTGGAGGTCCTACAATTTTGCCACTCAAACAAACTGGCCGGGCATTTTGGGTATGTGAAGACGCTTCATCTAATTAGTAGGCAGTTCTGGTGGCCCTCCCTAAAGAAAGATGTGTCTGAGTTTGTGTCCTCCTGCCCCATCTGCATAATGGCGAAAAGGAGGGGGCAGGCCACCTGGACTGCTAAAACCACTAGAGACAGCTACCCGACCCTGGTCAGTAGTCTCAATGGACTTTATTGTGGAGCTACCGCCATCACATGGCAAGACAGTAATTCTGGTGGTAGTAGACACCTTCTCCAAACAAGCCCATTTCATTCCTTGTGCACAATTACCAATGGCTAAAAAGCTAGCCTGTCTATTTTTCAATCAGGTTGTTAAACTCCACTAATTCCCGGGCAAGGTAATTAGCGACAGGGGCCCGCAGTTCATTGCCAACTTCTGGTAGGAGTTTTGTAAATTGTTAGGAATGGAGCAAGGCTTGAGTTCCGCCTACCACCCTCAAACCGACGGACAGATGGAACGCGTGAACATTTTGCTAGAGCAATACCTGCGGTGCTACATAAATCACCAGCAATCAATTTGGGTGGACCTACTCCCCTTCGCTGAATACGGTTACAATAACAGTGTGCACAGCTCTACCAAAACCTCCCCCTTCCAAACCATAAATGGGTACGAAGGAAGACCATTCCCAATGCTGCTAGGGGGGGAGCAAGTAAAGGAGCCCAGCTCATTTGAGCAGTGGTGGGGAAAACTGATTGAGGGTTAGAATGGGATTCAAAAGAATCTGGAGTCTGCCAAAGAGGTGTACAAAAAACAGTATGACAAGTCTCATGTGCCCGCCTGGTGGGAGATTTGGTGTTCGTGTCAACCAAGAACTTGCCACTGAATCAGCCCTCCATCTGGGCAATGCAAGGCCGAATGCCTGATAACACCCTGGGAATGTATGTAGTTTTGATATTCTATGTGTGAACGCTCCCCTGCTTCCCCTCCCCGTAGGAATCCCTTTGAAGTGTATCTTAAAAGTTGTGTATTAATGTATTGGTTTCATTCTTCTCAAGCCACGGCTTGAGCCAAAGTATCGGTGCGTCAATAAACGTAGTCTTTGTAGCAACTTCGACTCGTCATTAAACCCGCATGCTTGACAGAAGTCTGTCAATTTTAAGTGCCAGTCCTCTTCCACCATACGCGTGAGGGACTCCTTTGTTGTCCTCATCATAAGCTCCGCTTGCCCATTAGTGGAGGGGTGGAAAGGCACAGATGTCACCAAATGGATACCGTTGGTGTTGGCAAATTGGTGGAATTCTGCTGGTGTGAACACCATCCCATTGTTGGACATGATGGTGTCGGGCAGTCCATGGGTGGCGAACAGCCGTCAAAGTGCTCTGATCACGACAGCCGATGTCATGGCTGGCACAGGTACCACTTCTAGTCACTTTGAAAATAAGTCCACAACTACAAGGAATGTGTGACCTTGGAATGGTCCTGCAAAGTCAATGAGGAGTCGTGACCATGGTGTGCAGGTTGACTCCCAATTGCGGACTGGTGCTTGGGGCATCGCTGGGCGTGACTCCTGACATGATTGGCAGGATCGGACTCATGCTTCAATCACAGAGTCCATGCTGGGCCACCAGATGTAGTTTCTTGCCAGAGCGTTCATTCTGATGATGCCTGGGTGCCCTTCGTGCAGTGTCTCCAGAACCTTCTGTTGCAACATATGAGGGAGAACGACTCGGTTTCCCCAGAGCAGGCACCCCTTGTGGATCGATAATTCATGTTGGCGTGAGCGATATGCCTGGAATTCTTCATCGACCTGGCCTATTGGCCACCCCCTCCACACCCAGTTAAGAACTCGGGCCAAGGTGCGATCTTTTGCCAAGAGCACAGCAGTGTCAGAGGCGTGGAGAGGTGGTTTGGGAAGGTCCTCCAGCAGTAGGATGCCTACGTCAAGAGTGTGTGTCAGCGGCTGGTCTCGTTAGGGCAGGCGGCTGAGGTCGTCGGCATGCCCCACAGCCTTACCCAGTCGATGACAAAGTGTGTAGTAGTAGGCTCCTAAGGAAACTGCCCAGCGCAACATTGGCATTGATAGGATCTGTGGAGTCTGCTGGTCTGCTGCAAACAGTCCCAGGAGAGGCTTATTGTCAAGCAATGTGAATCCTTCTTTCTATAATCTAATGCTAATGAAATATTGCAATTGAATGTATCTGTAAAGCTTCATGACTGTTATTAACCAAAGACAAAATGTGCACATCAAAGCAGGAAATATTTAGGGGGCAGTTTGCACCTCTCGCTTTTACTAACAAATGCAAGAATTTGCTCTTTGAAGATAAAGCACCTCCAGGGATGGTTCTCAGCCCTGACTTCAAGTAAGCAAACCACAAGAGAGATAAGAGACTGCCGTGTGAATCTTCACACGTGAATGTAGCCTTGTTTAGAAAACGCTTTGATGTGTCACCTTTAAGTATGCCTTTCACTGTTACTATGTATCAGTTCCAATCCTCAACTCAAACCTGGATTATTGAATAAATCATACTGTTTCAAATCAAGGACTGATTACTTTGAGATCCACTCGCTTGACATTTTGGAACTGATCCATATTTGGAGTTTATCTGAACCGGCCACTTTTAAGCGGATGGCTGAAAAAGTTCTGGATAACAGAGAACCCACCGAACCCTTTGGATTAACTGGAGTGAAAACTCCCCCCCTGGCACATCATCGAGGCACGGAGAGTAGGAGGCCGGGGATCCCCGCTATACATCCAGGAGTTATTCATCACCCCGCAGAAGTGGGAGCCGCGAACCTCCACCACCCTGATGGATGAGGCCCCGGTATGCCACGAAACCCTCTTAACAAGGCCGAGCCAGGGGGGGAAAGAGTGGCAACCCTGGGGAAAGGGGAGATGACTGTCCGGATTGGGAGGACGATGAGAGAGGGGAACCAAGGTCAGATGATGACTGGGGCCGCGGTTCGGAGTCGGAGAATGGGAGCCCCCCCAAGGAGAAAGATATTCTAAAGAAAGTGAGGGGGGAAATGGCGACCATGGCCCGAGAACTGTGGGACGAGATTCAGGCGAACGCCACACTCATAGCATGGGAAGTACAGCGGCAGATCGACCGAGTGCTGCTACAAGATTTTGGGAGAGGTCCACCGGCTCCCCCACACCAGCACCGCTGCAGCCAGCGCCTCCGCCTCCGCTGCCCGCGCCCACTCCACCTTCCCTGCCGGGCCCCGGCGGGCCTGCCAGCAGTGCCAGCTCCTCCAGTGGTCCCGGCCCCACCTGGAGGACTGGTGCCCGGGCCTGGGCTCCCGAGACCACGAGACTTTGGACGGAGTCGGGAACTGGACACCACCTTCGATGGCGACCCTGAAGAGGTGGAAAACTTCACTATACAGGCAAACAGCTACATGCACTACTGGGGGAATACTTTCCCTGATGACCCGAGCAGAGTGGACTACCTCGGATGCAAGCTGAAAGGGGCCGCCAGACGCTGGTACGTGAGCCTGTACGAAATCCTACAAGCCCTACTACTTCAGTATAAAGACCCTCTCCAGGAGACCCGGGCCATCACGGCTCTGCGAGACATGCAGCAAGGGGCGAAATCGGTGAGAGAGTACACCGCTGACTTCAGGGCACAATGCACCAAAGTTCGCGGCTGGAGCAAAATGATGAAGATCGAAGCGTACCAATGTGGCCTCAATGCCAGCCTTCTGGTTCGCGCCCTTCAACAAGCTGGCCCTACAACGCTGTGGGTTGGGTGTGTCAGACGTTGGAGGTTCAAAGTAAACGGACTTCCATTTGTTGCAAAAGTTAAGACATTTATTTGATATCTCAAAGTTCTGGACAAGCAAGAATTGGAACTGATAGCATTTAGTGAAAGAGACACAGTTTTAAACACTCACATCAAAGGGTTTCTAAACAGTACTACATTCTCACACTTCTGTGTTACAAGTAACACTTTCCCTACTTATCGCTTGTGGTTCTTCTTCTCACGGATGAGCTCTGCTGGCTCTCCTTGAGGCCTGCTATCTTCAAAGGGCTGTTGCTTTTGTTAGTACCATGCAGAGGAATTCACAGCGGGAATTAGTAACATCTCTAGAGCCGTTTGATATGCAAGGCCTTTTTCTCATGGTTAGTAGCTAGTGCTCAAAATGGGGTTAGTCATGTCAAGAGGCAGTTACAGGTTATATTCAGCATAGTATCACATTCAGCATAATGTCATAGCAATATTCTCCAATGTCTGACATACTGCCCCCCCCCCCAAGCTCTTGTTCGGGGTTTGTCTGGGTGCAGTAGGTAAAATTTCTTTAAAAGCGAAGGAGCCCGTAGGTCAGTGGACTTGACCCATTCATTACAACTAGTAGGGAAGTACTTCCAATGGACCAGATAGTACAATACCCTTTGGATTTTTGAGTCCAGCACCTCCTGCACCTCATGATGACTCTGACCCTTCACTTGAATAGGTGTGGGCTCTGGAGGGCGGGGGTGCCAAGATGTAACTCCAGGATCCTTGCAAAGAAGACTGCAATGAAAAACAGGGTGAATCTTATTAAACATCTTGAGAAGGTCCAGTTCTACTGTCACTCTGTTTATCACCCGTTTGATTTTGAATGGACCCAAGAATTTATATGCCAATTTTTTACAAGTCTGCAGTAAGGGGAGGTTTTTAGTGGACAGGAATACACTCTCCCCTTCTTTAAAGTCCCACTCGGGGGAGTGCTTTTTGTCAAAGTATGTTTTGTAGTCTCGTTTGGCCATATCTAAGTTTTCCTGAATGACCGTCCAGCCTTTTTTGACTCCTTCCCACCATTGCTGGCAGGAGCTAGGTGGCGCTGTCCCCTCAGGGCTGGGCAGCAATGGGAACAGCTTGCCTTCGTAGCCATTCACTATCTGAAATGGCAAAGCTTTGGTGGAACTGTGCAGGCTGTTGTTGTAGCCGTACTCTGCGAACGGGAGTAGCTCCACCCAGTTGTACTGCTGGTAGTTTATATAACACCTCAGGTATTGTTCGAGAAGACTGTTTATGTGTTCCGTCTGTCTGAGGGTGGTAGGCGAAACTCAGACCTTGCTCTATCCCCGCCATCTTGCAAAACTCCCACCAGAAGTTGGCAACGAATTGCGGCCTGCGGTCGCTAATGACCTTGTCGGGGAATGAGTGGAGTCTAACCACGTGATGGAAAAACAAATAGGCTAGTTTTTTAGCTGTTGGTAATTGTTTACAGGGAATACAATGCGCCTGCTTGGAAAAGGTGTCTACTACCACTAGTACTACTGTTTTTCTCTGGGACACTGGAAGTTCTGCTATAAAGTCCATTGACACCACTGACCAGGGTCGGTTAGCGGTGGGGATAGGGTGCAGTAATCCCGGGGGCTTTCCCCCCCCTCCACTTGGCCATGATGCAGATGGGGCATGATCCCACAAATTCAGAGATGTCTTTTTTCATCTGAGGCCACCAGAATTGGTGATTTACTAAATGCAGTGTCTTTACATAGCCAAAATGGCCTGCCAGTTTGCTGCAGTGACAATGCTTCAGGACTTCTGATTGGAGGGACTTCGGCACATAAAATTTCTCCTCGTAGTACCAACCCCCCCCCTCCCTTCAGTATGCCGTCCGGCCTCCCCTCTCCCTCTTTTTCCATCTCCTCGATGAGTCTGCTGCCCCCCCACAGTTCTGGTCACCCGGTTTTCTTTCCAGATCAGGTGGTCACCCCCCCAGCCACGGCGGAAGGAGGAATGATTGAGTCTATGACCTCCTCCCTCTGGCTCTTGTGCTGGGGCAAGCGTGAGAGAGCGTCAGCTAAAAAGTTTTTAGAGCCCAGGATGTGCTTGAGCACAAAGTCAAATTTCGCAAAGTACCCTGCCCACCGGATTTGTTTGGCTGTTAATTTTCTCCGGCCTGTTAGGGCTTCCAGGTTCTTGTGGTCTGTCCAGATTTCGAACGGCACCCTGGCCCCTTCTAACCAAGACCTCCAGGTTTTTAGAGCATACGTTACAGCGAACGCCTCTTTGTCCCAGACCGACCAGTTGCACTGCTCATGGGAGAACTTGCGCGGGATGTAGGCACATGGTCGGAGCCTCCCCTCCTCATCTTTCTGCACTAATATGGCTCTGACGGCCACATCAGAGGCGTTGCATTGAACCATGAAGGGTTTTAGTTCGTTCGGATGGGCTAACACGGGCTCACTAGTGAACAGTCTCTTGAGTTCATTAAACGTGGCTTGGCAGCTAGGGGTCCACGGGAGTTTTGCCCCCGGTTTTTGGCTTCCAGCCCCTTCCCCTTTGTCTTTAGGAGATGGGTTAAGGGCAGCATCACCTGGGCGAACCCCTGTATGAACCCTCTATAGAAATTTGCGAACCCAAGGAGTTGTTTGCATGTTCTCGGGGGTTCCCAGTCTAACACCGCTTGAATCTTGACTGGGAGCATCGCTAATCCCTTCCCGGACACTCGAAACCCCAAGTAGTCGAGTTCCGTCTGGTGGAATTCGCACTTTGATAGCTTGGCGTACAGCTTGTGCTGATATAAGGTCGTCAGCACCTTTTGTACCAGGGACACGTGAGACTCAATAATAATAATAATAATAATAATAATAATAATAATAATAATAATAATATCTCTAGATTTTTGGAATAGATAATGATGCCATCCAGGTACACCACCACCCCTTTGTACAGGTATTCCCGCAACACTTCATTTATAAAGTTCATAAACACCCCGGGCGCCCCCTGTAAGCTGAAGGGCCTTACTAAGTATTCAAACTGTCCCATGGGTGGGTTGAACGCCGTTTTCCACTCGTCCTCCTATTTGATTCTGACACGAAAATAAGTGTTCCTCAAGTCTAGTTTGGTAAACACAGACCCCTCTGACACTGTGCTTAACAAGTCTTTGATCAGGGGAATGGGGTAGGCGTTAGACATGGAAATCCCTTTTATTCCGCGAAAGTCTGTGCAAAGTCTCAGACTCCCGTCCTTCTTCTTCTGGAAGAGGACCGGGGCAGCATGGGGTGCAGTCGCTAGCCTAATGAACCCCCGTTTCAAATTTTTATCGATGAACTTCCGTAATTCGTCTTTTTTGGCCCACCCCATCGTATACAGTTTGGCTTTGGGTAGTTCTTGCCTGGGGATTAATTCAGTTGCACAGTCTGTGTCTCGGTGGGGTGGCAGCTCATTGGCCTCCTCCTCACTAAACACCTTGCGGAGGTCTCGGTACTCCTTTGGGATGGAGCCGACCTCCTCCACTGCCACACACGTCTTTTCGTTCACCGGGGGTGGCGTTGGCCCCCATTTCCCCTGCCAGTGGTAGTGGGTGCACCACCGGTCTGTAAAGTCTATCGTCTGCGCTTCCCACTGTATGTCCGGCTGGTGACGAGCCAGCCATCCCACTCCTACCACCACATCAAAAGACGAGGAGGAGGCAATGACGAAGACCTCCACCTCCCAGTGTTCCTGGATCCCCACTGGCAGTCCCTGGGTCTCTTCCGTGCAAGGCTCCCTCCTCATGGCTGTCCCGTCCATCTGCTCGAATTGGATTGGGTGGGGGAGTGGGAACTTTGCCAGTCCCAGGGCGTCCACTAGTGATGGGGTGATGATTTCGCGGGTGCAGCCTGAGTCTACTAAGGCTTGGGCATGCATGAACCACTTCAGTTTCGGGTTTAATAAAGTCACTGGTACAAAGAGTAGGGCCCCCGTTATTCTCACCCATAGTGGTGCCGTCAAATCCATGACCTGCCATCCGGCACCTCTCAGTGCAGGTCGCTCCCGTTTTCCACCGGCTCTGGCTCCCACGATTCTTTCCCGAGTCCTCGGTTATTATAGAATCCTTGTCAAGCGCCATGGATGTGGCGACGCTGCCCTGACTGGGCTCTTTGGGCTTGTTCCCGGTCTTCTGGCTGACTGCAGTCGGTTTTGGGGTCAGGGGGAGTGCACGGGGCTTCTCCGGGGAATTGGCTGCCATCGGAAGCACCGGCGCCCAGGGGTCGCCTTGGGGGTTCCTCCCTGGGGCGCTGTCTTCTTAGGCTCAGACTTAGTCCCTGCCTTGGATTCCCATCCCCCTCTCGCCCCTTGTTGCTGCTACCATTGCAGGGCCACATGCTTCAGGTTGGTCTCAACCTCACCGGCCAGTTGTATCCAGCCCACTAGGGTGGTGGGTCGAGCTTGTTGGAAGCATCGGTCGAGGATGCTCGCGTTGAGGCCCTGATGGAAGGCTTCGTACTTCATTCTCTCATTCCACCCTCGGAGCAGTGGAGCTCAGTGGAGCCCACCCTGGAGCAGTGAGCTCAGAAGTCAGTGGCGTATTCTCTCACTGTTCTCGCCCCTTGCTGTAGCTCTCATACCTCTTGCAGTGGGTTGCCGTACTGCTGCAGCATGGCTTGGAGGAACCCCGCTACAGTGGTTAGCTTGGGCCCCCGGTTTCATACAGGCTGACGAACCATCGCCTCGCCACCTCTTTCAGCTTCGACCCCAGGTAATCCACTCGGCTAAGTTCTGTCGGGAAGGTATTCCCCCAGTGGGTCATGAAACTGTTGCACTGGATGGTGAAGTACTCTACTTCCTCTGAATCGCCAATGAAGGTGATCTGCAGCTCCCGGCCTCTGCCTCCCGCCCAGGGTACTAGAGGTTGTAGGCCAGCGAGCCCCACCGGCCATCCAGGGGGAA
The DNA here is from genome assembly GCF_032191835.1 of Heteronotia binoei. Classification (NCBI taxonomy): domain Eukaryota; kingdom Metazoa; phylum Chordata; class Lepidosauria; order Squamata; family Gekkonidae; genus Heteronotia; species Heteronotia binoei. The sequence goes on from NC_083223.1 coordinate 30,103,922, forward strand.
GGACCGGAACTGGGGGCACTGCTGGACCAAGGATTGGTGGTGGCCCCACCGGGGCCGGTGGTGCTGCTGGCTCTCCCGGCGGGCCCCTCGGTTGGTCTGGCTGTGGAGCTGGCCGGTCCGGTGGGGGTTCGGCTGGCTCTCCCGGGAGACCGGCGGGCGGATCTGGCAGCGGCACCTCTGGCTCTGGACGTGGCTCAGGTTCGCCTGGCAGGGCCCGTATCTGCTCCCGCATCTGATCTAGCTGTCTTTGCACCTCGTGTGCGATGTGCACGGTGTTCACTTGGAGTTCATTTTGGATCTCTCTCACCCAGATCCGCATCTCATTCCTCAGCAGTTGGACGCCCTCAACCCCTCTCAGGGCCCGGCCTTCATCCTCCCCTGGGCCGCCGCTGCGGTCTTCTCCAGCCAGTACGTCCTCTCCTTCAGCCTCCGCTCTGGTGAATAGGATGCCGAAGCGCCCGGCTGCCTCGTCCATGAGTGCGGTTGAGGTGCAGGGCTGCCACTTCCTCGGGGTGAAGAGTAGCGTTGAAAAATGCAGCAGAGATCCCCCTTTCCTTTGGTCATCTGTGACACCCGGCGGGATCCCCTACCCTTCTGCGAGTTCAGTGGGTTCTCCGTTATCCGGAACTTTAGCGGCCATCCAGCTAACAAGTTGCCGGTTCAGATAGACCCATATTGGATCAGTTCCAAAATGTCAGACGTTGGAGGTTCAAAGTAAACGGACTTCCATTTGTTGCAAAAGTTAAGACGTTTATTTGATATCTCAAAGTTCTGGACAAGCAAGAATTGGAACTGATAGCATTTAGTGAAAGAGACACAGTTTTAAACACTCACATCAAAGGGTTTCTAAACAATACTACATTCTCACACTTCTGTGTTACAAGTAACAATTTCCCTACTTCTTATCGCTTGTGGTTCTTCTTCTCACAGATGAGCCCTGCTGGCTCTCCTTGAGGCCTGCTATTTTCAAAGGGCTATTGCTTTTGTTAGTACCATGCAGAGGAATTCACAGCGGGAATTAGTAACATCTCTAGAGCCATTTGATATGCAAGGCCTTTGTCTCATGGTTAGTAGCTAGTGCTCAAAATGGGGTTAGTCATGTCAAGAGGCAGTTACAGGTTATATTCAGCATAGTATCACATTCAGCATAATGTCATAGTAATATTCTCCGATGTCGTCTTGTTGTTCACCATGGTTCCCGTCAAAGAAACTCTTGTTCAACTACAACACATCTTTCCTGATGACATCACTGCCCTATTCCACCACGTGCTCACCACTACCTACTTCCAATGGAACAATAACTTCTATGAACAGATCAATGGAGTTGCCAGGGGAAGCCCCCTTAGCCCTGTCATCGCTAACTTTTATATGGAAACCTTCGAAGATACAGCACTAAGATCTGCCCTCCTAAAACCACGTTGCTGGCTCCGATATGTGGATGATGTCTTTGCCATATGGAGTCATGGAGAGGCTGCTTTGAATAACTTTCTCCTTCATCTGAATTCAGTCCATCCTCGTATCCAGTTCACTCTGGAGAAAGAAAACAATGGTCAACTTGCCTTTCTTGACGTCCTCATTACCAAGAAAGATGATGGAAAACTCGGCCACACTGTATTCAGGAAACACACCGATCGCTATCTTAATAAGAACACCGATCGCTATCCTAATAAGAATTCCAATCATCATCCTCGCCAAAAATGTACAGTTGTAAAACCCCTCATTCACCGTGCATCACGCATCTGTGAACCAAGCCAACTCCAACAGGAACTACACCACCTCAAACAGTCACTGCAGGCCAATGGATACTCCCAACAAGAAATTAAAAGAGCCCTCCATCCCAGGAGACCAGCCACACCAAATCCCGAGCCACACACAAATGTGGGTACAGCCTTCCTGCCCTACATAAAATCTGTCACCGACCGGATTGGCAAAATTCTCAAACGCCACAATGTTGACACAGTCTTCAAGCCCACACAACAGATCCGCCACATGCTGCGCTCGACCAAAGATATGAGAGATCCACTTTCAACCCCTGGAGTCTACAAAATACCCTGCTCCTGTGGTGCAGTCTACATTGGCACTACCCAACGCAGTATCAACACCCGTCTCACCGAACACAAGAGACACTGTCGCTTGTTTCAGCCAGAAAAATCAGCTGTAGCTGAACATGCACTTCAAGAAGGAGACCACGTCATCCACTTTGAAAGAACTGAAGTCCTTTCTACGGTCTCACATTATCATACCCGCCTGAACAGAGAAGCTATTGAGATTTACAAACACTAGCACAATTTTAACAGAAAGGAAGAAGGCATTTTCATCCACCAATCTTGGTACCCAGCTCTGCAAAACACCCTACAGACTATAAATTGCAGAAAGTCTCAGAACAACCAGCAAATTCCACAGAACAATCAGCACAGTCAACAACCATCTTCCTTATCTTCTAACCCCTTCCAACCCTCCCAGCAATTAACACAGAACAATGGTCGCATTCAACAGCCAGTTTCCTTATCACTATCCTTCCAGGAAGCCCCATCAAACAATGGGCATATCCACAAACCAATTGCCCTTTCATCACACCCCCTCCAGCCTAGAAATATCAGCTCTCCAGCAGCCCTGGCCCCACTCAACGCACAGCAGCCAAGAAGGTCAGAGCGCCTGCTCCGGCTGCAACGCCACTGAGGATGTTCTCCGCAGCTGAGAACGAAACGTCTGGAAGGAAAACTTTCTCCAGTAGAACATGGCACTTGAGCCTGAAAGATTCTACAAACCCTAATGATGTTACCAGCCATGAAAACCTGAAATCTTTGATAATATTCTCCAATGTCTGACAGGGTGCAGTTGTCAAGGGAAGTAGAAACCAACATGAAATGCATGTCCGTCCAGCGCCAACTGCAGCAAGGGGGAACGTGAGGCTTGGCCAGGGGGCAAAACCGATGGAAAGAAGGGAACGACCCAAGGGGGAACCCCCAAGCCCAACACAGGTCGCAATTGCTTCTGCTGTGGCGACCCCAGCCATCTTGCTGCCAACTGCCTGGAGAAGCCTCAAGCCCCCCCTTAACCTGAAGCCGATGGCGGCGAGGCCAAAGAAGACCCCCACCAAGCCAAAGTAATCGAGTCGCAGTAGCACCGCAACTTCGATAGTGTTTGACGAGGATACTATAATTTTAGACAACCTGAGTGAGGAGTTGTGGTATATTGAGCTGGCGGAAAACGAGAGCGACCTGCACTGAGATGTGCTGGGAGGCAGGTCATGGATCTAACAGCACCGTTACGGGTGAGAATAACCGGATCTTTATTCTTTGTCCCTTTGACTTTGCTAAACCCGAAGCTTAAACGCTTCATGCACGCCTGAGCTCTGATTGAGTCAGGGTGCACGAGAGAGATGGTAGACATTCTTGGACTTTCGCGATCACCCCAACCCCACCCAATCCAGTTCGAGCAGATGGACGGGTCAATAATTCAAGGAGAGCCCTGCGTAGAGGAGACTCAGGGATTGCTGGTGGGGATAGATGAGCATTGGGACATGGAGGTCTTTGTGATTGCCCCCTCCTCCTCATTTGATGTGGTACTAGGGGTTGGGTGGCTGGCCAGGCATCAGCTGGACATACAGTTGGGGGCGCAGACCATAGACTTCACCGACAACCGGTGCAAACATCACAATTGGTCGGAGAAGTGGGGACCCAACTCGCCCCGCAGGAACGAAAAAATGTGCGTGTCAGTGGAAGAGATCCAATCGATTCCCCGGGAGTACAAGGACTTGCGCAGGATGTTTAGCGAGGAGGAGGCGAACGAATTGCCCCCGCATTGGAGCACCGATTGCGCCATCAAGCTCATCCCGGGCCAGGAGCTACCTAAGGCCAAGCTGTATTCGATGGGGTGGGCAGAGAAAGCAGAACTGCGAAGGTTCATAGACAAAAACCTAAAGAGGGGCTTCATCAGGCCAGCCACTGCTCCACATGCCGCGCCCATCCTTTTCCAGAAAAAGAAGGACGGGAGTCTTAGACTTTGCACAGATTTTCGTGGGATAAACGGGATTCCGATGTCAAACGCTTACCCCATCCCCCTGATCAAGGATCTGCTAAGCACCATCTCAGAGGGGTCCATCTTTACCAAACTGGACCTAAGGGACGCTTACTTTAGGGTGCGGATTAAGGAGGGGGATGAGTGGAAGACCGCTTTTAACACTCTGATGGGGCAACTCGAGTATCTGGTGATGCCGTTCGGACTACAGGGGGCCCCGGGGGTGTTCATGAACTTTATCAACGAAGTCCTGAGAGAGTACCTGTACAAGGGGGTGGTGGTGTTCCTGGATGACATCATTATTTATTCGAAGGACCTACTCTCCCATGTCCAGTCAGTAAGAAAAGTGCTCGCCACTTTATACGAGCACAAGCTGTATGCTAAGCTGTCCAAGTGTGAGTTTCACAAACAGGAACTCGACTACCTAGGGTTCCAGGTTTTCGGGAAGGGATTGGTGATGGACCCAGCCAAAATACAGGTGGTGCTGGACTGGGAACCTCCAAGGACACATAGACAGCTCCAATCCTTCCTCGGGTTCGCAAATTTTTACAGGGGGTTCATTCAGGGGTTCACCCAAGTGATGCTGCCACTGACAGACTTATTAAAAACCAAAGGGAAGGGCCTTGAAGTGAAAAAGCCCAGAGCTAAGTTGAAATTGTCCCCGGCTTGCCAGGAAGCCTTTGACAAACTCAAGTGCTTGTTTACCAGCGACCTGGTCTTAACACACCCAGATGAGCTTAAGCCCTTCATGGTTCAATGCGACGCTTCCAACGTGGCCGTAGGAGCCATATTAATGCAAAAATACTCAGAATTGCGGTTGAGACCATGCGCTTACATTTCAAGGTACAGTACACTAAAAATTTAATAGTACAGTAAAAATTTAATAGTCCTAGGAACGATTGGAGTTCCTTTTCTGAAGTGGACAGTGGAACGTCTTGAATTGCCTGAATTTTGGATGTCGTGGGGTGAATGCCGTTCTCATCGATGAGGTACCCTAGAAATTCGACTTGAAGCACCCCAAATAATTTTTCATGTTGAATTCTTAGGCCTGCTTCTTGCAGTTTTTTCAATACTTTGCAGAGGCAGTCACTCAACTCCTGTGTTGAACTCCCCGCTATTAGGATGTCATCAAAATATAGAATGACACCTGGTATTCCTCTGAAGAGGCCTTCTATCAGTTCTTGGAAAATGTCTGCTGCCACGCTCACTCCCAACTGTAGACGTTTTACTTGGAAAGCCCTGCAATGCGTTACAATAGTCTGGGCTTCAGCTGTGGCAGCTGCTGATAGGCCCCTGGCAGCTGTTGATACGTCCCTGCTAGGTCAATTTTGGCAAATGTCTTTTTGCCTTCTAATGACGCCAAAAGGTGGCTTACTACTGGAACTGGATATGAGTGTTTTTGGAGACCCTTGTTTATTGTGCATTTATAGTCCACACAAATTTGCACAGTTCTGTTGGATTTGACTGGAGTTACGATAGGGGTTTTCCATTTCACGTTTGCAACTGGCTCCAAAACCCCTTGTGCGATGAGGCGGTCGAGCTCGGTGTTGATTTTTTCCTTGAATGCAAAGGGCACCAGTCATGCCTTGAGGTGGATGGGTGAGACGCTTGAGTCATGATGCAATGCAATGGGTGGACCTTTGTATTGTCCCAGCACCCTATCAAACACATCCTGAAATTTGCTGTAGATAGAATCCAATGGGGACTGCTCAATATGGTGCACACCCATGATTTGGATGCCCAATGCATCAAACCAGTCTAGCCCCAGCAAGCTCACCTTAGGACCCTTTGTCACAATCAAATTGAGGAGACCACGGAAGACTCTGTACTGTACCTTGAACGACCTGATGCCAGAGATGCCTGGTAGTTGAAAAGATGGACCCCACATGGTTCAAGGTGGTGATATTTGGGGCAGATTTGCTGGAAGGTTTCTGCGGATATTATGGAGAGCGCAGAACCAGAGTTCACTTTCATTTCACATGGAACACCTTCAATGTTTACTGTCACCTTTATTTTTTTCTTTGGTTTTAACTGAATCTTTTCTACTGATGAACAAGAGCACTGTGACCCAGTATTGCACCCTTCAAACATGTAGTGCCCTGTCTGGGTCGCAGGTGGATGAGGTGATGTTGATTTAGAGCTCCAGCAGACACGAGCTGTGTTCCTAGATTTTCTACTGTCTCTGCAATGGGAGTCGTGGAATTTACAGTCTCTATGTGCATGTGATCCCCCTCCCACAGCTTGCACAGGGCATTTTGAATCGTGCAGTAGTGTGCTTCTATTTGGGTGGTGCCATTTGGGTACGATGGACATTGTTGTCCTCGCCATCCGAAGTTTTGCTTAAGCTTTCTCTGTGGACCGTTTCTGGTTTGGGTGCTGGAGTGAAATTTTGTGCCTTCTGGACCTTGCGTGTTGATTGGTTGGCAGATTCGGCGGCCACAGCTTCCTCGTATGCCGTTTTATAATCCAAGTCCATTTTGGTAAATAGTCATTTTTGAAGTTTCTCGTCTTTGAGACCACAAACTAGTCTGTCACACAAGACTTCCTCCAGACTGGAGAATTTGTACAGGTGTGCCACCTTTCACAGTGCGGTGACATAATCAGCAATTGTTTCAGACGGTGCCTGGTCGCGCTTGTAGAAAGCGTGGTGGCATGTTATTCTGGGTGGTCATGATGCGAATTGGTCACGTCATTTGGTTTTGAAGGTCTCAAATGATGTCGTGTTGAGTTCTGCCGGCACGACGAGGGCTCTTGCCATGTCAAACGTGGAGCACCCACAAACACCCAGGAATGTAGCTTTAACCTTGGCATCCTCAGCGATGTCATTGGCAGTCAAGTAGTACTGGAACCAAGATATGTAGGAGACCCGGTCATCATTGGCTGCATCGAGCTGGTCAAAGCAGACCCTAGTGGCCATCCTGCGAATCACTCAGGAACGTTGATGGCTGTGGTCATGCTGGGTGGCTGAGGTGACAGTTCCTCACCGGCAGCATTCAGCTCTATGATTTCAGTAGTGATTCAGCAAGTGCAGACCTTGGGGTTGCCTACCCAAGCAACCAGCTCATATTTCAGCTCAATTTTTAAGGAGCTGCATACCCAGGAAAATCCCACCTTCGTCACCAGTGTTAAATAGTGAGTTCAGCCATGGGTAAGATACAACTCTATTTTATTTTGAATTAGACTGAGGAACACACAGACAAACAGTAAATACATACAGTCAAGCAACATGAAACCACACCCATAAGGTCGGCGGGAAACCACCCTATTGGTCTCCCTAGGATCCTATTATTTGCATATTGGAGATACATGCCTGAAGCCTTGATTGGCCGATTCTCAGAGAATGGCCAATCAGAGCGTAGGCATCCTGGAGGGCAGAAGCATGCTTCGTTCCAGAACTATGAACAATACATTGTCAGAACTGGCAGAACTTCAAGAAAGGCCCAAGACTTAGCTGCAAGTATAGGCATTTATTAGAGAACTTCAGAGCTTGAGGTGCAGAATAACACTGATAACAGATAGCCAGTATTCGATACACTTTATGTGATTCTGTTGACAACAATAAACCGATCGTTCACACGGGTGGCGACAACAGTCTGTTTCTCAGGGTTGTTATCAGGCAAGGAGGATGGAATCCCGCTGAGAAAGTGTGGGCCGGCCTGGCTTCAAAGGCCATCTGCAGATGTTGACCCTGGGCTATCTGTTACACTCCAGTGATCACAGTTTGTTTGAAATGCACAGGCACACACAGCACGGGAACTGGTTAGTATCTTGGGCAAGCTGTCTGGATTAGTATTTGCTTTCAATATGGAGTCAGTTAGGCTAACTTGCATATAGGAAAGTTACAAGTTCTGACATACATAACAGTTGCCAACATTCAGGTAGGCCCTGGATATCTCCCAGAACTGCAACTGATCTCCATACTACAGAGATCAGGTCCCCTGGACAAAATGGCAGCTTCAGAGGGCAAACTCTATGGTATGCCATAGATTACAGGTGAAATTTCTTTGTGAATTCCCCCCCCCCCCACACACACGAGTACTATTCCCAAATTTTCAGGAATTTCTCAGACTGAAGTTGACAACTCTAATGCAGGTTTCAGTCTTTTTATGCTGTATTCATTACTGTTGACTAGCTTGCCAATTTCAGTTAACCTTTTTCTCTCTGCTGCTTTTATGACTTGAAAATATAGTAGTAGTAGTAATGTTAGCAGCATCATGTCAGTTTGATTTTAATTACTTTGGTGTTTGTTGCCTGCACCCACAAACCCCATTTTCTGTTTAAAGAGAAACCTACAGTTCTTCTAAATACACAAGTATACTTCTTGCCTGGTAAGCAGGCTTCAGATTATAGCCTTTGACCCCCTGGAATGGTTGCATGATTGAAGTTTATACCGAAATCTCCCATTTTTCTCTCCACAGGTACCAGCAGCTAAACAGCCTTTGCTATTTCTGACTGAGGTCTGAAAACAACTGCTTGGTGATAATTGCCTTCCATTTCCTATATATTTCCATTTTGATTTTAAAATTCCTTATGTAGCAATATGCTGCTTTAAAAAAAAACCTGTCCCCACCCCCCCATGGGTATCTTGCCATTTTAACTTCAGATAAAAGACCTGATTATTTTCTCCCTTTTGGATTTTGCTCTCTTCAGGACTTTCAGTCCTAATTATCTGAGTTTATTACAAAGCCCAAGAAGACCATGAGGAACTCCAAAGAGAGCTCTGCAAGCAACAGAATGGGAAAGGAGACTGGATTGAGGTAAGTGTAAATTGAGACACACATTGGGGGCAAAGAATCCTAACTTTACATGGGCAGGGGCAATTTTTCCATGGAGATGGACTTGAGTGGTTCCCCCATGATACTGCTGATACAAAGAGACTTCCACAAGGCAGGTTTCCCCACATTCCCCCTGTACCAGTACATTCCCCATCAGAGCTTTTTTCAGTTTTTTAAAAAAGATGATCAAATTACCATCCCCATAATATTATCCTTTATAATAAAAGCCTAAAAGTCCTCTGGTGAAGCCAGGGACTTCCGGGGAAGGAAAATGCCGAGCTGAGCTGTCTCTCATAATGGGAGCAGGATGGAACTTTTGTTCGGGGTAGTAGAAGGCAAATTAATGCCTACTGCCTACTTTTCTCAGTGAGAGAAAAGTCCAAGACTTGCATGGAAACTTTGAAAAGAGATTTACCTTGGCTTAAAGGGAGCCCTGGAGAGGCTTTAAGGCGTTGAGGCTTTGAGGGGTCTCTGGGAGTTGCATAGACATCGTCTACAAAAGTTCTCAGAGTAATTTATTTGATATAAGCTTGTATAGCAGCGCCTGCCTCACCAGATCTCTTTTTATTTCAGTCTCTTTGGGGTATTTTACTTGTTTATTTGATGGGACCATAGCAGCTTTGTTTGTTCTTCCCACAAAATATAGGCTCTTGAGAACTTTAACTTAAACCACAGATTTATTATAACACAAAGTTCTTAACTTGGGGATATGGGAGATATTTACACAGGCTAATATGTTGTTCAGTTGTTTCAAGCTTTACATTCACTTTGTCTTTTGAGTCTTTCACAGTTACACAGTTCACAGTTTCCCTTTAAATCACTCTCCACCTCTAGCCAAGGTCTGGCCTCTTGGGATTGATGTGTCTAGTCTCACCCCTCGACTGGAGTCTCTCTCTCAGCCCTTCTTGGTGTCTCAGACCCACATCCACACCCTCAACCACCTCACTAGATCTTCAGAGTAGTCTCTAGGTGTCTGTGACCATTCCGGTCTTAACTGACTCACACACACAGCCCTCTTGGCTGGTTTTGGTCGAGCTTGCAGCCTCTGGAAGTCTCTCCCGCCGCTGTCTCAAGCTCCTTCGCAGGATCAGCTGCCCTCTCAGCCTCTCTGGCAGGCTCGAACTGACCCTCTCAGTCTCTGTCAGGTCCCCACTGACAGACTTCTCTGACAGGCCTCCACTCTGTCAGACATCAACTGACTGAACTCCTGCCTCAGCAGTTTCTCTCCTTCAACTACTTTCCCTCCCTGAGAGCTCCGAGCACTTTGCCCCCACCCTCAGGTCACCTGACGCAGCCCTGTGTGTTTTCAGTTTATGGTTAACCCATTGCTTTCCGTCACATGTCCCTCCCCCTTCTGAGACATTGCGCAAGGCGAAAGGTCTCAGCCTTTTGCTGAGCAATGGGACATGGGCACACTTGCTTGGGTTACATTACGTTATAACTTTACAATTTTGTTATAACCCCAACTTCAAAATTATATACATTCTACATCAGTTATACAGACTAATTTCTTCCATAACGTTACCATACAAACAGACTTTTAAAACTTTACATTCTTCTTGATAGTGCATCTGCTATCACATTTTGCTTCCCAGGGATATGCTGAATGTCAAAGTTGTAATCTTGGAGCTGTAAACTCCATCTTATCAGTTTGCTGTTCGTATCTTTAACCTGATTCAACCATTTCAGGGGAGAATGATCTGTACACAGTGTAAACCTCCTTCCCCATAGGTATGGTTTCAATTTACCTATTGCCCACACAATCGCTAAACACTCTTTTTCAATTACTGAGAGGTGTTGCTCTCGGTCCAATAACTTTCTACTCAGATACAGAACTGGATGATACAGTCCTTCCTCTCCTTGCTGACTTAATGTTGCACCTACCCCCACATTAGATGCATCAGTAAAGAGGGTAAACTCCTTTGAAAACTCTGGAGTTCTCAACACTGATTCAGTGGTCAGAACCACTTTCAGATGTTCATAAGCTTTTTGACACTCTGCATTCCAGATTACTGGATCAGGGTTCTTCTTCTTGGTGCACTCACATAGCGGTGCTGCTATCGTGCTAAACTCAGGTATAAACCTCCTGTAGTATCCCACTACGCCCAAAAACGCTCGAATTTGTTTCTTGGTTTGGGGTCTAGGCCACTCATGTATGGCTTGCACCTTTCCCCAATCTGCTTTGATCTTACCTCCTCCTAGCACATGCCCTAAATACTTAACCTCGGCCATGGCTAGTTGACACTTAGATGCTTTGATGGTGAGACCCGCATCTTTCACTCGTTGTAACACAATGGCCACATGCTGCAAATGTTCCTTCCATGTAGCACTGTAAATAGCAATATCGTCAATATATGCAAGAGCAAATTCTTTCAGTCCCACTAACATCTTATCAATTACTCTTTGGAACGTGGAGGGAGCGTTCCTTAACCCAAATGGTAATACAGTAAACTCAAAGAGTCCCTCTTTGGTTACAAAAGCTGTTTTCTGCTGATCTTTTGGATCCATAGCTACCTGCCAATAACCTTTTGTCAAATCTAAGGTGGTAATAAAATTGGCAGCTCCAATTGTCTCGACCAACTCATCTATGCGAGGCATTGGATACACATCCGGTACTGTGATCTTATTCAGTCTTCTGTAGTCCACACAAAACCTCATGGTTTTGTCCGGTTTGGGTACTAGGACTACAGGTGAGGCCCACGGACTTTCTGATGGTACAATCAAACCCAATTTCAACATTTCTCCTACCTCCTGCTGTACATACTTGGCATTCGGGCCGGTCACTCTATATGGTTGGAGTGCCACAGGCCTCAAATCCCCTGTGTCAATTTTGTGACATGCTAGGTTTGTCTTACCTGGTACATCTGAAAAAAATTGTTTTGTACCTTCCCAATATCGTTTGTAACTGGCCTCTTTGTTATCCATTAAGAGAAGGGGCGAACTGAACCTCATTAATGGTTTCTTCCTGGGATATTTTCCCCCAACCCGACAATTCAGTTCCCGCACTCACTCTCCCTTCTTAGCAATTAAAACCAAATTACCCCTGTCAAAATAAGGTTTTAACATGTTTACATGGAACACTTTACATTGTTCACCATCTTCACTTAAGTTCACTACATAGTTCACGTTGGAGACCTTATGGGCGATGGTATAAGGTCCCTCCCAGGCCACATCTAACTTGTTCTTCTTCCTGGGCTTCAACACCAGTACTCTGTCTCCTGGCTTGAACTCTCTGTCTCTGGACTTGGAGTCGTACCACTGCTTCTGCCGTTGTTGCGATCTTCTCATGTTGTCTGCAGTCTCCATCATCTGCTTGGCAATTCTTCCGGTGGTGCATTGTTCTTGCTTCTGCTGAATGAGCCGCTGCAGTTCTGTTTCACAAGTGGTGATGCATAGCTGGTATGTAGATGGGGAAGCTATACTGCTCAAAACTTGCACGGTTGGTTTCCTAGCTTGGACAACAGTTCCATTAGTTGTCTTGGGAGAGGATGACAAAGGTGCACACATACCAACTGACGACTCTGATCGAAGAGGCTTGCTGGACTGGACGATTTCTTGCTTGGCTGTGTCCTCTGCTCACTGGTTGGGCCACCTCAGAGGGTTCCAAAGAGCCAAACATGCTCTCCCACTCTTCTTCCATCATCTCCCCAGTTCTCTGCCATAGTTCCTTCAGGCTGTCATCTTGTTGCTGCTCTCTGAGAAATTCTGCACCAGGGATGGTCAGCAACATTGTTTCCTCTTCTTCTGCTGGTTGCTGTACACACACCTCAGGTGTTGCCTCTGGCCTGCTTCTTGTAACAATGTTTACAGGAATAGCTTGCTGTCTCTTTAACTCATTGCCCAGCTAAATCATTGCCCAATAAAAGCGATGTTCCTATGTCACTCAGGACTCCCACAATCCAATCACCTTGGAACTCTCTATACTTGATAGGAACTTCTGCTAGGGCCACTTCAAATGTAGGTCCTTTAATGCCTTTTATGGTGTAAGATCTCCCAGGCAAATACTGATGACTTTTTACTAATCCTGGCTGTACTAGGGAAACCTGCGCCCCGTGTCCCTATAAGCCTTGACTTCCTCGTCATTTACTGTCACAGTCTCAGTATACTCCTCACTCAAGCTTTCCTGTATCTTCCACACTTTCAGAACACTAGCGGGTCTTTCTGGTGGTGTGTTCTCTGGAAGTGAGGGGTTTGTTTCTACTTCTTTCTGTTGACCTTGTACCATTTTAACTGTCTTAGCTGGTGGGGTCTTTTTTCCTTTTTCTGGGCAAGTTCTGGCATAGTGCCCTATTGCCCCACATTGGAAACAAGCAGCCTGAGTCTTTCTGTATGGAGGTGGACTGTACCGCTTTGCAGGGTTGTTGTTACCCACCCCAGACTTCTCTGGAGAGTTCCAGACTCGGGGTTTTTTAGTTGGAGCAGTCCACATTGATCTCCCTAGATCTGATTCTATCTCATCTAGAATCACAGCTGCTTCTTCTACTGTTTTCAATTTCTTGTCTCTCAGAACCCACCTATACTGAGAGGGGACTTGGTTATAAAACTGTTCCAAGCCCACTAAGTTTTTCAGGTCTTCAAATGTGGAAACTTTACTCCCTTCTACCCATCTGTTAAGGGCTCTGTCTAACCGACAACCTAGTTGAGAGTATGTTTCTCCAGGCTTTCTTCTGATTTCTCTAAATTTTTTTCTGCTTTGCTCTGCTGTTAAGCCGAAACGGACTCTGACCCTTTCCTTATACAATTGATAATCAGAAGTTTCCTCATCCCTCAGTTCAGAGTAGATTTCACTCAACTCTCCACAGATCTGAGGTCTCAAATAAATCATTCTGTCCTCATCAGCAACCCTTAAATCTTTACAGGTTCTTTCAAAATTAAACAAAAAAGCTTCTACATCATCCCCTTTTTGGTACTTGGGGAATTTCTTTTGTTCTACTGTGAGGCGCCTTTCACTTCTAGTATCACGTTGAAATTCTGGCCTTCCCTGAATCTCCTCGAGTTTCAACCTGTACATTTTTTCCTCATGTTCTCTCTCTCTATTTTCTCTCTCTGATTCCAGCCTAGCCATTTCCATTCCTTTTTCTCTTTCTGCTTCCCTTTCTCTGTGTTCTCTCTCCTCTCTCTCTCTCTCTCTGATTCCAGCTTAGCCATCTGCAATTCTTTCTCTCTTTCTGCTTGAATCTTGGCCATCTGAATTTCTTTTTCTGCCTCTATTCTGGCCAATTCCAACTGTATTTTCATAGCCTCTATGCTCTGACTAGGATTCTCCTCAGGAATCTCTTCTTGTGTCTGCCCATCCCCCGTGGCTGTGGTAGTTCTCTTAGGAGGAGCCATTTCTGACAGGAATTTTTCACAAAACTTTCTTAATTCCTTTACTGCAGTGTCCCTCTACTTTCTGTGTGTCTTAGTGATACTTATTTTGGGGTTTTTCTTCGAAATCCCGACGCTGGCAACCAATTATAGCAGCGCCTGCCTCACGGCCTCACTGGATCTCTTTTTATTTCAGTCTCTTCGGGGTATTTTGCTTGTTTATTTGATGGGACCACAGCAGCTTTGTTTGTTCTTCCCACAAAATATAGGCTCTTGAGAACTTTAACTTAAACCACAGATTTATTATAACACAAAGTTCTTAACTTGGGGATATGGGAGATATTTACACAGGCTAATATGTTGTTCAGTTGTTTCAAGCTTTACATTCACTTTGTCTTTTGAGTCTTTCACAGTTACACAGTTCACAGTTTCCCTTTAAATCACTCTCCACCTCTAGCCAAGGTCTGGCCTCTTGGGATTGATGTGTCTAGTCTCACCCCTCGACTGGAGTCTCTCTCTCAGCCCTTCTTGGTGTCTCAGACCCACATCCACACCCTCAACCACCTCACTAGATCTTCAGAGTAGTCTCTAGGTGTCTGTGACCATTCCGGTCTTAACTGACTCACACACACAGCCCTCTTGGCTGGTTTTGGTCGAGCTTGCAGCCTCTGGAAGTCTCTCCTGCCGCTGTCTCAAGCTCCTTCGCAGGATCAGCTGCCCTCTCAGCCTCTCTGGCAGGCTCGAACTGACCCTCTCAGTCTCTGTCAGGTCCCCACTGACAGACTTCTCTGACAGGCCTCCACTCTGTCAGACATCAACTGACTGAACTCCTGCCTCAGCAGTTTCTCTCCTTCAACTACTTTCCCTCCCTGAGAGCTCCGAGCACTTTGCCCCCACCCTCAGGTCACCTGACGCAGCCCTGTGCGTTTTCAGTTTATGGTTAACCCATTGCTTTCCATCACAGCTTGTCAGGATCCTAACCTTCTTGGACATTTCTAAACAATTAAAGCTTTGAAAGACCAGTGGGAACTTGGATAATTGGAAGAAAAGGTACAGAAGTATTCTTTTCATTCTGGAGCTATTTATAGCTTAAAGGGACAAAATTAAAAGGTGGGAAAACGAAATATAGAAAGCTTGCAAGAAGAAGAAGGAAGGGGTGAAGTTTGGATTGTTTAAATATAAAGGACAGTGCTAAAAACTGCTAAAAAGTGAAAAGGAATTTATTATTTAGTCTACTTGCGGTTTGGAAGTAAAAGCAATTTCATCACACTGGAACAGACCTGCAGCACTTCTGAGCAAGACAGGAAGTACGTCAAGTATCGTGAGATCTTCATGAGAGTTGATGGTGATAGAGGCAGGAAGCAGTAAGGAAAAAACCTACTCTAGCAAAATATATCATAGAAAAACATTGGCAGCCGTTGCTGGGAGGCTAAATTCAAAACATTGTTTTTAAAAGAATCTGGGACACTAAAAATTGTCAGAACCAACTGGAAAAATGGTAAGAAGATAACAACTATTGGTCACATTATTTGTGGGCTCCTAGGGGGACTTTAAAAGGAAAAAAAATTTGAAGAAGGAGTAAAAAATCGCGGCCGCCATTTTGGAAATTTTAGAGACTTTTTAAATCTTGACTTTGGGGGCTCAGAAACCAGCGAAATTGGGCTTGCTGGAAAGGGCAAGTCCTATTCTATCAAACCTGTCAGATTGAAAATTGGTGAGGTCAAAAATTTCATCATTTCTTAAAGGTTTAAATTTTTTTTAAAAAATTATATCTTGGCCTAGGAAGCTCTGAGGAAGATGGAATAAAGTTGAACAAAAAGAGTAAATTTAGATCTTTTGGACTTGGTAGTTAAACTTGTAATTTGTGAGACCAAAATTTTTGGTATTTTTATTTTATTTTTTCATTCCTTTTTTTCTCTTTGCCTAAATGTCTGAACCCAAGCAGACCCGACAAAGGGCTCTTTCACTAGAGAAAATGCAGGATCAATTGGACGCCATGGAAGCCAGAATAATGAAAGGAGTTAGGAGAATGACAGATGAATCAAAGGAAGAAATTATTACAGAGATTAAAAAAGAAGTGGAAGATCTCAAAAAAGAAACTGGGGAAACAGCTAAGAAAGTGCAGGAGGTGGAAGAGAAAGTAAAAGTACATGATACCACCTTGTTGAAAATTCAAGAAAAAGTGACAATCCACGACTGCAAATTAATGGAAACTCAGATACATCTGAGAGGAGTACCTGAAGCAGAGAACGGTGACTTGAAAGGACATATAATAAGAATAATTGCAGAATTTTTAGAAGACGACCCTGATGGGACCAAAAATATGTATGATTATATGTTCAGAGTGAATTCACTTTTTGCCAAGAAAAATAACCTACCAAGAGATGTTGTTATAAGATATATGACAAAGGAAATGGTGGGAAGGATTATGAACAAGAACTTTGAAAAGACACTGATAGTGGGAGGCAGTAAAGTGAGAATTATGAAGGAGCTGCCAAGACAAGTGATAAATGACAGGAGAACATACAAAAAGTTGACAGAAAAACTGAAAGACAATGGCACGAAGTTCAGATGGATAATACCTGAAGGTTTGAGTTTTGAACTCCAGGGAAAGAGAGTCACAATTACAAATGCTCAGGAGTTGAGTAAATTTTTTGAAGAAAATAAAGAATTTGCACAAGGATGGATTACAAATTATTGTCTTGGAATGTTAATGGACTAAATTCACCACAAAAAAGAAGGGCAACATTTCATTGGATTAAGAAACAAAATTGTAATATAATTTGTTTGCAAGAAGTACACATTAAACAAAAGGATTATAAATTTTTATGGAACAAACAATTGTGAACGGAGTTTTTTCATTAGCTGAACAGAAGAAAAGGAGAGTAGTTTTATATATTAAACAAGAATTGGAGCCAAAATTAGTATTTAAAGATAAGGATAGAAGATTTGTAGCAGTTGAGATAATATTAAGTGGGGAAAAAAAAACGTTGTCATTGGGACTATATGCGCCTAATGGTGCAAAGGATGCCTTTTTAAAAGACATTACACAACAGCTAGATGAGTTGACTTACGATCAAATACTTTTAATGGGAGATTTTAATGGAACAGTTGAGAACTCATTGGGCAGATCTGGAGGGGGAAAAATGATGGGAAAGAAGGGAAATTGCCAAAGTCTTTCTTTTAATTGGTTAAACAAGAAAATTTGGAAGACATATGGAGGAAGTTTAACCCTGAAGTGAGGGACTATACTTTTTTCCCCGCAAGACATAAGACTTTTTCTAGAATTGACATGCTGTGGGGAACTAAAGACTTAAGTCTTATAACAAGGAGGATAGAGATTTTACCTAAAATTGGGGCTGATCACAACCCAATAATGTGGATTACAAAACTGTCCAAGAAATTGAGGAGATGGAGACTGAATGAAGATTTTCTACAGAATAAAGAAACAGTGACATTTCTAGAAAAAGAAACTAAGGCTTTTTTCCAAGTGAATGATAAGGAAGATATAAACTTTCAGATGGTCTGGGATGCTTATAAAGCAGTAATGAGAGGGCTGTTGATCACTTTGAATAATAATACAAAAGAAAAAAAGAAAAACAATTATTGGACATTCAAAATGAAATAAAGAAAAAAGAAGGGGAGCTGAGAAAAAGACCAGGGAAAAAGAAAATTTTAAGGGAAATTTCAATATTACAAACTCAATTGAGACATTTGTTAAATAAAGAAGTGGAATGGAATCTGAAAAGACTTCAGCAGAAATCGTTTGAAGGGGCAAATAAGACAGGAAAATATCTGGCGTGGCAATTGAAGAAAAATAGAGAAAATAAAATAATTAGTAGAATTGTGATGGATGGAAGAGAAGTAGTTACTCAAGAGGGAATTAAAAGAGAATTTTTTAAGTACTATGCCAAGCTGTTTAAAGGTGTTGAAGTAAAGAGAGAGAAGGTAGACGAATATTTACAAAAATTAAAAATTGAGTCCCTAACTGAAAATATGAGAAAAGTTTTGAATGACCCAATTGAAAAAATAGAAACTGAAGCAGCAATCAATGCAATGAAAAATGAGAAAGCTCCCGGGCCAGATGGATATACAGCTAAATATGTCAAAACTTTTAAGGATGAATTAATACAAAAATTGCAGAAGTTGATGAATATAATAAGAACAAAAGGGAATGTACCAAATACATGGAAAGAAGCTGTTATTTCCTTGATACTTAAAGAAGATAGAGATGCCACAAATGTGAAAAACTATAGACCAATCTCACTATTGAATAACAACTATAAAATATTTACAAGAATTCTGGCAGAACGACTTAAACAACATTTGACAAATTTTATAAAGGAAGATCAAGCTGGTTTTCTTCCCAAAAGACAAATAAGAGACAATATCAGGACTGTTGTAAATATTGTAGAATATTATGAAATAATAATAATAATAATAATAATAATAATAATAATAATAATAATAATAATAATAATAATAATAATAATAATAATAATAATAATAATAATAATAATAAAATTTCTTCTTATATCCCGCCCTCCCCCGCCAAAGGCGGGCTCAGGGCGGCTCACAGGCATGGAATTCCATGGTTCAATAAAACAATACAATACAACAACAATTTTAAATAATCAATTACATAATAGATTAGTTAAAATAGATAAAATAGGTGCTAAATTACTATGAGTCATAATATCCACAAGATGGCTGGGTGGCTACACATCAGTTTAGCCAGGTTCTGTTTCAAAGGCAAGCTGGAAAAGAAATGTTTTGCAAGCCCTGCGGAATTGATTCAGGTCCCGCAGGGCTCGTACCATCTCTGGAAGATGATTCCACCATCGAGGGGCCATTGCTGAGAAGGCTTGCTCCCTGGTTGTCTTCAATCTAGCCTCTTTTGGCCCAGGGATTGTTAAGAGATTTTGAGAGCTGGATCTCAGTGCTCTCTGGGGAACATATGGGGAGAGGCGGTCCCTTAGGTAGGCAGGTCCTCGGCCATATAGGGCTTTAAAGGTAATGACCAGCACTTTATAGCGAGCACGGAACACAACCGGCAGCCAATGCAGATCCCGCAGCCCAGGCCGCACATGTTCCCACCGTGGTAGTTCCAATAGCAGCCTGGCCGCCGCGTTCTGGACTACCTGAAGTTTCCGTGTTCGGTATAAGGGCAGCCCCATGTAGAGGGCATTGCAGTAGTCTAGTCTCGAGGTGACCGTTGCGTGGATCACAGTTGCTAGGTCGCTGCGCTCCAAGAAGGGAGCCAACTGCCTCGCCCTCTTGAGATGAAAGAAGGTGGATCTAGCAGTGGCAGCTATTTGGGCCTCCATTGATAAGGAGGATTCCAGTAGCACTCCCAGGCTCTTGACTTTGCGCACTGGTATCAGTGACGCACCGTCAAAAGCCGGCAGCGTAATCTCCCCTCCCGGTCCGCCGTGGCCCACGCAAAGGACCTCAGTCTTCACTGGATTCAACTTCAGCCCGCTCAGCCTGAGCCAGTCAGCCACGGCTTGCAACGCCCAGTCCAGGTTTATAGAGACATCGCCAGCCCGGCCGTCCATCAATAGATAGAGCTGGGTGTCATCTGCATACTGTTGACAAACCAGCCCATACCTCCGTACAATCTGGGCAAGGGGGCGCATAAAGATGTTAAACAACATAGGGGAGAGAACTGCTCCCTGAGGCACCCCACAATGAAGTGGGTGTCTCTGAGACAGCCCCCCCCCAATTGCCACCCTTTGTCCCCGACCTTTCAGGAAGGAGGAGAGCCATTGTAAGGCTAGCCCCCGAATTCCTGCATCGGCGAGGCGGCGGGTCAGCAGCCGATGGTCGACCATATCGAACGCTGCCGATAGGTCTAGCAGCAGCAATACTGCCGAGCTGCCTTGATCCAGTTGTCGTCGGAGGTCATCCATGAGGGCGACCAAGACTGTCTCCGTCCCATGGCCCGGGCGAAAGCCGGACTGGCATGGGTCTAAAGTGGAAGCGTCCTCCAAAAAGTCCTGTAACTGCAACGCCACAGCCCTCTCAATAATTTTGCCCAAAAAGGGCAAATTTGAGACCGGTCGATAGTGTGCCAATTCGGCCGGGTCTGATGAAGCTTTTTTCAGGAGAGGGCGGACCAGTGCCTCTTTCAGGGGTGTTGGAAAAGCACCCTCTGAAAGGGATCGATTTATAATATCCCGTATAGGATATCGTAATTCCTCCTGGCAGGCCTTAATTAGCCAGGAGGGGCATGGGTCCAGATCACAAGTTGTGGATCGTGCAGTGCCAAGAATTCTGTTGACCTCCTCCAAGCTGAGCGGGTCGAAGCAGTCCAGGGTTAAATCAGAAGACATGCATTGGGCCTCGAGTTCACTTACTGCATCTAAGTTGGCAGGGCAGTCATGGTGGAGCGATTGGACCTTATCAGCAAAAAATTTCGCGAAAGCCTCACAGCCAATCTCCAATTCCTTAGCTTTTGAGTCGCCCTGTGGCAACGTAGTAAGGTTCCGAATTATTCTAAATAGTTGGGCTGGGCGCGAATTTGCAGATGCAATCTTAGCCACAAAGTATGTTTTCTTTGCGGTCTTGATTGCCATCTCATAGGACTTCATAAACTTCCTATAAGATGTTCTAGTCGCTTTGTCACGAGTACGTCGCCATTGCCTCTCTAGCCGTCTAAGGCCTTGTTTCAGCTGGCGTAATTCCAGGGTATACCACGGAGCCAGCTTAGTCCAAGGTCGCAGAGGGCGCTGAGGTGCGATCTCCTCGATGGCCCTAGAGAGCCGGCTATTCCAGGTCTCAATCAGGCCATCGAGGGAATCGCCAGAGGGCCAGGGGTCCTGATAGCCATCTGGAACCGTTCCGGGTCCATTTGGCTCCGCGGGCGAGCCATAATCGGCTCCTTGCCTAAACAGGTTTGGGGAGGCATATCTACATGGGCCTTGAGGGCGAAGTGATCCGACCATGGCACCGCCTCTGCGGTTATATCGCTCACTGTAACCCCAGCCGCAAAGATCAGGTCTAACATGTGTCCGGCCTGGTGAGTGGGGGTTACAACAAATTGAGTGAGTCCCATTGTCGCCATGGAAGACACTAGGTCCGTCGCCTGACTGGAGGACGGGTCATCAGCATGGATGTTGAAGTCACCCAGGATTATCAATCTTGGGTGCTCCAGCGCCCAGCCTGTCACCACCTCAAGCAGGGACGGTAAGGCGTTGGCTGGTGTGTTAGGCGTATGGTACACCAGCCAAATCGCCAACCCCTCTCCAGCCTCCCACGCCAGACCGGCACATTCAATACCCTCAATCTTTGGGGCTGGGAGCGCCCTGAAGGAGTAAGCCTCCCGTGCAAATAATGCCACTCCTCCCCCCCGCCCGCTAGTCCGCGATTGGTGGAAGACCGAGTAACCTGGGGGAGCTGTTTGCGAGAGGGCCACTGTGTCACCCTCCCGAATCCAGGTCTCAGTCACGCAAGCCAGGTCCATATTCTGTTCGAGCATAAACTCTCGAAGAATTGAGGTTTTGTTATTGATGGACCTGGCGTTGCATAACACCAATGACGGAGGCGGGTTACACCTGGCCCTACTACCTGTCACCCTCGGGATGGGACGCAGATTGGAGGGGGGCCGAGCACTGACATGTATCTGTCCTCCTCCCTTATAACATCTGTTCCCACCGCCGTACCTCCCCCTCCCCAGGAGCACTGGAATCCCTGAGCTGGCCATTTCTCGATGGTAGCAGCTGCTGTGTTGACCACTATCAGGCTGTTATCTAAGTTGTTCTCACCCCGCTCCGTCCCACTAGATCCTAGCTTCTAATCAACCCAAGAACCCCCGCCCAATTCCTATATATATTTGATGAGATTAATTCTAATAGCAATCAATTTTAAACTCCCTCATTAATTCAATGAAAGACATCCAGAAAAAGAAGTAGCATTATTCTTTGCAGATGCAGAGAAAGCATTTGATAATTTAAACTGGGACTTTATGTTTGCAGTAATGGACAAGATGGAGCTTGGAGAAAGCTTTATAAGAATGATAAAAGCAATATATTCTGAACAAAGGGCAAGGTTGTGTATTAATGCAGATCTTACAGATGAAATGAAAATTAGCAAAGGTACTAGGAAAGGTTGCTTGCTTTCACCACTGTTGTTTATAATGACTCTTGAAATTTTACTGATGCAGATTCAAGAAGAAAAAGATGTAGAAGGACTACAAATAAAAGGATGTACTTACAAATCATCATTTGCTGATGATATAATGTTTATAAATGAAAATCCCATACAAGTTACACATTTGTTGTTAATGAAAATACAAGAGTTTGGGGAGTTGGCGGGACTCTATATAAATAAAGAAAAATCTAAAGTTTTGTGTAAGAATATGCAGATGAACAGACAACAAGAATTACAAAGACTAACAGGCTGTGAAGTTACTTCTAAGGTAAAGTACCTAGGGGTGGAGATAACAATGAAAAATATTGATTTGTTTAAGAATAATTATGAGAAGTTATGGCGCAAAATGGAGGAAGACATGCTAAAATGGAACAAGCTCAATTTGTCATTTCTGGGTAGAATAGCTGCAATAAAAATGAATATTCTACCAAGGATAATGTATCTGTTTCAAACTATTCCTATTGTGAAAGATGCTAAACCGTTCGATAAATGGCGAAGGAAAATCTCAGAATTTGTGTGGGCTGGGAAGAAACCAAGGATTAAAATGAAAATTTTGACAGATGCAAAAGAGAGAGGTGGATTCCAATTACCAGATTTAAAATTGTATCATGAAGCAGTTTGTTTAGTATGGATGAAAGAATGGATAACGTTGTTAAATAAAAAACTTTTAGTGTTGGAAAGCCATGGAAAAAAAATTGGCTGTCTTGCATACTTGTATTATGGAAAAAGAGGATGGATGGTGTTTTCTCTCACCATTATATAAGAAGTAATCTATTAAATACATGGACAAAATATAAGAAATATGGTGATGAGAGGAGACCTTTATGGATAGTGCCAGCTGAAGTGATAAAGATAACGGCTAAAACAGCCGAAGAAAAACGGCTATCATATAATCAGCTATTAAAAATACAAAGTGGAAAAATAGAACTGAAAACTGCTGAAGAACTGAGCTACAAATATGACTGGTTTCAAATGCAACAAATAAAAAATTTGGTGGAGAATGATATTAAAACTGAAGGAATAAGGAAAGAACAAACAGAAATGGAAAGAGTTCTGCTCAGAGATAATGAGAAATTAATTTCAAAAGTATACAAATTACTTTTACAATGGTCTACAGAAGATGAAGTAGTAAAATCTCAAATGATAAAATGGGCAATTAATGTAAATAAAGAAATAACGATGGAATCTTGGGAATATTTGTGGAAGAACTCTATGAAACTTGCAACATGTCAAAGTATTAAAGAAAACCTTTTTAAGATGATGTATAGATGGTATATGACTCCAAAAAAATTAGCAAAGATGAACAACAAGATGCCGGACAGGTGTTGGAAATGTAAAAAGCATGAAGGTTCTTTCTACCATATGTGGTGGACTTGTGAAAGAGCTAAAATGTTTTGGCAAATGATTCAGCAAGAGATTTCTAAGATTTTGGGATATGAATTCAATAAAGTTGCAGAGACTTTTCTGCTGGGATTACAAATGGAAAAATTTCCAAAAGAAGATAGAACTTTAATATGGTACTTGCTCTCAGCTGCTAGGACATTGTATGCGCAGCTGTGGAAGCAAGAAAAAATACCAGAGAAATGGATTATAAAAGTTATGTCATGGAGTGAAATGGACAAATTAACAAGAAAATTAAGAGACTATGATTTGGAGCTCTTTAAGTTGGAGTGGAAGAAGTTCAGAAGATACGTAAAAAAAAGAGTGGAAAATAAAAGGACATTGGACAATCTTTGATAATGATTAAGTTTTTAAAATAAGAATATAACTTTTGGTTTTTTAATAGTTAAGGGTACCTCTAATATGTGTTTCTTTTAAGTAAATAACACTGGCGGGGGTCAAGTAATGGGGGGAGGGGTGGGGGAAAAGTAAGATATGGGGTAGAAAATTGTTTCTTTTTAAAAGTTTTTATAAGATGTAGATATAGTTTTGCTACCATATGTTACTAATAAAATTCTTTATTACACAAAGTCCTCTGGTGAAGCCAAATCCAGGCCCCTCATTGGCTAAGCCTGCACTCCATGAGCCACTGGCCCATCACATGGCCATCAACCCCTCTGGTGTCACATTGGCTCACTGTCCTGTCCCCCTCCCTATGCCCTCCCCTGCCCTCCGCCGGCTCTCTCAGTCAAGAACACCATCAAATGGCCACTGACATCTGACGCAGACAGTTCTCTGCTGGGAGCTTACTGATTACAATTGCCTTTCCTCAGGGCCCTGTCTCTTCATTCTCATTTTTCTTTCTCTCATGCCTTTCTCCCCCTCTTTTTCTACCTCCCCCTTCTGTTCTTTCCCTCATTCTTCTCTTCTTTCAGTCTTTTATTTAATTCTGTCTAGCTTCCTCCCTTTAATCCACACAAACAGTAGCAGTTAACATCTCTTCAACTGAGAAGAAATGTTCATTCACAGCAGGTAGGGTCACTTCAGAGGGAGTGAAAGGGAGGCTTGCAGTGACTGTCAAGTCGACGGATTCAATAATGAGTCAAAGTTGATACTAAGACTACATTTATTGATAACCGGTACTCTGGCGCAAGCCTCTAGCTTGCTAAGAAGGAAACCAATACATTGATACATGGGTTTTAAGATACACTTCAAAAACATTCCTACGGGGGGAGGTTTCAGGAGGAAACATTCACACATAACTACCAGATACTTTCTCAGGCGATAGCTGGCCTCCTTTCCTTGCATTATCATTCCAGGATTACTCCCACCTCAGGCCCTAAGAAGGTGCCGACTATTTCTTTCACACAGTTGCAAATCAAAATAAGAAAAGGGGGGAAGGGAAGTAACTAAGGGTAGAACATTAGCAGCAGTGGATCCATTATGATTTTAACCAGGCCTGATACTTAGGCCAAGATCCCCCAGTCTTTAGTCATAATCAGTCGATCTTGACATACTGCCCCCCTTAAGCTGATCCTCTCGGTCTCCGAGGGTGCTTAGTTAGAAACTTCTTAATCAGATCAGGGGCTGATACATCTTTTTCTGCTACCCACTCATTTTCACTAGGAGGGAAATACTTCCATTTAATTAGATAGTATAGCTTCCCAGGTTTAATCTTTGAGTCCAGAATTTCCTGGATCTCATGGTGACTCTGGTTCCCCATCTGGATAGGTTGAGGTGCTTCCAGCCGAGGATGCCAAGGGGAACACCCAGGGTCCTTCCGAAGAAGACTGCAATGAAAGACAGGGTGTACTTTACTAAACATTTTTGGTAACCCTAGTTCTACTGTAACTTTATTTATCACCCTTTTGATCTTAAAAGGACCCAGGTACTTATATGCCAATTTTTTTGACGGTTGGTTGAGTGGAAGGTTTTTGTGGACACAAATACCGAGTCCCCTACTTTGAAATCCCAAGCGGGGATAAGGCTTTTGTCATATTGTTTTTGTAAGCCTCTTTGGTTCTCCTGTATCTCCTTCCAACTTTTAGTCCGGGTGCCCCACCACTGGTCGAACGGGCTTGGTTCCTTCTTTGCGTCTCCTCCTGGGAGCAGAGGGAGGGGTTTTCCCTCATATCCACTCACCGTTTGAAAGGGTGAGGCTTTAGTGGAGCTGTGGACGCTATTATTATAGCAGTATTCGGCGAAAGGGAGGAGAACCACCCAATTGGATTGTTGATGATTGATGTAACACCTTAAATACTGCTCTAATAACCCGTTCACGTGTTCTGTCTGTCCGTCCGTCTGCGGATGGTAGGCGGAACTCAACCCCTGCTCCATACCCATTAGTTTGCAAAACTTCCACCAGAAGTTGGCAACGAATTGTGGGCTGCGGTCGCTAATCACCTTGTCTGGGATTCAATGTAGTTTGGCCACATGGTTGAAGAACAAGTAAGCCAGTTTCTTGGCGGTGGGGAGTTGGGCGCAGGGAATGAAATGGGCTTGTTTGGAAAAAGTGTCCACTACCACCAATATTACTGTTTTGCCATGAGAGGGCGGTAGCTCCACAATGAAGTCCATGGAGACTATTGACCAGGGCCTAGAAGCGGTCTCCAGCGGTTTGAGTAATCCGGGGGGTTCCCCCCCCTTTTGGCCATTATACAAATAGGACATGTGGACACAAACTCAGATACATCCTTTTTCATGGAAGGCCACCAAAATTGTCTGTTAACCAAATGCAGGGTTTTGATGTACCCAAAGTGCTCAGCCAGTTTCTTGGAGTGGCAGAACTGTAGCACTTCTAATCTCATGGTCTTGGGAACATATAGCTTTTCTCCCTTGTACCATAGTCCGTCCTCCCGTTTCTGAATTTCCCCTGGCCGTTCCTCCCCCTCCTTCTCGATTTCTGCCACCATTCTCTCTGTCCCCCACCCCTGTAGTTGGCATTTCTTTTGTGACAGGGTGGTTACAACCGTGGCCACCTGAGTGGGCAGAATCGAGAAGTCCACTATCTCCTCTTTCTGACTATTGTGCTGGGGCAAACGGGACAGC
This sequence comes from Heteronotia binoei, assembly GCF_032191835.1. Classification (NCBI taxonomy): domain Eukaryota; kingdom Metazoa; phylum Chordata; class Lepidosauria; order Squamata; family Gekkonidae; genus Heteronotia; species Heteronotia binoei. Next base: position 30,130,603 of record NC_083223.1, read on the forward strand.
ACATCAGCTAGAAAGTTTTTAGTGCCCGGGATGTGCTTGAGCACAAAATCGAATTTAGAAAAGAACCCCGCCCACCTGATCTGCTTTTCACTCAGCTTCCTCTTTTGTGGTTGGTCCATATTTCAAACGGCACTTTCGCCCCCTCTAACCAAGACCTCCACATTTTTAAAGCAAACATTACTGCAAATGCCTCCTTGTCCCACACCAACCAATTCCTTTGCTCTGCTGTGATTTTTTTTTTAGATATAGGCGCAGGGCCTCAGTTTCCCTTCCTCATCTTTCTGCATGAGAATGGCTCCAACGACTACATCGGAGGCGTCGCATTGCACCACGAAGGGCTTAAGCTTGTTGGGGTGACTCAGGACCGTCTCACTTGTGAACTGCCGCTTTAATTTATCAAATGCCGACTGGCAATTTAGCATCCAATTCAAGCGTGCTCCCGGCCGTTTTGCCTCTGGGCCTTTCCCCTTGGTTTTTAACAACTCAGTCAGGGGGAGCATGATCTGGGCAAACCCTGGTAAGAACATCCTGTAGAAATTTGCGAACCCAAGGAATGATTGGAGCTCTCTACGTGTCCTTGGGGGAGCCCAATCCAATACAGCTTGCACTTTTGCCGGGTCCATTGCCAACCCCCTAGCGGATACTCGGAAACCCAAGTAATCCAGCTCTGTCTTATGAAATTCACATTTTGATAGCTTAGCATACAATTTATGACTCAACAATGTGCTTAACGCCTCCCGTACCAACTTCACATGAGATTGTTTGTCTTGCGAGTAAATAATGGTGTTATCCAGGTAGACTACCATCCCCTTAAACAAAAACTTTCTCAATACATTGTTTATGAAACTCATGAACACTCCAGGGGCCCCTTGCAGTCCAAATGGCATCACCAGGTATTCAAACTGCCCCAGTGGTGTGTTGAACGCTGTTTTCCACTCATCCCCCTCTTTTATGCACACCCGGAAATACGCATCTCTCAAGTCCAGCTTTGTAAAGATTTTCCCCTCTGACACAGTACTTAATAAGTCTTTAATGAGGGGGATGGGGTAAGCGTTGGAAGTTGATATCGTGTTTATGCCGCGAAAATCTGTGCGAAGTCTAAGCCAGCCGTCCTTCTTTTTCCGGAACAAAACTGGGGCTGCATGGGGGGCCGTGGCCGGCCTAATAAACCCTTGCTTTAAGTTCTTGTCCAGAAATTTGTGCAGCTCCGCTTTCTCCGCCCATCCCATTGGGTATAGTTTGCCTTTAGGGAGCGATTGCCCCTGTATCAATTCAATGGCACAATCAGTGTCTCTGTGGGGTGGTAGCTCGTTGGCTCCATGCTCGCTAAACACCCCCATCAAGTCTTGGTATGCCCGGGGGACCTCTGGGATTTTTTCCACCGCCAGGCACACCCTCTTGGTGGAGGGCGGGGGGCGAGGCCCCCAGTCTAAGTTCCACAGGTGGTCCTTGCACAATGGGTCTATAAATCTTATGGTCTGTCTTCCCCACCGAATGTCCGGTTCATGCCTTCCCAACCACCCTACCCCCAATACTACTGGGTAGGAGCAGGAGGGAGCGATCACGAAGGACTCTTGCTCCCAATGCTCCTCTATCCCCACGGGCAGAAATTGGGTTTCTAAGGCACATTACTGACCCGTCCATCTGCTCGAATTGTATGGGGCAGGGGAGGGCAGTGGTAGTCAGGCCCAATGCTTCTCGGTTGCACCCAGAGTCAATTAAAGCCCTCACTTGCATTAACCTCTTGAGCTTGGGGTTCAATAGTCTTACTGGTACAAAGTATAGGGATCCAGTCACTCTCACCCTCACTGGTGCCAGCTCCTCCTCAACCTGCTGGTGGGCACCTTTCAGAGCAGGTCGTTCTTGTTTCCTGATGGCTCCTCCAACCAAACCAGCTTGCTCAGCTCATCGCCCAGGAGTGTGTCTTCTTCCGCCTCCTCGATAGCTGCTAAGTTGCCCTTCACCGTTTCCTTAAGGCGGCCGGTGCTCTTCTTCGGGATGGGGGTGCTTTGCTTCGGGGCGCTTGGTGGACCCCGCGAGGGATTTAGGCAGCTGTTCTCCAGGTGCCCTGGGTCCCCGCACCAAAAAATTTGTATGGCCCGGCAGATTTTTCCCCACTGCCCCCCCCCGTCGGCTTCTTCGCCTCTGTTTTCGGGGTTGTTTTTGGGTCTCGCCCCCCTTTCCCGCTTTGCTGCTGGCGTTGCATGGTGATGCGCTTCATGTTGGTCTCAACCTCACCCGCTAGTTGAATCCAACCTACCAACGTGGTAGGTCGGGCTTGGGTGAGGGCCTGATCCAATATGCCGGCATTCAGGCCCTGGGTGAAGTGCTCGATCTTCATCAGCTCACTCCATCCTTGAACCTTGGCCGCGTTGGCCCTGAAATCTGTGGTATATTCCTGGATTGACTTCTGCCTCTGCTGCATGTCACGTAGGGCCGCCAGGGCCTGGGTCTCCTGGAGGGGGTCCTTGTACTGGGCCAACAAAGCCTGAAGAAACGTTGCTACATGGTTCAGTTCCGGGCTCATGGCTTTGTACAGGCTCACGTACCACCTTTTAGCCGCCCCCTTCAGCTTCGACCCCAGGTAGTCCACTCGACTAAACTCATCAGGGAACATATTCCCCCAATAATGCATGTAGCTGTTTGCCTGGATCGTGAAGTACTCTACTTCATCCAGATCCCTGTCAAAGGTAGCGTCGAGTTCCCTTCCTCTCCCTCCGTCTCAAGGGGCAGGAGGGGGTGCCGCCAGCCAGGTCGCTGCAGGCGGGGCCAGGGCCACTGCCGGTGCAGCTGGAGCTGGGGCCCGCTGGTGCCAGTTGCTGCCGGATCAGTGGAAGTTGGGGGATCCTTCTGTGTCCGGGCAGCCCTAGAGAGCGAGAGATTTCTTGGGCAATCTCTCCCGCCATGTGGTTGATCATGGTCTGCATCTCTGCTTTCAGGCCCCTGACCACACTCTCCACTTCCTTGCGGACCATTGCTCGAAATTCCCGGGCCGTCTCGTCCTCCTCGTCTTTTGGAGCCGCCGCCCCCAGCTCTCCCTCGTCTGGCTCTGGGCACTCTTCATGCACAGGGATGACCACGATAGTGTCGATCTCCTCCGGCTCCATAGGCCCCGGATTGGGCCCCTCTACGTTCGCCATCCACATCCTTTGCATGTGCCTGGTCAGGATGGCCTCCCTCCTAGCCGGGGCCTTGTCCATTGTGCTGGTGGAGGTCCGGGGCTGCCACTGCCTCGGGGTAACGAGGAGCTGCTGGATCTGCAGAGGGGAGACCACTACTCTCCGGGCGTCCAAGACGTGCCATAGAATAGACAGCCCTTCTTCAATGTCGGGAAGCTCACCGCCTTCTGGTATCTTTTCAGACATTTGGCTACAAAGTGGCCAGGGTGGTTAAGCTTCAAAAGGATTCTTAGCAAAATGTCAAGTTGACGGATACAAGAATGAGTCAAAGTTGATACTAAGACTACATTTATTGATAACCGGTACTCTGGTGCAAACCGCTAGCTTGCTAAGAATGAAACCAATACATTGATACATTCCTATGGGGGGAGGTTTCAGGAGGAAACATTCACACATAACTACCAGATACTTTCTCAGGCGATAGCTGGCCTCCTGTCCTTGCATTATCATTCCAGGATTACTCCCACCTCAGGCCCTGAGAAGGCACCGACTATTTCTTTCACACAGTTGCAAATCAAAATAAGAAAAGGGGGGAAGGGAAGTAACTAAGGGTAGAACATTAGCAGCAGTGGATCCATTATGATTTTAACCAGGCCTGATACTTAGGCCAAGATCCCCCAGTCTTTAGTCATAATCAGTGACTTTCATCGCAGTGTCAGCCATTTCCTTCCAGGGAACCACTGTTGCCAACCTCCAGGTGCTTGGCTCCCCCGCCCCATGAAGAAAGACTGTCCTTTTCCCATGTTGCCAACTTCAGGTCACCTCCCCTTGATGTATGTGTGTGTAGGTGGGGGGCAATTAATGCTTTCACTTGGGTGGTGGGAAGTCTACAAGGCACTCCATAAACCATTACCTGATCACATCTCAGTGAGAGTCTTTCACCTCCCACTGGCTGACTCCCCTGCCCCCTCCTACTCAGGCCCAAGTATGTTGAACATACTGCTTTTGGCAGTCATACCTCAGAGAGAAACACATATCCCATTCTTCTCTGTGTCCTCTCTGTCAACTGGCTTCAGAAAGGACTGCTGCTGTACTGCAGCCTCACAAAAGGTGTCATGGCCACCACTGGCAACAAACCTCTTCCACCCTATCAACGGCCCACACAGACAGCCTGTCCATACAGGCAGCCTCCAAAGGCCACCAAAATAAGCCAGGGAACATATTTCCTTTCTTTCCTGCCTTTTTCCTCGCTCCCTGTCTCCCTTCTTCCCTCAGCCTCATCCCAGGATGATTGGCTGAGAAGGTTGCCAACTTCAGGTTGGGAAATTTCTGGAGATTTGCAAAGTGGAGCCTGAAGAGGATTGGGTGTGAGCAGGCCTCAGATTCAGTGGGAGTTCACAGGAGTGCAGCTCCTGAACCTTTCTGAGAGTTTCACCTCCTCCTTCTGAGAGTTCCTGAGAGCTCCTTCTGAGAGTTCCACCTCCTTGTCCATTGAATAGTATGTGCAGCTGCATAACAATTGCTGGATGAGCTCCACCACCTATTTTTCTACAAAGCAACCCCTGGGTGTGAGGAAGGGCAGGGCCTCAGACACCCTCCAAACCAGTCATTTCCTCCTGAGGAACCATTGTTGCCAATCTCCAGGTGAGGGGTGGTGATCACTAAGAATGTCAGAGATCAGCTCCCCTTGAGGGGTGGGGAGTGGAGTGAATGCCTTCACTTAGGTGGGTGAGAAGACAGCAAGACTGGGGGGCACTCACCCAGAGGCCTTTAGTGATACCCTTCCAGATTGGAGGAAAATTTCTGGAGATTTGAAGAGTGGAGCCTGGAGAGGATTGGGTGTGAGGAAGGGCAGGATCTCAGATAAGGCCACCTTCCAAACCAGCCATTTCCTCCTGAGGAACCATTGTTGTCAATCTCCAGGTGATGGCTGGAGATCACTCAGAATGGCAGAGATCAGCTCCCCTTGAGTTGGGGGGGGGTGGAGTGAATGCCTTTACTTGGGTGGGTGGGAAGACAGCAAGACTGGGTGGGGGGAGCACTCGCCCAGAGGCCTTTAGTGATACCTTTCCAGGTTGGTGAGAAATTCTTGGAGATTTTTTGGTACTTTGAGGATAGCATACAAATTAGAGCTTCAGGGTGTGGTCTGCCAGATCCAGGTTCTTGCTGCGGAAGCTGACTGGATGATTTTAGACCAGTCACAGAATTCCAGCCTAACCTGCCTCACAGGGTTGTTGTTCAAATCAGAGGGGCGGGGAGAGAAAAATGATGTAAGCTACCTTGGTTCTGCCCCCCCCTCTGTGGAGAAAGACTGTCCTTTTCCTATATAAAAGCTGCAGGGAGGGGGAAGGCGATGGAAAGCTGAAGTCAGAGGGGCAGATAAAGGAAAAGAGATAGGGTTGCCAACTCCAGGTTAGGATTTAAGAGGTGGGGTCTGAAGAGGGTACGGTTTGAGGAGGGATGGGACCTCAAACAGGTACAATGCCATTTCTTTCTGGGGAATCACTGTTGCCAATCTCCAGGTGAGGATTGGAGATCACTCAGAATTACAGCTGCTTTCCAGATGGCATCTGAGGGAGAGGCCTTTCCTCCTGGGGAACCACTATTGCTAATCGCCAGCTGGAGAGCACTCAGAATTACACCTGCTCTCCAGATGGCAGAGATCCACTCTTTTTGAGGTGTGTGTGTGGGAGTGAATGTCTTCACTTGGGTGGGTGGGTGGGAAGACAGCAAGGGTGAGTGGGGCACTCACCTGGAGCTTCCTTCTAGAGTCCGTTGTATTTTTCTTCACAGTGGGCCTTACTCCTAGTAATGTTATAATTGTATGTCAAGTTCTCAGAATTGTTAGCACTCTGACCTGTGGGGAAGCAGCTGGGTGGGGGTGGTGGGGAGACCCACAACTCAGTGAGGTAAACAACTCAGCTGGGGCAAACAACTGGTGTGTAAGTGATCACGGGGAAAGGTGATCATAGAAATGGAAAAGGAACATTTCTGGCCTTTTGGTTTATATGAAGAAATGCATTTTGCCTTTGGAGGTTTGAAGTGAGCAAAACCTCCACTCTTGAGTTTTAAGGGTTTTTTTTCCTAGGTAGAGAACAGGCAGGCAGAGGAAAAGTCAGTTCAGTTGCTTCCCAGATGAACCTCAGCTCACATTTGTACAAATGCCAATAGATCTAGCAAGAAAGATAATGGATGATTCAGACTCTTCCCCTTATCCAAGCAGGGAAAAGAGATTTGGAGGATTTTAGTCTAGAAGAGATCCAGGAATAATCTTCAGGAAGAAGTCCCAGGAACACTTGGCTTGACCTGGTCAGAGGATGAGGAAAAGAGAGGCAATAAAAACTCCCTGCAGCAGGAAAGAGCTATCTTTTCCTTTGGTGCTGAGTCCATGGGCACACACAAACCTCTCCATTAGGAAGGCAGCCATTGACCATATGCTTGCCTAAAGAGCTGGAGCAAGATTCAAGGTAATGATATCTCTGTAGAGATATAGAACTCCTAAACTAAAGAGCCTGTCCTATATTTTAACATTTGATATTGCATGTATAGAGAGGACAGAGGATTTGTGTTTTACCCATTTCTTTTGAAATCTTTGTTCAATCTGCTGCTATGCTAAAAAATATTTTTATTTATTTTTAATACTTTAATAGCTTTTGATGCTGGCAGTGGTTCTCAGTACCACATAGATCTCCACTGTCTCAAACACACTATTTTAAAAGGAGTGCCAGGGGAAAGGAAGGCATTTGATGAGTGACTATTCCTCCAGGAATTCACAAGGCAGTAAACAATCCCCATGGTGATCAGGTGTTGGGAAGCAGGAGACACAGAGTCAAGGCCTCAGTGTCAAGCATGCGGGTTCAATGACGAGTCGAAGTTGATACAAAGACTATGTCTATTGATAGACCGATACTTTGGCAGAAGCCGTTGCTTGAGAAGAATGAAACTGATACATTGATACAGAACTCTTAAGGCTTACTTCAAAGGGATTACAAGGGGGGGGGACGTGGGAGAGCATTCACACATAAAATATCAAAACCACATACATTCCCAGGGCGTTATCAGACTTTCGTCCTTGCTATGCCCAGATGGCTCATCCTCCCGGAGGAGAATTCATGGGAAGGCGCTGATGACTTAGTTCCCTTCACACTACTTCTAATTTACTTAGTTCCCTTCACCCTACTTCTAATTTAACTTAGAAGGGAAACAGGGAGTCCTGCATTGATTCTTTACAGAGGTCAGGAGGTGGGCTGCCTAGGAGTGAAAGAAAAGCCTCTCTAGGTGTTGAGAAAAATCTAGGAGGGTAGGGCAGAACAGGGCCTGCAGGTCAGACCAGGCACATTCTGCCAGTTTACCAAAAGGGGTGTGTGTGGCAACTAAAGACTAAGAATGCGGCTAAGAGGGAACTTTTCCTCCCTATCCACTAATGTTAGAACTTGCAGGGAAATCAATGAAGTTTATAGTTATTTCTTTCTGGCCAAACAGAATCTATTTTTGCACACTCATAATATGCTTTTCATTATTATTTTAAAGCTGCTTTTAGTCACAGTAAAAGTGGGAAATAAATATTTGCATAAATAAGTAGTTTGGGCAGTGACTCAACTGCATTAGACAGAACGGCTGGTGAGGTGAGTGTTGATTTTGCTTTTCTAAAACTGCTGGGGAGCACTACCTAGGGTTGCTGTGGGAGAAATCTGTCTGAGTGCTTGGAGTCTGATGGAATGGGGTTTCTGATTGCTTCTGTGTGTCTTTTGTGTGGTTGTTGCTGAGAGAGGAGGGCCTGTTTGCCAGGGAGTGATTGCTGGCATCACCCTCTACTGTTGCTGTAGCTGTTGAGTCAGAGGTGGGTGGGGGCTTGAGCCTTTGGCCTGTGGCTCTTAGCCTGGGGATCCAGCCTGAGGGTTCTGTAGGAAGGTGGGTAGTTCTTCACAAGTAGTCTGAAGAGGCAGTTGGCAGTGGAATATACAGGGAAGTCAAGATAAAGAGAGAGAATTTTGAAATGGATTGCAGCAGCATGGCTGCTGAGGGAGCTGAGGCAGTGACATGTAAAGTCTGTGGGATGTTTGTATTTCTACCTGAGGGTAGCAGAAATTACACTTGCAGCAAGTATAAGTAGGTAGCCCTATGGAAGGAGAAGATATGGGGACTTGAGGCCCGATTGTCCACACTAGTGTATAAACAGTGATGATTTTCTTGACAGAACCCATGAAGCACTCTTGAAAGGCAACAGGAGGAAGAGGAAGCGGTATCTTAGCAACTGGAAGAGAACCCAACACAGGAGGAGGGTTTGTGGAAAAATATAACCCTCAGGAGCAGGAAAACCAAGAGATATTCTGAGCCTCTGATGCTGAGCAATCAGTTCCAGGATCTCACCGCAAATACTGATTCTGAACCATTGGAACAAAGGCTACTTCCCCAGCTTCCACAAAGCTTGAAGGAAGTTTCTCAGGATCCTGTGAAGAAGAAGTCTGGAGCTTTCGTTCCCAATATAGGAAGAGGAGGGTGGTGGTAATTGGAGATTCCTTCCTCAGAGGAGTTGAGCCCAAAGTGTACCTCCTGGACTTGTCATCTTGAGAGGTCTGCTGTCTACTGAGTGTGCACATCAAGGATGTGACAGAAAGGATAGGAATACTTGTCAAGCCCATGGATTATTATCTTCTCTTGCTGATCCAGGTGGGAACAAATGATACTAGCCAAGACTATATGGCTCTGAGTCAGAAGGTGAAGGACATGGGAGAGCAGATTGTGTTTTTGTCAGTTCTTCCTGTCAAAGGCTGTGGCTTAGGATGAGAAAGAGCAATACTTCAAATAAGTGACTGGCTACGTTGATGGTGCCATCAGGAAATATTTGGATTTCTGGACCATGGCTTATGCTTTCGAGATGGTAGTCTTCTATCGGGAGACAGTTTGCACCTTACAAAGGCAGGGGAAAGTGTGTTTGGTAAGACCCTTGCTAACCTAATAAAGAGGGATTTAAACCAAATTGTATGGGAGTAATCTTAGTAAGATGCCAGTAACTGGAGATAAGAATACTAAAGCTTTGAAGAGAGAGGCACATATGCTAGGTAACATTAACATGCAGGTATGTACACAAACAAAACCCTCAGGATGCATAAAGCATGGATTCTGATGTATCTATACTAATGCATAATGAATGAGAAACAAACAGGAGGAATTGGAAGTCCTAATATAGGAAGGAAACTATGACATAATAGGCCTTACTGAAACTTGGTGGGATGACACTCACGATTGAAATATTAGGATTCAGAGGTACAATTTATTTAAAAGGGACAGGCAAATAAGGAAGGGCAGAGGCATAGCATTATATGTGAAGGAGGTATATACTTGTGAGGAAATACATAAATCTGAGCATGGCAGCTCAGTTGAGAGTCTCTGGGTAAAAATAAAAGGAGTAAGACATAACTGATATTATGGTGGGGGTCTGCTATAGACTACCAAGCTAGGCAGAGGACTTGGATGAGAAACTCCTACAACAGACTGCAAAGTTCTTAAAGAGAAGGGACACGGTGGTCATGGGAGAATTCAGCTACTGGGACTTCTGTTGGAAGTCCAACTCTGCTAAAAATGAAGGATCAAATAAATTCCTGACTTGTCTTACTGACAACTTTCTTTTCCAGAAAGTGGAGAAGGAAACAAGGGGATCTGCTATCTTGGACTTGATTCTCACTAACAAGGAAGAACTGGTTGAGGAGGTGGGAGTAGTGGGCACCCTGGACAGTAGGGGAAAGCTGTATGTAGTCAGATGTATAGGTTGGACTTCAGAAAACATAGAATTATGCTGGGTAAAATCCTTTGGTCAGAAGTAAAGAAGAAGGGGGTTCAAGAGAGGTGGGAGTTTCTTAAAAGCAAAATATTGAAAGCACAATCACAGACTATTCCTATGAGAAGAAACAATGGGAGAAGCCTAAAGAAGTTGAGGTGGCTCCAAAACAGCTCCATCACAGACTATTCCTATGAGAAGAAAAAATGGAAGAAACCTAAATATGCTGAGGTGGCTCCATAAACAGCTCTCTAAAGACTTGAAAAGTAATAAGACTCATTTAGGAAATTAAAGGAAGGCCTTCTCACCAACCAGTGCTTGTAGAGAAAGAGTTAGGAAAGCTAAAGCTCAGTATAAGCTTAGGCTAGCCAAGCATGCAAAAACAACAAAAAAGGGTTATTTTCTTATGTTCAAAGTAAGAAAAAGAGCAAGCACATGGTAGCCCCATTTTGTGCAAGGGCACAAAAGTGAAATTTTAACAGGTGATGGAGAGGCAGAACTGCTCAATTCCTACTTTTCCTCAGTCATGTCTTCTGAGGGAAACGGTGCTCAACATGGCAAAACCAGAATTATATAATGAGGGTAGGGAGTCACAACTAGAATCAGCATAGGGGAAGTACATAAACACCTAGTTTCTTTAAATGAAACTAAGTTCTCAGGGCCAGATGAACTGCAACCAAGGGTACTAAAAGAGCTTGTGGATGTAATTTACAAGCCTCTGGATATTATTTTTGAGAATTCTTGGAGAACAAGTGAGGTGCTGAAAGACTGGAAGTGGGCAAATGTTGTCCCCATTTTCAAGAAGGAGAAGAAGACGAAGAAGTAGACCGCAGATTTATACCCCGCCCTTCTCTCTGAATCAGAGTCTCAGCGCAGTTTATAATCTCCTTTATCTCCTTCCCCCACAACAGACACCCTGTGAGGTGGGTGGGGCTGAGAGAGCTTTCACAGCAGCTTCCCTTTCAAGGGCAACTCCTACGAGAGCTATGGCTAACCCAAGACCATTCCAGCAGCTGCAAGTGGAGGAGTGGGGAATCAAACCCAGTTCTCTCAGATAAGAGTCTGTGCACTTAACCACTACACCAACCTGTCAGCTTGAAATCTATACCTGGAAAAGTTTTTGAACAAATCATTAAACAGTCAGTCCTGGAACATTTAGAAAGGATGGCTGTGATTACTACAGGACCGTAGCCAGGATTTGGAAGGTCGTGGCATTTACATTGGGGGGGGCATTGATGCCCCCCAGCACCCCAAACGACCTTCCTTCTAGTTGCTCTCCCTCTCTGATGCCCTCTCCTCCCTCCCACCAGATTGTTTCTGGCCAGGGGCAGAAGCAGTCTGGGCAACCTGTCAGAGTTTAAGGGCCTGCTGATCAGCTGTTTCGCGGGCCCTTTAACTGGGGGGGGGGGCTGGGGGCTGCTTTTGCTGCTGGCTCCCCCAGCTGTTTTAATTCAAAAGTAAGTTAATTTGTCAAGGTGGGGCTTTTGAACCAAGCACATTTTCACAGAGAAAGCAACTTCAAATTCTGCCTAAAAGTGATCTTCTGCCCCAAAGTGATAGCTGCCTAATTTAATGGTTGCTGGCGCAGAGTGTTAAAGCTGGAGTACTGTAGTCCTAAGCTTTGCTCATGACCTGAGTTTGATCCCCAGCGGAAGCTGGGTTTTTAGGTAGCCAGCTCAAGGTTGACTCAGCCTTCCATCCTTCCAAGTTTGGTGAAATGAGTACCCAGCTTGCTGGGGGGAAAGTGTAGATGACTGGGGAAGGCAATGGCAAACCACCCCGTAAAAAGTCTGCTGTGAAAACGTGAAAGCAACGTCACCCCTCGCACAGGGGATCTTTCCTTTTTCCCTTTCAGTCTTAGGTTTATGTACACAGGTAAGTTTCAGGGGTTGTTTGCTTTTTAACCTGGTGGTATCTTTTTAAAGACAGAGAAGGATTTTATTCCAGCATAAACTTTTGTGGATGCCAGAGCATTTAAACAAGTGGGCTTATTCACAAAAGTTTAAGACTAGACTAAAATCCTGGCACTTTAGAAAAATAAGATGCTTCTGTTTCAGCTTTCATGGATATCAGAGCATCATCTGCTGGCTCAGAGCATCCTTAAACAAGTTCTGAAACTGCTGACAAATATCACCTTCACTCACTTGATTGCGGAGAGGGAGAGCAAAAAGAGATGGAAGGGGGGAGAGGAGTCTGCTGGGGAAAGAGTAGGATTTTTAGAGGAGGAGGGAAGAAAATTTTTAAAAGTGGGGAGAAAATGAGGAGAAAAGGAAACAGAGAGGGTGTGGGAAGGTGAAGGAAGTAAAAAATACTGAAGGAGAGGATGGAAATGAGCAAGAGAAAGAAAGGAGGGCTGTTTGAGTGTCCTAGAGGCACCATGTTTTGGAGCAGCTGGCACAAGAACCGCTCATTGGACCATGAAACAGCACATGTCCTCTCGAAGGGCAGAGTGTCCTGAACGTGGGGGTGTATGGCATATGGTGGTCCAAAGTGTATTTTGGGGTGCAGAGGGCAAGCAATTAAAATAGTTCCTTATTTAAATCTTTTAAATACAGGCTTCTAGGTGGCACCCCAATTGAAAGCTTGTGGTTCCGGAACCAGTGCTTGGACCGGGCACCTCTGCATGTCTTCTTGAAGAGGACAGTGCCCTGAGTGTGGGGATGTGTCACTTGGGGTGGTCCAAACATTGTTTTGGGGTACAGCCTGGCCCCAGTGTCTGTCTGTTTGAGTGTCCTGGAGGCACCATGTTTTGGAGCAGCTGGCACAAGAACCGCTCATTGGACCATGAAACAGCACATGTCCTCTCGAAGGGCAGAGTGCCCTGAATGTGGGGGTGTATGGCATACGGTGGTCCAAAGTGTATTTTGGGGTGCAGAGGGCAAGCAATTAAAATAGTTCCTTATTCAAATCTTTTAAATACAGGGTTTTAGGTGGCACCCCAATTGGAAGCTTGTGGTTCTGGAACCAGTGTTTGGACCGGGCACCTCTGCATGTCTTCTTGAAGAGGACAGTGCCCTGAGTGTGGGGATGTGTCACTTGTGGTGGTTCAAACATTGTTTTGGGGTACAGCCTGTCCCCAGTGTCTGTCTGTTTGAGTGTCCTGGAGGCACCATGTTTTGGAGCAGCTGGCACAAGAACTGCTCATTGGGCCATGAGGCAGCACATGTCTTCTCGAAGGGCAGAGTCCCCTGAATGTGGGGGTGTATGATATATGGGAGTCCAGAGCTTATTTTGGGGTTCAGAGCTTTCAAACTCTCTTCAGTGTTTTTGGTTGAATTCACAAATAAGGACTGAATAAGGAATGAATAAGGATCTGCGAATAAGGAACCAAATTCAGCCACCTCTTCGAGCTTGCATTGCCGCTTCCCTTCTCCCCGCAGCTTTCCCTTGTTATTAAATTAGTTCCTTATTCAAATCTTTAAAATACAGGCTTCTAGGTGGCTCCCCAATTGGAAGCTTGTGGTTCCAGAACCAGTGTTTGGACTGGGCACCTCTGCATGTCTTCTTGAAGAGGACAGTGCCCTGAGTGTGGTCTCCTGTGCAATGGGGAAAAGCTCTGCACTTAGCCCTGGGAAGGGAAGGGAGTGAGCGAGCCCGAGATGGCTCAGCTTAATGGGGGAGCCCTTCAGACTCCACCCCCCATATGCTCTCACACATGGCCTCACTGCCTTCCTGCCAGTCACGCTGTGCCTCTCAGAGTCCAAACACACACACAAACACAAAAAGAGGGAAGGAGGCTGCCGGGCGCTGCTGTAAAGAGACAGCAAGGAGCTCTGCTCAGCCGAGGGTAGCAATGCTTCCCACCTTCTGCCTGCAGCCAGCCATGATCTGAGTCAGTGGGGGGGCACCAATTTTGCTCACCCCAAGGGCCATGATTGGGGGGCTCTTTAACTCAGGCTGGGAGCTGAGGGCTGCTTCTGCCAGGGCCCTGCAGCACACACTATTTTAATGGCGGGGAAGGGAGGGCTCTGGCTAGAGTAGCAGGGAGGGAAGAGAAGACTCTCGTAGCCACCCTCCCTCCCTTCCTCGCCACTAAAACAGCCTGCAGAGCTGGTAGCAAAAGCAGCCCCCAGCTCCTCCCACCAGTTAAAGGGCCCGCAAAACAGCTGATCGACGGGCCCTTTAACTCCAGGGGGAGGCTGGGACTGCTTCTGCCTGCCAAATTGCTCATGGGGCCAGCAGCAGCCCCCAGAGCCATGGCAGAAGCCCTGGGGGCTGGTTGGGGCCTGCAGTCAGGGGGCCTCACCCAGATGTCAGGGGGCTGTACCCCCACAGGCCCCTTAGTAGCCATGGGCCTGGATTACTAATAGCCAGCATGAATTTCTTAAGAACAAGTCACTTCAGACTAACCTTATTCTGTTTTTGAGGAAGTTGCTATCTTGCAGGATCAGGGGAAAGTCAATCTTTATAAATGATTTGGATGAAGGAATAGAGGGAATGCTTATTAAATCTTCAGATGATACCAAATTGGGAGGGGTTGCAAATACAGTAGAAGACAGACACAGGATATAGGATGATCTTGATGGAGTGGAAAACTGGGCTAAACCAATACTAAACAGGGATAAATGTAAAGTTCTGCATTTAGGTAGGAAAAATCCAATGCATAATTAGGATGGGAGAGACTTGCCTTGGCAATAGTCTGTTTGAAAAAGATCTAGGGGTCTTAGGGGACCATATGCTGAACATGAGTCAACAGTATGATGAGGTGGCTAAAAAGGCAAATGCAATTTTGGGCTGTATCAACAGAAGTATAGTGTCCCGATCATGTGAAGTGATGGTATAGTTTTACTTTGCTCTGGTAAAACTTCACTTGGAGTATTGTGTTCAGTTTTGGGCACCAAATTTTAAGAAGGATATAGACAAACTGGAATGGGTCCAGAGGAGGGTGATGAAGATAGTGAGGGGTCTGGAGACCAAGTCCTATGAAGAAAGAGCTGGGCATGTTTAGCCTGGAAAGGAGGTGGCTGAGAGGTGATATGATCACCATCTCCAAGTACTTGAAGGGCTGTCATCTAGAGTGTCAAGTCTGCTCATAACTCTGGTCAAGTCTCTACCTAAACATTTGTTCAGGAGAAAAGCCTCCTGGGTAAAGCCATACTGTATTCCATTGCTGCTAGCTTGAACTCTCCTCACCCCCCCTCCTTTCCTTTGTTATGTAGTATTGCTTTGAAATGGGAATATGTGAACAAGATATCTGTGCCTTCTCAGGCTTGGCACCGGGGGAGGTTGGAGCCAGAGATGCTCAAGGCCAAACCAGGCCTGAGAAAGAAACTGTAACATCAATGTGTGAATGTGCCCTGCATAGTACCCCTCCCTCAAGAATCCCTTTGAAGTATACCTTATATGATTGCATTCTACTGTATGATCTTTAGTCTTTCAATCTTACTGTAGTCGAGAGCCATGATATCAATAAACTAGTTATTTTGTTTCAACTAAGACTCGTTATTGAATCTGCCGACTTGACATTTTGAAAGACTCCCTTTCGAAGCTCAACCGTTCCGGCAACTTTATAACCTGATGGCCGAAAAGATTCCGGACAACGGGGAGTTTCCCAGCGACGACGGAGAGGCCGAAACGCCGTGGCACGTCCTCGACTCCCGGAGAGCGGTGGCATCCCCTCCCCAGTTCCAGCTGGTGATCACCCCCCGGCAGTATCAACCGAGAACCTCAACCACTACCATGGATGAGGCACCGATCCGCCGGGAAGCCATCATGACCCGACACATGTGGAGGGTCCGGATGGCCGAACCAGAAGCTACCAACCTCGGCACCATTGAGCTGGGGGAAGTGGACAGCATCATCATCGTCCAGGTGCCGGAGGACGAGACCGAGTGCACCAAGGGCAGCAGAGGAGAACCGCTACCAAAGGACATGCAAGAGGAAAATGCTCGCATGTTCCGTGCGGTGGTGTGCCGCGAGGTCGATGGAGCAGTGCAAGGCTTGAAAGATGAGATGCGGACCCTGACTGCTCAACTGGGGTGAGCGCTGGGGGTGTCTGGACCCAGAAGACCACCAGTGGTCCAGCAAGCCCGAGCTCGCCCGACTCCGCCAGCGCCGGCGGCACCCCCCGTTAGAGGCCCGGCTCCTGCGATCCCACCAGCCTCGCGCGATGGGGGGAGAGGGCGAGAACTGGATGCCACCTTCGAAGGGGACCCGGAGGAGGTGAACTACTTCGCCATCCAGGTGAACAGCTACATGTACTATTGAGGGAACACCTTCCCTGATGAATTCAGCAGGGTGGACTACTTGGGGTCGAAGCTGCGAGGAGCTGCCAAGAGGTGGTACGTGAGCCTATGCGAGGCCATGAGCCCCGATCTGGACTATGTGCATACCTTCCTACAGTCCCTACTGACCCAGTACGAGGACCCCCTGCAGGAGACTCGCACGCTGGCGGCACTCCGTGACATGCAACAGGGGACCCGATCCATCCGCGAGTACGCTGCTGAGTTCAGGGCGAATGCAGCTAAAGTCAGGGGCTGGAGCGAGCTGATGAAGATCGAACACTTCACCCAGGGCCTCAATGCCAGCACTTCACTTACTGATTTTTATGTTTTTGTTGGCCAAAGTATCATTGTATATGTATGAATGAACTATTGTGGTATTTCTATCTTGTCTTACCTTTTTATGTTTGTTTTCTATGTTTATTTATATATAAAATAAAAATATATTATCTAAGAAATCTAAAGGTTCCATCAGGACAAGTTCCATAATTGTAACTGGCACAATGATGCAGGCAGAAATCAAAGGTATGGGATAGTGCAAAAGTTATACTTTTACAGGGGCATATTAGACTATAAGAAGCTATGATTTGCCTGTTAGCATTCTATCTGACCACTGCATTTTAAGTCCTGAATTTCCCTAACTGGAGAAGAGATCTATACACTGCTGAACATTTCCTGTCTAACTTTTTAATGCAATGCTGCAGACTGATCACCATCATCTTCCATTTGGCTGCCTGCCTAGACTCCCCAAAGCACCAGGATTTAAACTTTTGCTTTCATCAAAATGTTTTGGAATAACTCTTGCTTGAAGAGACAATGTGTAAAACCACAATCCTTTCTGCTCTCTTTCCAGCATAAAGAAATGGAGCAGAAAAATCAAATTCATCCTATAAATACCACCAACAGTGCTGCATGTCTAAGTGTGTGTGAGAGAGACTACAAAACGGAAATGAGGAAGGCAAAAAAACTCCCCCACTAGTCTGAAAACTAATTGCAATGGGAAGCTGAAAATAACACAAACATAATTTTTTAAAAAGCTGTAAAAAGATACAACACTCAAACACAAAAGACAAGTGGGCATATTAGCGTCTCCAATGGATTTCAGTAAGCTCTTTTTCAAGGCAAACAAGGCATCAACAGAAACAAACTATTCATGTTACATAAATTTACCACAGCAACAATAACAGAATCTAATTCAATTTACTCTAAAATACATATTTTTAAAACAAATTACTCAGATGATTAACATTTTAAAAAATTAAAAGTGTTAGGAGCCTTGAAAATGTTTTGGAAAAAGTTTTTTTTAATTGATTTCTGATTAAGCTGAATTATTATAGTCTCTTACTAATATTAACGTTTGTTTATATGATATGCATAACTGGATTGTTTCTGGATCCAGGTGGGTAGCCATGTTGATCTGAAGCAATAGAATAAAGTTAGAGTCCAGTGGTACCTTTAAGACCAACAAAGATTTTACGATCTTTGAAGCTGCCTTTGTGTGCAAGTGTGTTTGAATATAACACCTGGCTCTTTAATATTTCCATAAATAAATAAATCATACCAGACAATGAAATTCCTTGTGAATGGGAAGCACCATTTTAAAAGTCATCAAATAATATAGTAGATCGTTATCACAATGGAATAATAAATTGGGGAACCTTAAGATTGTCCTTTGTAGATCACATGCCCAAAAGCTAGTCCTATTGTACCATAGAGTTTTCGCTCCCAAATGGCTAAAGCATCTGGGAAAACCATAGAGCTTTCCCAGAGACGCCTAGAGCAGGTGACGTCATCGTGCCAGCGATGTAGTGGGAGGTTCCCCCCACTGGCCCAATGTGGGCTGGTGGGTTGGGAACCTCCCAGGAGGAGGATTCCCCATCTGGACCAGGGGCTTGGCAGTGCTAAATAAAGCAGATGTTGCCAGACTAGGGGGGAAATCAGGTTTTGATTTCGCGCCAGATACTCCCAGTTCAGCTTCGATTCTTTCTTCATTTTCAGACATGGCTTGTCCCACACCAAAGTACTCTGATTCCCACTGGTTTCTGCCATCTCAAAATTCAGACTGGAGTTGACTATCTCATGTTAATGAGTACCTCTATGCATTCTGCTTGATTAATGTGCGTGGCACCATGAGCACCATGAGCCGCAGTATTTGACTACTCCTTCCTCCGGTCTGTGATTGGCTATGTTAAGTTATCCCTTCTCCAATAAACTTTTTGCAGCAGGCAGAACAAAAGTTACACCATGGTGTGTGCCACCATTCTTTGTTCTCCCTGTGCCAGTTGAAGGATCTGACTAGGGCGCCTTGGACCTGTTTTGTTCAACATCTTTATCAAAGGTTTGGATGAAGGAATGGAGTGAAAGCTTATTAAATTTGCAGATGATACGAAATTGGGAGGAGTTGCAAACACAGAAGAAGACAGAAACCGGATACAGGATGACCTTGACAGGCTGGAAAACTGGGCTAAAACCAATAAAATGAATTTTAATAGTAATAAATGTAAAGTTCTGCATTTAGGTAGGAAAAATCCAATGCATGGTTATAGGATAGGAGAGACTTGTCTTAGCAGTAGTATGTGCGAAAAGGATGCAGGGGTCTTAGTGGGTCATATGCTGAACATGAGTCAACAGCGTGATGCGGTGGCTAAAAAGTATAGTGTCCAGATCACGTGATGTGATGGTGTCACTTTATTATGCTCTGGTAAGACCTCACTTAGAGTATTGTGTTCAGTTTTGGGCACCACATTTTAAGAAGGATATAGGCAAGCTGGAGCGGGTCCAGAAAAGGGCGACAAAGATGGTGAGGAGTCTGGAGACCAAGTCCTATGAGGAAAGGTTGAAGGAGCTGGGAATGTTTAGCCTGGAGAGGAGGCGGCTGAGAGGTGATATGATCACCATCTTCAAGTACTTGAAGGGTTGTCATAAAGAGGATGGTGTGGAATTGTTTTCTGTGGCCCTGGAAGGTAGGACCAGAACCAATGGGTTGAAATTAAATCAAAAGAGTTTCCGGCTCAACATTAGGAAGAACTTCCTGACAGAGCGATTCCTCAGTGGAACAGGCTTCCTCAGGAGGTGGTGGACTCTCCTTCCTTGGAGGTTTTTAAACAGAGGTTAGATGGCCATCTGACAGCAATGAAGATCCTCTGAATTTAAAGGGAGGTGTTTGTGAGTTTCCTGCATTGTGCAGGGGGATGGACTAGAGGTCCCTAGAGGTCCCTTCCAACTCTATGATTCTGATTCTATAATTCATGTTCTTCCCCCACCAAAGATGAACCTGAGACTCCAGGATACTCCAGGAGACTAACAATTATTGCACCCTCAACACTTTGTGTGGCCCGCGGTTGGTGGGAGACTGTTGTCTTGTCTGCCTGGGATTCTCGAGAATGTGTTGCCCACTTTTGTGTGGACAAGCCAGTGTTCAAAAGCATAGTTGCTCCCTGTGGGAGAGGCTTACCTACACTGATTGCCGCCTTCCAGAGTCCTTCGAGCCTGAAAAGCATGTTGACATTACTTTGTTTTGCAAGGCAAGAGGAGGTGACAAGAAAGATATAATGTCCCTGTTCCATGTTCAACTGGTGACAGTCAACTATGCCATTATAGTTTGCTGTGAGTCTCGTTGTGGAGCTTGCAAGCACTGCAATTAGAGTCGGAGATGACCACACATCGTTAAGGCTTCCCCCCCCCACCCAATATGCTGCTCCATAACTCCAGTAAGACCCCTCCTGCTCTGTCCAATTCTTTGAGGGGATTCATCTCCCAGGCAGGAGTTGACATGTTTCTGTCTGCATGCATGATCATTGATGAATCCCATGCTGTAATTTGCTTTACATCTTTTAGACCAGTGCTTCCCAAAGTGGGCGATATTGCCCCCTGGGGGGGGCGCTGGAACAATCCAGGGGGGCAGTAGTAGCCTTGGGTGCAATTGGCGGGCAGTGAATAAAAATAAGGGGACGGTGGAAGCATAAAGGTGGTGGAAGCATAAAGGAAGAAGAGAAGAGAAGAGGGTGGTAGGTGTCGAAATATCATGTTTCTGGGAGGTATCCAGAATTTCTAATTTAGAGAAAAATTCCCATTAACAAAAACAGAGGGCTCCCTTTTGTCTGCTACTTAGTGCAAATTCACCCAATTAGCCTAGTAATAAAGACCAGAACTCCTTCCACATAAAATATAAGAAGGAAGCAGTTTATTTATAAAACAGAATAAAAATATAGAGGTGTACAGACAAACAAGAAACACAGAACCAAAAAGCTTATCCTAGCCAATATTTGCTACAGCTAGCAGCTTTTCAAGGTTGCTTGCAGTTTCTCTCTCAGCAATACAGTTCAAGTCAGGACAGTGGAAGCACCGAGCCAATTGCACAAACTTCTCTGAAGAGTTCCAACCTGCAACTTTCTCCTCACAAGGTTTTCTGCAGAGCATCAAGCTTCCTACAGTCCTATGGTTACCAGGTGGTTGCTTCTGTTGATTTTAGTCAACTGCAATGCCCCAGACACAAGAGTTTCTTCTGCAGGGGCAGCGCATGAGAGTAGGCAGGGTAGGCAACCATCTAGGGCACCACCCTACCAAGTTCACTGCTGAGTGCCCCCTTACTCTTCCTTCCCATGTAGCATGATCTCACCAGCCAGCAGGCAAACCAAGAACTCCAAGCGGTGCTACTGCACCGCCATGTTACTTTGCAGGGCAAATGTTGCCTGTGCTTGTTGGAGGCTTCCAAGGAAGCCTCCAAAGAGAGCCCCATTTTACCACTGCCTGCTGCTTTCAGGTTGAAAGCGGCTGGGAGGCAGCAGTCAGAGCTGATGAGTGCAATGGCAAGGTGTCGCCTGCTCAGCCACTTTCAACCTGAAAGCGGCAGGCAGCAGTAAAACGGGCACTCTTTGGAGGCTTCCTTTGAAGCTTCTGATAAGCACAGACGTTTGCCCTGTGAAGAAAAGTGGCGGTGCAGCAGTACTTGCATGTGTGGCCTGGGGCTCTCGGCTTGCCTGCTGGCTGCTGCGATGATTTCATCACCGGTGTGTGAAGAACATTCCCCCCCTTAGGAGCGCATGGGGGGCATGCCCAGGGCAGTGGAACTTCTAGTGCCAGCACTGATCTTCTGCTCCTCTTCTTGAGTTTTAATATTTTACTAATCCACTTATGTCCCTGACTGGCTGTCAAAGTGCTAGAATTGTGCAACCAATCATTGGTACAAAACAACCAATTTAGCTGGGCCCATCTAGATCTCCTGTCAAATACCTGTCAAACTAGATGGCCTCCTGTCAGTTGGAACTGACAGTTCACAAGTGTTTACTATTTTACAAGTGTTTACCATTAAGAACATGGTCTTTAGGGTTACTTAAGCTGATAGCAACCCACACAAACACTTAGAACTTGGGTATTGTCATTTTCCAGGTAATGATGCAGACAAACACTTGTACACATGGTTGATGAAACGCTCAATTTCTTGACAGGAGGCTTCTGCGACTTGTGGATGGGGCACCATGGCAGTATAGTCTGTCCTCCCAACCCAATCCGGTAGCTATGACACAGCCATAAAAAACTAAGCAATGCCCAACTGGCATTACATCAAAGAAGTCTCTCTCTATAGTAGTAAAGCCTCTTTAAAGAAACTTCCTTATTCTTTCATGTCATTCCAGTGTCAAGCATTGTGAATTTTCTAGTTGATATAAAAGTCAGATCATAGAATTGTTACTAACCATAAAATAGATTCAGACACATCAAAGTAGCAAACCCCCTCCATTGCTTCTTTTCCTTTTACTAACAAATGCAGGAATGTCCTCTTTGAAGATAAGACCTCCTGGGACTCATTCCCAGGCCCAGCGAGGCCTGGACCCAGGATGAGCCAACCACAATAGAGATAAGGAAGTTAGAGTGTGAATTTCACACGGGAATGTAGAATTGTTTATAGAACCTTTGATGTGCCATTTTAAAGCTTGTATTCTGTTGTTACTAAGTATCAGTTCCAATACCTAGCTCAACTGAGCCACATAGATTATCAATAAACCAAACTTTGTTTCAAAAACCCAAGGACTGGTTATTTTGAAATCTCATTCTTGACATTTTGGAACTGATCCTTTATTAAGAGTTCATCTGATCTGGCAACTTTAAGCCGGATGGCTGAAAGAGTACCAGATAACAGAGAACCTAGTGATCCACTTGAAGGAATCGAGGTGCGGACTCCTCCCTGGCACATCGTTGGGACTCGGAGAGTCGGGGGGCTCGGGTCCCCACTGCACGTACAACAACTGTTCATCACCCCTAAGAAGTGGGCACCGTATACCTCCACAACTCTGATGGATGAAGCACCAGCACGTCACAAAGTCATCCTGTCGAGGCCAGTGCGAGGGGGTAAGGGCGGTGGAAACCCTGGGGAGAGAGGAGACAACTGTCCCTTGGGGGACGAGGATGAACGGGTTGTACCTAGACCTGACGACGACCGTCCTGTGGGTTCTGAGTCGAAGGAGGAAGATGGGAGTCCCCCGAAAGAGACGGACCTCCTAAAGACCATGAGGGGAGAGATGACCACCATGGCGAGAGAACTACGGGATGAAATACAAGCAAACGCCACCTTCATGGCGCGAGAGATGCAGAGGCAGATCGATCAGCTACTGCTGCGCGACTTCGGGAGAGCTCCACCGGCCCCGCCTGCAGCACCGGCACCACCGGTACCACCACCAGCTCTGGCACCACAAGTGCCCTCGGTGGTACCAGCCCAACCGGGGCCCCCGCCACCACTGCCGGGACCCCCAGCCCCTCGAGACTATGGGAAGGATCAAGAATTGGATGCCACCTTCGATGGCAACCCAGAGGAAGTGGAGTACTTCACCATCCAAGCCAATAGTTACATGCAGTATTGGAGGAACACGTTCCCTGATGACTTCAGCCGAGTGGACTACCTTGGGTCCAAGCTGAAGGGAGCTGCGAGATGGTGGTACGTGAGTCTGTACGAGACAAGGGGGCCCGAGCTCAACACAGTGGCTGGTTTCCTGCAGGAACTGTTAACTCAATACGAAGATCCCCTTCAAGAGACCGGAGCCATCACGGCCTTGTGCGACATGCAACGAGGGGCGCAGTCAGTAAGAGAATACACAGCCAACTTCAGAGCCCAGTCAGCGGAAGTTCAGGGTTGGAGCGAGATGATGAAGATTGAAGCGTACCAGAGAGGGCTGAATGCGAGCATACTAGACCGAGCACTACAACAAGCCCGCCCCACTACACTCGTGGGGTGGGTACAATTGGCCGGCGAGGTGGAGACCAATATGAAGTGGGTGGCCCTCCAATGCCAACTGCAGCAAGGGGGAAAGGGGGATGTGAGGCTCGGTCAGGGGGGCAAGCCCAATGGGAAGAAAGGAGCGGCTCAGGGAGGAACCTCAAAACCTCCCCCTGTGTGCAAATGCTTCCGATGTGGGGACCCAAATCACTTGGCGGCCAACTGCCTCGAGAAACCTCAAGCCCCCCCCTGACTCTGAAGCCGACCGAGGCGGGACCAAAAAAGACCTCCACCAAGGCCAAGGAATCGGTCCAAGGGAGCACCGCAACATCGATGGTGCTTGACGAGGATACTATAATTCTGGATGACTTAATTGAAGAGTCGTGGGGACCAGAGCCGGCGGAAAACGACAACGACCTGCACTGAGAGGTGTCAAGTCTGTCTGTAACTCTGGCTCAGTCAAAGAGCATTCTGGGTAGAACCAAAGTATAATCAAATGCTGCTAGCTCATACTCTCCCAACCCCTCCCTTCCTGTAGAGTGTAGCTTTGCTTTGAAATGGAAAGATGTGAAAGTCTTATCTGTGCCTTCTCAGGCCTGGCTCTCGGAAGGGAGTCAGGAGCCCACTACGATCAAGGCCATGCAAGCCTGAGAACGAATTGGTAACATCAATGTGTGAATGTTCCTTGCATAATCCTCCCCCCTTAGGAATTCCTTTGAAGTATTCCTTATATGCAATGTATCTACAGTATATTCTTTAGTCTTTTCAATGCTGGCTTAGCCTCAAGTATCAGTATCAATAAAGTAGCTTCTTTGTATCAACGATGACTCGTTATTGAATCTGCCGACTTGACATTTTGAAAAGACTCCCGATCCAGAGCTCAACTCTCCTGGCAACTTTGTAACCAGATGGCCAAAAAGATTCCGGAAGATGGGGAGCTTCCCAACAAGGAAGGAGAGCAGGAGGCACCTTGGCACATCCTGGACACCAGGAGAGCGGCCGCCTCCCCTCCGTAGTTCCAGCTCGTGATCACCCCCTGGCAGTACCAACAGCGGACCTCGACCACCACCACAGACGAGGCGCCGGTCTGCCGGGATGCCATCATGACCCGCCACATGAGGAGGGTGCGGATGACCAAACCCGAGCCCATCAACCCGCGCACCACCGAGCCGGGTGAGGTGGACAGCATCATCGTCGTTCAGGTGCCAGAGGACGACCCAGAGTGTGCCGGGGAGGGAGAAGAGGAACCACTGCCAAAGGACATGCATGAGGAGGATGCCCGCATGTTCCGAGCCATGGTTCAAAAAGAGGTCGATGGGGTGATCAAGGGGCTAAAAGACGAGATGCAAGCGATGATCGCCCAGCTCTCCCGTGCCTTGGGCTTGGCCGGATCCCGGAGGCCCCAACCGGCCCCGCAGGCTTGGGCCCCTACAGCTCTGCCACCAGCGCTGGCAGCTCCCCCCGCGAGAGGGCCGATGCTGCAACCAGTGGGCCCCGCCGCCTCGAGAGATGGGGGGCGAGGCAGAGAGCTGGAAGCCACCTTCGACAGGGATCCGGAGGAGGTGGACTACTTCTCCATCCAAGCAAATAGTTACATGTACTACTGGGGAAACACCTTCCCCAACAAGTTCAGTAGAGTGGATTACTTAGGCTTGAAGCTGAGAGGGGCCGCGAAGAGGTGGTACGTGAGTCTGTACGAGGCCATGAGCCCCGAACTGGACTATGTGCAAACTTTCCTCCAGGCTCTGATGGCTCAATACAAGGACCCCCTTCAGGAGACGCGCGCCCTGGCGGCTCTCCAGGACATGCAGCAAGGGTCCCGATCCATACAAGAATACGCTGCAAATGCTGCGAAGGTCCGGGGCAAATGCTGCGAAGGTCTGGGGGTGGAGCGAGCTGATGAAGATCGAACACTTCACCCGGGGCCTGAACGCCAGTATCCTGGATCGGGCCCTCATCCAAGCCAGACCCACCACCCTAGTGGGCTAGGTACAATTGGCGGGGGAAGTCGAGACCAACATGAAGCGGGTGGCGATGCAGCGCCAGCACCAGTCGAGGAAGGGCCTGCAGAAACCTTCCCCCCCAAATCCAAGCCTAAGAAGCCTGTAGGAAGGGGAGGAGGAGCGGCCGCGGAGCCCCGTAAATGTTTCAGGTGCAGTGACCCGAACCACCTAGCCTCCAGCTGCCCAAACCCCCCTCTTTCTAAAACCTCACAAGGGGGGGCAAAGACCAATGTCCCGACCCTGAAGAAGCTGGCCAGCCGCCCTAAGGAAGCGGCAAAGAGCAGCGTCGCCATGACCGAGGAGCTGGACGAGGAGGAGCTGCTGTCAGCGGAGTTGGGCGACCTGGCTTGGGCGTCCGAGCCAGCGGGAAACAAGACCGACCTGCTTTGAAGGGTGCCAGCCAGCAGGTCGAGCCGGAAGAGGCACCAGTGAGGGTGAGAGTAACGGGACATTTATATTTTGTAACGGTGAAACTGCTGAACACTAACCTGAAAATGTTCATGTAGATCCGAGCCTTAATAGACTCGGGATGCAATCGAGAACTGATGTCCCCCAAAATAGTGGAAGTGCTGGGGCTCGAGAACTCACCACTACCTTGCCCCATGCAGTTTGAACAAATGGATGGGTCAGTGATGCGAGGGGAACCCGGTAAACTAGAGACCCAGCCCCTACCAATGGGGATCGAGGAGCACTGGGACCAAGAATCCTTCATTAGTGCCCCATCGTGCTCCTACCCGGTGGTCCTGGGGGTGGGCTGGCTAGAGAAACATGAGCCCTGCATTAGGTGGGGAGCGCAGACCATTAGGTTCATAGACCCCCTTTGTACGAACCACCTATGGGATCCAGCCTGGGGCCCACGAGCTCCGGTGGCTAAGGAACAGGCGTGCACATCAGTAGAAAAGGACCTGATGGGGGTGTTTAGTGAGCAGGAGGCCAACCAGCTGCCCCCCCCCATCATAGAACTAATTTCGGGGGAAACCCTACCCCAAGCGAAACTGTACCCTATGGGGTGGGCAGAGAAGAAAGAGCTCCGCAAGTTCCTAGACTAGAACTTGTAGAGGGGCTTCATTAGGCCGGCCACGGCCCCCCACGCTGCCCCGGTCCTATTTAGGAAGAAGAAGGATGGCTCGCTTAGACTTTGCACAGACATTCGTGGGATAAATGCGATTTCCACCTCCAATGCCTACCCCATCCCCCTCATCCGGGACTTGTTGAGTACAGTGTTGGGGGGGCAAGATCTTTACCAAATTGGACTTGAGGGACGCGTACTTCCGAGTGCGTATCAAGGAGGGGGACGAATGGAAGACAGCGTTCAATACACCCATGGGACAGTTCGAGTACCTGGTCATGCCCTTCAGACTGCAGGGGGATCCGGGGGTGTTCATGAACTTTATTAACGATGTACTTCTTGTTAAAGGGGGTGGTGATGTACCTGGATGACATCATTATTTACTCGCAGGACGAACAATCTCATGTGAAACTTGTGAGGGAGCTCAGCACTATGCTAGAGCACCAACTCTATGCCAAACTGTCTAAATGCGAATTTCATCAGACTGAGCTAGACTACTTGGGGTTCCGCATGTCAGAAAAGGGGTTGGCGATGGACCCGGCCAAAGTGCAGGCAGTCTTAGAATGGCCTCCCCCGAGGACACGTAGACAGCTCCAATCGTTCCTCGGGTTCGCAAATTTTTATAGGACCTTCATAGAGGGGTTCACACAAATCGCCCTCCCTTTAACAGAGCTCTTAAAGACGAAAGGGAAGGGGCCCGACGCCAAACGGCCGGGAGCCCGATTAAATTGGACCCCGAAGTGCCAAGCAGCCTTCAACAAACTAAAGCACCTGTTCACGAGTGAACTGGTCCTGAGCCACCCCGATGAGCAGTGGGCATCCCTACCCCTCCCTTCCTGTACTCTCCCTACCCCTCCCTTCCTGTAGAGTGTAGCTTTGCTTTGAAATGGAAAGATGTGAAAGTCTTATCTGTGCCTTCTCAGGCCTGGCTCTCAGAAGGGAGTCAGGAGCCCACTACGATCAAGGCCATGCAAGCCTGAGAACGAATTGGTAACATCAATGTGTGAATGTTCCCTGCATAATCCTCCCCCCTTAGGAATTCCTTTGAAGTATCCCTTATATGCAATGTATCTACAGTATATTCTTTAGTCTTTTCAATGCTGGCTTAGCCTCAAGTATCAGTATCAATAAAGTAGCTTCTTTGTATCAACGATGACTCGTTATTGAATCTGCCGACTTGACAAGAGGTGCCGGGAGGCAGGTCGTGGATCTAACGGCACCGTTGCGGGTGAGAATAACTGGATCTTTGTTTTTTGTGCTATTGACATTGCTAAACTTAAAGCTTAAACGCTTTATCCATGCCCGAGCTCTAATTGACTCAGGGTGTACACGGGAAATTATCACCCCAAAGTTAGTGGACCCCTTGGGGTTAGTCAGGAAACCCCTGACCCACCCGATCCAATTCAAACAAATGGACGTGTCAGTAATGAGGGGAGAACCCTGCTTGGAGGAGACCCAGGGGGTGCTGGTGGGGATAGAGGATCATTGGGACGTAGAGATGTTTGTAATTGCCCCCTCCTCCTCCTTCGACATAGTGTTGGGAGTCGGATGGTTAGCCAAGCACCAACCGGACATACAGTGGGGGGACAAAACAATAGACTTTACCGACCAAAGGTGCGAACACCACTGCTGGTTAGGGGCTTGGGGGCCTAACCCTCCTCCCCGAAACATGAAAATGTGCGTGTCGGTGGAAGAGGTCCAAGCTATCCCCTGAGAGTACAGAGACTTGCGTAAAGTATTCCGTGAGGAGGAGGCAAACGAACTCCCTCCCCACCGAAGCACTGATTGCGCCATTGAACTAATCCCCAGGCAGGAGCAGGAGCTGCCCAAAGCCAAACTTTTCACGAAACTGGATCTAAGTGATCCCTACTTTAGTATGCGGATCAAAGAGGGGGACGAGTGGAAGACTGCATTCAACACTCCAATGGGGCAGTTTGAGTACCTCGTGATGACTTTTGGATTACAGGGAGCTCCGGGAGTGTTTATGAACTTTATTAATGAAGTCTTGAGAGAGTACCTGTACAAGGAGGTGGTGGTGTACCTGGATGACATCATTATCTATTCAAAGGATATCGCCTCCCATGTACAATTAGTGAGGAAGGTGCTCACTACCCTATACGAGCACAAACTGTATGCGAAGTTATCCAAGTGTGAGTTCCACCAGACTGAGCTTGACTATCTGGGATTCAGAGTGTCCGGTAAAGGGCTTGCTATGGATCCCGCCAAAATACAGGCAGTATTGGATTGGGCACCCCCGAGGATACGTAGACAGCTACAATCTTTCCTTGGGTTCGCAAATTTTTACAGAAATTTCATTCAAGTGTTCGCCCAAGTAATGTTACTTTTGACAGATTTGCTTAAGACTAGAGGGAAGGGGCCCAAGGCAAAAAACCCGGGAGCGAAATTGGCATGGACCCCAGCCTGCCAAAAAGCATTTGAGAAACTTAAGCGGTTGTTCACAAGTGAGCCAGTGCTGGCCCATCCCGATGAACTTAAGCCCTTCGTGGTTCAATACAACGCCTCCGATGTAGCTGTGGGAGCCATATTAATGCAGAAAGACTCAGAGGGGAGGTTACGACCATGCACCTACATTTCTAAGAAATTCTCCCAAGAGCAGCGGAATTGGTCGGTGTGGGACAAAGAGGCGTTCGCAGTAACGTTCGCTTTAAAAACATGGAGGTCCTGGCTAGAAGGGGCGAGAGTACCTTTTGAGATCTGGACTGATCATAAGAACCTAGAGGCTCTAACCGGCCGCAGGAAACTAACTGAAAAACAAATTCGGTGGGCGGGATTCTTTGCGAAGTTTGACTTCACCCCGAGACACATACCTGGGTCGAAAAACTTCTTAGCCGACCCCCTGCACCAACAATAGCACATAGTTCCCCTCTCTTGCCCCCCCCCCCAATCCAATTTGACTTTGGCATGCAAGGCCATTCTCCCCCACCCTTAATCAATCACTCCTATTGTCAAGTGCCTTGCCATGAAAGGGCTACTGTGTAGGTTGGTCGGTGCCTTGCTGCCCCAACAATGTCATTGCTGTTTTACGCTTGAGATTTATTATTTCACTTCCCTTATAGGCTACTGTCAGGTTCAGCGCCTTTGCCGTGCTGCACTGTGTGGGAGTCCTCGACATGATTCAGAAAATGCTAGTGAACGCAACTCACTGTGTGTCCCTCAAGTCATGCTTAACCCTTAGGAGGCTGAGGGACAGGTGAGGTTGCATAGATAGCAAGTGGGCGGTTTGGTATGCATGGGCGATGGAGTTGACGTTGGTGTGCGTGATCATGCAAAACATATGTGATTGTGGATTTCCAGACACTGGTAACATGCTGCCACCATTGGATTGTGACTCTGAGGCAGTTTACTGTGGCTGCTCAGCTCCCCACCATGTGGTAGCCAGGCGTATGCACCAGGAGGCAGGTGTAACTGGATGCAGTGCATCATAACCAAACAATTAGTGCATGTTCCTGGCTAAATACATGCTTTATAGGCATCAAACCTTGTCATTCACAGATATTATTACCTTATTACTGCCCAGTCCTGTAATTGTAGCTGATACTGTAGTGACCCATTCACTATCTGCTGCTTATTCGGCCTCTCAGTCCCACCCTTATGTAAAGTCAAATTTTCTTTATGAGCCATTTGTCCAAATGAGCAGGGAGAAGTACACAGATGATTTGGCAACGCCTGCAGTAGTTGCTCAATTTTGGTGTCAATGCAATTTAATCTCTCAAAGATGAATTCCACAGTTTTAGCAATCAGGCTGGGATAATTGTTTAAAATGGAGTCCTCAGCCTCCATATCAGCTGTTCTAAGATTAACTTTATTGACTTCATTGTTATTTTCAAAGCAAGTAGATAAATCTCTCCATTCATCAGCTTGACTTTCAAATACATCGTCTGCCAAAGGAGTGAATTGATTTGAGGTAAAAAAGACGTCCAATTTTGTCTGTTTACAGACTGGGGGAGGAGTTGAGTCATCCGAGTCACGTGTTCTCTTAATCTGTCCCCTTCCCATTGCTGAAAGGAGCAGACTGATTCTTCTTTGATTAAATTAGAAGGCATACAACAGTAGCCAAATTAACACAATTCCCAAACAACATTTCCATTCATGCTATACTCCTCCAAGACAAGTCAAAGCACTATAGAATTTTCAAAAATAATCCAGGCCCCCCCAAAAAGATAATTCAAATAGGCTCCTACAGCTATTATAAAAATATAACAAAATGGGAGTGGGAGAGCCACAAGACAATGCTGCTGCCACTCCAAATCTACTCACAGTGTAAAATACGTAAGGTCACTGTTATGCTAAACAGACCAAAAGCCGGCAGCTGATTACAGTCACATTTATTATCAGTATTTCAGAATTTCACTCTTTCTCGCTTGCCAACAAATTCCAGACCACAGGGGTAAAATAAAATAGATGATTGCCGGGGAGTAAAAGTTCCAGTCTAGTAGCTCTTGGAATTGTGAATTAGGAAAGTCTATAATTCTCTCCCTGTAATCTTCATGTTTCAAACCAGCTGCAGATAGTTAAACTTTAGTATTCAAAATAAGATAAAATAAAACTTGGCAGCTTGGGGCATCTTATTAAAACGGTTGTATAGTTTCTGATTCTGAGGTTGACCTGAATAAGATATCGCATGAGGGCTGACAAAAATTCTGTCTTGGAATCTTGAGGGGTGGTGGAATAAGCTTCATGACCCTGACTTCATGGCTCTTCTACAAGGACACCATATTCTTTTCCTCCAGGAGACCTGGAGTCAGGACCACAAACAGCTTTTTAAATTAAGGGATACAGGGCCTTTTCAGTACCTGCTGTCAAATTGCATCTATGGGGTCGGAGCTCTGGAGGTCTGGCTATTTTTGTTTTAGTAGATTTGGATGTGGAGATTCAGGTCTTGGAAAAGTATTGTTCAAGCAACTTTCAAACCCTTTTAGTTAATGCTTTTCACTTTGGTGACCTTATTTGTATTAATGTGTATATTCCCCCAATTAATTCTAAGTTTAAAGCTAATGAAAACTTTTGGAACTGGTTGGGTGTAACCATTGAGGCTTTAACGTTACTGTTTCCTAATTTTTATTTTATAGTGGGTGGTGATTTTAATGCCATAATTGGTTCAGGTGTTTTAGATTCTTTTTTTTTTCAGAGCAGAAATATTTATTGTATATAGCCAAAGGCCATCACAATGGAAAATTAAGAACATAATGATAAAAACGCCAAACAAAACTAAAAGCATCATCAAAAAAATCTGTCACAAGATACAGAAACAAGTAATATTAAATTACAGAAATATAATTACTGTTAGCCTCAACCATAATAGATGTCATGACTCGAGCCTCGGGTAGGCAACGGCTGCTGGCGTCCCGGCAGTCAGCCAGAACTCTTGCAGCCGGCTGAGGTTTTCAGGGAGCAGCACAGGCGTTATCTTAAACAGTCCAATTAGTCAAAACCATAAATCAGTCTGAGCCGAGGGATGAGACAGAGAGCGTAAACACAGGAATGCCGAGGGTCGGGTACTCAGAGAGAGCAAAGCCGAATGAAGTCAAATTACCAAAGCAAGTCCACAGAGCAGAGTCACAGTCCAGAGTTCCGAGGTCCAAGGTCCAAGCCGGGTCAGAAATATGCGGGTTCTCACAGGAGTCAAGAGGGTGCAGAGCGTGGTCACGTCCCAGGAGGATCGTTCGTTGCCAGCACAGTTTGCCAAAGGGCCAGGATTGCAGATATACTGTGCTGGCTTGTTAACCCATTAGTATGCCGGGCTTAGATCTCTTCTCCCTCGCATGCGTGCTTCACTCCTTGTGTTTCTAATCTCCTGTCGTCTCCTTTCACGGAGCCGGCTAACAGGTGGTGGAGATTCAGGAGGGGATGAGCTGGGGCCCGGGGTGGCCTGATCAGTTCCAGGTGGCTCCTGCTGCCAGCTTGCCTCCTCAGGACTTACGTCCAGGGCTGTTAAAGGCGCCTGCTCTGAGCTAGCAGGTGCTGAGTCAGGGGCAGGCATGACAATAGACCTGATTAGTTACAAAGATTGGTATAGGATAAAGTTATAAACACCTAAAATGAAACCAGTTAGTTATAAAATTTATTTACTGAGACAGCAGTCTTGGCCCTAATTTAATATTAGCCTGTTACAAAGAGATTAAACAGGTATCTTTTAACCACTCCCTTTTAGAAAAAAAGTAACATTTTTTTTTGCATTCCCTGATGTTAAAGATACCTTTTGCATTTTATTTTTTTTGTTTTAATTTCTTTTTTATTTAACAGAAAAGTAAACATAAACATAAACAAATAAACATAACAGAAAATTCAAGCATACTAACAAAAAAAAGGAATCCAACACAGCTTTACAAAAAGCCACACAAAAATACAAAGACTAATTCCCATTCACACCAAGGAGTGGAGAGGATCAAGTAAAATTCTGTTACTCCATATCAAACCCTTTACTTTTCACCCAGCTATAAACGGGTTCCCATTCCTCTTGACATTTTTGCACATTTCCATCTCTCAATCTTGTGGATAGTAGATCTGATTCGACAGCCTCTAACAGTTTAGCTACAAATTCCTCTCTATTGGGTATCTTATCAGTCTTCCAATATTTAGCGTATGAGATTCTAGCTACTGTAACTATATGCAACAGTAGTTTCAGCTTTGTTTTAGGGATATTTTGTCTGCAAATATTTAAGAGGTATAGCTCAGGTGTATGACAAATTTTTATTTTCAAGATTTTTTGTGACCATATATTAACTTGGGCCCAGAATTTTTTGGCGTGTTCACACTGCCACCATATATGGAACATAGATCCTTTTGCTTCTCGGCATTTCCAGCACTTGTTCGAATATTTAGAGTATATTCTGGCCAATCTGCCTGGGGTAAGATACCATCTGTATACCATTTTGTAAAGGTTCTCTTTAAGATCTGCGGACCTTGTTAATTTCAAATTCTGTTTCCGTAGTTTTCCCCACTCAGCCAAATCTATGTTAAAGCCAAAATCTTTTAGCCAACGAATCCAACATTCTTTTACAGTTTCATCTTGCATCTTGATTTGGAGCAGCCATTCATACGCCTTAGAAATAAACTTCTGCTTGGTCAACATAAGTAAATCTAAGTCGTTAGGTTTATTCAAAAATCCTTTTTCTTTATCCTTTTGAAATCTTGATTTAACCTGACATTGTACCCACCAATCCAATTTGGTGAGCTCTTCTTCGATCAGGTCGTTTTTGTTATCCAATAAACTTCCATAATTGTGTTGATTTCCCCAAAGATACAGATTTGGATGAGTCAAGGCCTCTATTGGGGATAACCACAATGGTATGTTGAGATAATATACTTTAATTTCCAGCCAAATTCTGTATAGGGATCTTCTTATTTCATGTCTAAGAAACAGGCTGGATTTGGTAGGGGTACGGTACCACATATAGCTATGCCAACCTTCCCCCAAACCCGCGCCTTCCAAAACTAATAATCTCTTATTCTCCAGCATGCACCATTCTCTCAACCACGCTATACAGCAGGCCTTATAGTATAAGTTCCATTCTGGGAGTGCGAGCCCCCCTGTTAGTTTGCTGTCATGTAACACTTTTGATTTTATTCTAGCTTTCTTACCCTGCCAGATAAAAGTCTTGGTCATTTCATTAAGGTGTTGGAAGAACAATTTGGGGAGAATAATTGGAATCGTTTGGAAAAGGAATAGGATTCTTGGAAGGATGTTCATTTTAATTGTAGCAATTCTGCCTAGGAGTGAAATTTGGAGGTCTTTCCATCTAAATAAGTCATTTCGAATTTCCTTTAATATTTTGTCATAGTTGTCTCTGTACAAGTTCTTTAGATCATTCGTCAAGTAAATACCAAGGTACCTTATTTTCTTTTCATGCTTGAACCCGGAAATGTCTTCTAATTGTTCAATTTGTTCTTGGTCCATATTTTTCGTTAAGATTTTAGTTTTAGATACATTTAGCTTGAAACCCGAAATTTCTCCATATTCTTTTAGTCTTTGTTTTAAAAAATTTATGGACAAGATCGGTTGTTCCAAAATGAATACTAAATCATCCGCAAAAGCCAATGTCTTAAATTCTTCATTTTTCATTTTGGCTCCTTGGATTTTAGGATCGTCTCTAATCTTTTTAATCAAGGGGATTTCACGTTTTACTCACACGCACATAAATCTTGGTCCAGAATAGATATGTGCTGGTCATCCTTGAGTCTAATACTATCCATAATCCAAGTAGATATTCTACCTCAAACTTACGCAGACCATAGTCCAATTCTACTAACTTTTCAGAAAAAATCAAGGAATCCCCGTTGGTCTTTAAATTTACAAATCTTAAAAGAAAACAAATTTTTGGAAGCAGCTAAAAAAGAAGTCAAAGAATTTTTTTCTCTTAACTTGGAAGAAGATACAAAGATGCCGGTGATATGGGATGCGTTCAAGGCCTTCTTTAGAGGTATTGCCATTAGATATTCAATAAAGAGAAAGAAAGAACATATGAAATCATATAATGAACTTGTAACCAAATTGAAGGCTTGCGAGAAACAGCAAAAGATCACAAACCCAAAGGAGATGAAGGCCAAGATTATCTCTATTCAGCATCAAATAAACCTTCTCTTGGTAGAAGAGATTGAGAGAAAACTGAAATGGGTGAAGCAAAATCATTTTGAGAACGCAAATAAAGTGAGCAGATGGCTGGCTTACAGGATAAAGAAGGAAAAGGAGAAAAAGATCATAAAAACTCTGAAAAACAACGAGAAGGAAGAGGTTTTTCAAAACTCTCAAATGAAGGATATTATTCAAAACTTTTACCGAAACCTTTATAAAGAACAAAAGATTATAAACCAAAAGCAAGAAGACTATATTGAAAAAGTCAAAATGAAACAGATAACACAGGATCAACAAACAATGCTAGAGAACCCCATCACAATTCATGAAATTGTTGAAGTGATCAAAAACCAAAAACGAAACAAGACTCCAGGACCTGATGGTCTCCCGATTGAATTTTTTAGAACTTTTGAAGATATTTTGCTGATACCATTTAAAAAAGTGATAGAGAGTATACAAAGCACGGGGGAGATTCCAGACTCCTGGAAAGAAGCTCTGATCACCCTAATCCATAAAGACGGAACTGACCCATCAGAAATTAAAAACTATAGACCAATCTCACTCCTGAACAGCGATTATAAGATCTTCGCTGGAATTTTAGCAGGTAGACTAAAGAAGGTGATTGCCAGTATAATTCATGAAGATCAAACGGGTTTCGTCCCTGGACGACTTATGTGTCAAGTCGGCTGAATTCAATAACGAGTCTCTTGGTGAAACAGAGCAGCAAGTTTATTGTAAACAGAACTAGAAACCATGGCAAAGATTGAAGGACTAAAATACATAGGCTCTAAACCAGCATTTAAGGTATAGATGAAAGGAATTCCTACGGTGGGGGTAATCTATGCAACACATTTTCGCACTAGGATGCTACTCCCTTCGTTCCCAGGCCGAAGCCTCTCCCACAGAGAGCAAGGCTGGGAAGGCGCCCTTATCTTATTCACATGTTAGCATTTCAAAGCAGACTACACAACAAAGGCTTCTCTAGTGAGGGGGCAGGAAAGTGAGCTAGCAGCAATCGGTGTACACTGTAAAGTACCCAGACTCCTTCACTTCAGAACCAAACTTAATACAGGTATTGAGTAATTCATAGCAGACTTGACATACTGCCCCCCCTAGGCCCCCTCCCCTGCCGGGCGGCCTTGCGAGGAGGGCGATTCACATTTATGGCTCAGCAACTCGGGCCCCGAGAGGCTCCGGCACTCCCCCTTCGAGGGGAGGGTTGGTGAATCTTGTGAGTGCCACTTGGACGGCCCCGGAGATCGGCGCAGTAGGCTGCAATGAAAAACAGGATGGACTTTACCAAGAGCAGGGGGAAGGTCTAGCTCTACTGTCACCGGGTTGATTACCCGCTTGATCTTAAATGGCCCTAGGAACTTAAAAGCCAACTTTCTAGACGGTTGTGCCAGAGGCAGGTTTTTTGTTGACAGAAATACAGAGTCCCCCACCTTCAAGTCCCAGACTGGCACATGGCTTTTATCGTACTGTCTTTTATACGCCTCTTTGGCCAGCTTCAGGTTTTCTTGTATGGCTGGCCAACATTGGCTGGGACCTTGCCACCATTGCTCGAAACTTGAGCCCGTCAATCCCTCCCCCCCTGGCAACATGGGGATCGGCTTCCCCTCATACCCAAACACTGTTGCAAAGGGAGATGCTTTGGTGGAACTGTGAGCGCTGTTGTTGTAAGCGTATTCTGCGAAGGGGAGGAGGTCCACCCAGTCTGATTGGCGTAGGCTTACAAAGCACCGTAGGTACTGCTCTAGCACCCCGTTCACTCTCTCTGTCTGTCCGTCCGTCTGGGGGTGATAGGCAGAGCTTAGCCCCTGTTCCATCCCTAATAATTTACAAAACTCCCGCCAGAAGGTGGCAACGAACTGAGGGCCCCTGTCACTTATGACCTTGTCAGGGATGGAGTGATGTTTGGCCACGTGGTCGAAAAATAAAGCTGCTAGTTTCTTGGCTGTGGGTAACTGGCTGCAGGGGATGAAGTGGGCTTGTTTTGAAAACGTGTCCACTACCACCAGTATGACTGTTTTCCCCCGGGAGGGTGGCAGCTCGACTATAAAGTCCATGGACACCACGGCCCATGGCCGTTTCGCTGTTTCTAACGGCTGTAGGAGCCCTGGGGTTTCCCCCCCCCCTCTTTTTTGCCATCACACACACCGGGCAACCAGCCACAAAGTCCGACACATCTTTCTTTAGAGACGGCCACCAGAACTGCCGGTGCACTAAGTGCAAGGTTTTGACATAGCCGAAGTGCCCAGCTAGCTTGGAGCAGTGACACAGTTGGAGAATTTCTTTCCTTAAGGTTTCCGGGACGTACAGTTTCTCTCCCTTGTACCAAAGACCATCTTTTCTTTTCTGCAACCCCTCTGGCCGCCCACCTCCCTCCCGTTCGGCCTCTAGGGCGATTCGTTCTTTGCTTAACCCACTCAATTCCTTTTTTCTCTGTGAGCGGGTGGTAACCATAGCCGCCACTTGCGTGGGGGGGATCAGGGAGTCTATCACCTCCTCCCTCTGGCTCTCATGCTGTGGGAGCCTGGACAGGGCGTCTGCTAGAAAATTGCGGGTCCCCGGGATGTGCTTCAGGGTGAAATCGAATTTGGAGAAGAAGCCCGCCCACCTGATTTGTTTTTCACTCAATTTCCTTTTCCCTGTTAGGGCCTCTAAATTTTTGTGGTCCGTCCATATCTCAAAGGGCACCCTGGCTCCCTCCAACCAGGACCTCCAAGTTTTTAGTGCAAACATGACAGCGAAGGCCTCTTTGTCCCACACCGACCAGTTCCTCTGCTCCTCCGAGAACTTTCGCGAAATGTAAGCACAGGGTCTGAGCTTCCCCTCCTCATCCCTTTGCATGAGAATGGCTCCTACGGCGACATCGGAGGCGTCGCATTGGACCACGAACCCCTTCCGCTCATCTGGGTGGCTTAAGACCGGCTCGCTTGTGAACAGTTGTTTAAGCCGGTCGAAAGCCGCCTGACAAGTCGGTGTCCAATTCAGCCTGGCCCCTGGTCGCTTTGCCTCTTCCCCCCTCCCCTTCGTCTTCAGGAGGTCTGTTAGGGGCAGAGCGATCTGGGCAAACCCCTCAATGAATGCCCTATAGAAATTGGAGAAACCGAGGAAACTTTGGAGCTGTCTACATGTCCTCGGGGGGGCCCACTCTAAAACTGCCTGAACTTTGGCTGGATCCATGGCCAGCCCGTCCCCAGACACCCGGAAGCCCAAATAATCTAGTTCCGTGCGGTGAAACTCGCATTTGGACAACTTGGCGTAGAGCTGGTGCTTCAGCAGGGTGGCCAACACCTCCCTCACTAGTTTCACATGGGACTGTTCATCTTGAGAATAAATAATGATGTCATCAAGGTACACCACCACCCCCTTGTACAGAAATTTCCGCAATACATCATTTATGAAATTCATGAACACCCCCGGTGCCCCTTGCAATCCAAACGGCATGACCAAGTATTCAAATTGTCCCATCGGTGTGTTGAACGCCGTTTTCCACTCATCCCCCTCTTTGATGCGCACTCGGAAGTACGCGTCCCGCAGGTCAAGCTTTGTGAAAATTTTCCCCCCCGCCACCGTGCTTAGCAGGTCTTTGATGAGGGGGATGGGGTAGGCGTTTGACATGGAAATCGCGTTAATCCCGCGAAAATCAGTGCAAAGCCTAAGACTGTTGTCCTTCTTCTTTCTAAACAACACGGGGGGCGCGTGGGGGGCCGTCGCGGGTCTGATGAACCCCCTTTTCAAGTTCAGGTCTAGAAATTTACGCAACTCCTTCTTCTCAGCCCACCCCATTTGGTAGAGTTTGGCCCTGGGAAAGCTTTCCCCGGGGATCAGTTCTATCGCACAGTCTGTGCTCCTGTGGGGGGGTAGCTGGTTGGCCTCCCGTTCACTAAACACTTCCATTAGGTCGCGGTAGGCGTCCGGGACATGGTGCACCTCTTCCACCAGGACGCACGCCCTCTCCCGAGCGGTTGGCGCTCGTGGCCCCCATGCCGCTTGCCAAAGGTGCTGGCTGCAACTTGGGTCGGGAAATCTGATGGTCTGGGCTCTCCAGCGGATGAGAGGCTCGTGCTTCTCCAACCATCCCACTCCCAGGACCACGGGGTAGCCGCAGGCGGGCGCGATCACAAACGTCTCTGAGTCCCAGTGGTCCTCAATCCCCAGGGGGCATGGCTCAGTCTCTTGCGTGCAGGGTTCCCCCCCCCCATTACTGACTCATCCATCTGTTCAAAGTGCATGGGGTGGGGCAGTTGAAAGCGTTCCAACCCCAGAGCCTCCACCACCTTGGGGGAAATCAGCTCTCTATTACAGCCCGAGTCTATGAGGGCCCGGATCTGTAGGAACCTTTTTAGCTTTGGGTTCAACAATTTGACCACTATAAAGTACAACCTTCCCGTGGGTCTCACCGTTAGTGGTGCCTCCTCCCGGTCGACCTGCTGGCTGGCACCGTACAAAGCAGGTCGGCGTCGTTTCCCGCCGGCTCCTCTTCCCACGCCAGCTCGGCCAGCTCCTCGGACAGACGCACCTCCTCCTCCTACAGGTCCTCTTGCACTAGGAGCGCGCTGCCCTTCGCCGCATCCTTAGGGCGGCCGGTGGTCTTTTTGGGGCCGGGGGTGCCCGGGCGGGTGGCTCCCTGCGATGGGGCAGCCCCGGTGGCTGGTTGGGGGCAGCCGGAGGCCAGATGGTTGGGGTCCCCACACCGGAAACAACGTCGGGGCCCCCCCGGAGCAGCCGCCGCCGGCTTCTTGACTTTAGGTGGCTCAGCCTTCCCGGGGGCTGCTTTCGGCGTTCCCCTGCCGGCGGCTAGTGCTTGGCGCAGCATTGCCACTCGTTTCAGGTTGGTCTCCACCTCCCCCGCCAGCTGAATCCACCCCACCAGGGTATCGGGGCTGGCTTGCGTGAGCGCCCTATCCAGGATGCTCGGGTTCAGCCCATTGGTGAAGTGCTCGATCTTCATCACCTCGTTCCAATTCCGAGCCCGGGCGGCGTTGGCCTGGAAGTCGGCCGCGTACTCTCGGATGGATCGGGCCCCTTGCTTCATGTTCCGCAGCGCCGCCAGCGCTCGGGCTTCTTGCAGGGGGTCCTCGTATTGGGTCAGTAGGGCTTGCACGAAGGTGTTTACGAAGTGGAGGACCGGGCTGTTAGTTTCGCATAGGCTCACATACCACTTCTTTGCTGCGCCCCGCAGCTTCGACCCGAGGTAGTCCACGCGGCTCATCTCATCGGGGAATAGGTCCCCCCAGTAGTACATGTAGCTGTTCGCCTGGATCGCGAAGTAGTTCACTTCCTCCGGGTCTCCATCAAACGTGGCGTCCAGCTCCCGGCCTCCCCCCAGGTCTCTTTGTCTGACCGGGGCAGGAGGGGGCGCCGCTGGGGCTTGCGGGGCCGCTCCGGGTGGAGGGGCGGCAGGGCCCGGTTGAGCCGGGGGTCCCCGCGGACCCGCCGGGGCTGGCTGCTGCTGGCGAGCCCCGGTCACCCCCAGCGCTCTGCCCAGCTGCGCGGTCAGGGTCTGCATCTGGTCCTTGAGGTCTCTCACCGCCCCGTCAATCTCCCTGCGGACCATCGCCCGAAACGTTTCGTAATCCTCATCGGTCTGGTCCTTGGGTCTCACCCCTCCGTCATCCGCTCCGCACTCGGCCCCCTCGCCTCCACTCCCGGGGTCTTGAGTCCCCGCAGCTCCGGCGCCTTCGCTCGTCTCGCCCGGGTTGGCGGCGGCCTCGGCCAGTTGGACCCGCTTGGTGTGGCGGGTCATGATCGCCTCCCGTCGGATCGGGGCTTGATCCATCAGCGTGGTGGAGGTCCTTGGCTGGTATTGCCGTGGGGTCACCACCAGCTGAAACTGGGGAGGGGAGGCCGCGGTCCTTCTGGCCGTATGGATGTGCTAGGGTGTCTCGGCCCCCTCCACTCTGGTTGGGAGTTCTCCGTTCTCCGGAGACTGTTCGGACATCGCCTTTTCAGTTGCCGGAAAGGTTGAACTCCAAGATAGGGGAGTCCTTCAAAATGTCAAGTCGGCTGAATTCAATAACGAGTCTCTTGGTGAAACAGAGCAGCAAGTTTATTGTAAAC
The DNA here is from genome assembly GCF_032191835.1 of Heteronotia binoei. Classification (NCBI taxonomy): domain Eukaryota; kingdom Metazoa; phylum Chordata; class Lepidosauria; order Squamata; family Gekkonidae; genus Heteronotia; species Heteronotia binoei. The sequence goes on from NC_083223.1 coordinate 30,171,662, forward strand.
AGAACTAGAGACCATGGCAAAGATTGAAGGACTAAAATACATAGGCTCTAAACCAGCATTTAAGGTATAGATGAAAGGAATTCCTACGGTGGGGGTAATCTATGCAACACATTTTCGCACTAGGATGCTACTCCCTTCGTTCCCAGGCCGAAGCCTCTCCCACAGAGAGCAAGGCTGGGAAGGCGCCCTTATCTTATTCACATGTTAGCATTTCAAAGCAGACTACACAACAAAGGCTTCTCTAGTGAGGGGGCAGGAAAGTGAGCTAGCAGCAATCGGTGTACACTGTAAAGTACCCAGACTCCTTCACTTCAGAACCAAACTTAATACAGGTATTGAGTAATTCATAGCAGACTTGACATAATGAGTCAGAACGTAAGGCTACTATTGAACACCACTGAATATTATAAAGATCACCCCGACAAGCAGTTTGTGGGAATTATGGTTGACGCAGAGAAAGCATTTGATAATGTTAATTGGCATTTTATTATGGAAACGTTAGTAGCTGTCGGATGTGGCGAAAAGTTTTGCAAAATGGTCGCAGCAATCTACTCAAAACAAGCAGCGAGAGTCAATTTCAACGGAACAATGACTGATCCAATAGAAATAGAACAAGGCACCAGACAGGGATGCCCTCTGTTGCCTCTGCTCTTTATTTTGACCCCGTGTTTTAGATTCAAGAGCCAGCATGAATTCTCAAATTGCAGTCCATGCTTCTCTTTTGGACCGGACTTCGAGGGCTAAGGTCATTAACAAATCGGGACTCAAATTTTTGGAATTGCTTTCATGGACTAACTTAAATTTTTTAAATGGTACCTATTTAGATGTAACTGGTGGCTCTTTCACTTACTTATCAACTTTACGGGCTAGTACTATTGATTATTTTGTCATATAATCCACCTTATTGAAGTTAGTGGGTAGGTTTGAGGTCGTTGATAGCCCTTTAAGCGACCACTGTCCATTGAGACTTACATTTAATCTCAATTCTAATATTCTCCTGAAACCAGTCCCAGAATTTGCAGAAGATTTAATCCAAGGATTCAGGGGACTCAGGTGGTCAGAGCAACTACACTCCAAACTATCCCAAACCCTTGCTAATCCTGAGTTGGAGACTCTGAAACTTGCTCTTTCCCAGTCTGGCAATGATGCCATCAAAACCCTCGATGCTATAAATGGCTATTTTAAACCCTTTTTTATTAATAGTAGGCCAATTAATTTTCCAGTGTATACTAGCAATGGCTGGTACAATTTGGAATGTAAGGCGACCAAAAAAGAGATTACATCGTTACTGAGACTAGCAAGATGTAATAATTATGATTTGCTGATGTCACATATTCTGAAACTTAGGTCTTACTATAAAAATTCAAACAGAAGAAAAGGGAGTATGCCAATTCTTTATGGAATGAGCTTGAATTAGATGTTTCAAGAAAAAACGAAACTCGATTTTGGGATATTGTCTCTAATTGTTTTAATAGCCGCCCTCAACAGCTTGATGCACACATCCCCCCCAAAGCTTGGGTTCAGCATTATAGTCAGGTATTTGGGTTATCTGTAGCTTCTTCCCCTGTAGATATTCCACAAGTGCAAAATTATAATTTTGATATAACAGATCTACCTGTGTGGACCCTGGTCTCAGAGAAAGAGATTGATGGTATAATTAGTTCTTTGGCCTCTAGAAAATTTCCTGGGGAAGACTTGAGCCCCTCAGACTTCTATAAAGCCTTTCCCTCTTGGTGGTCGCCTGTGCTAGCCACAGTTTTTTCACAAATTAATGATACAGGCATAATCCCTTCTGGCTGGAAGCTCAGTATCATCGTCCCTATTCATAAGAAAGGGGTTAAATCAGATCCTCAGAATTATAAGCCAATCAGTTTGCTTGACATAGCAGCAAAAATATATAGTAAATATTTGTTGTTTAAGCCTGAGGATTGGGTCATTGAGAGCCATATTATTCACCCACACCAAGCAGGTTTTAGGAAAGGTTTTTGCACTGTTGACCATTGCCATACCCTTCATCATTTGGTGCATGCCGGCCTAAAAGGTCCCACAAAATCTCTATACGTAACATTTGTGGACCTGACCGCTGCATTTGATTCTATTGATAGGAACCATTTATGGCAAAAGCTATCAGATTTGAATATTGACAAAAGGTTGTTACTTTTGTTATGCAAGTTGCATACTGATATTAGTGCTCAAATCAGAGTGGGAACTTCAGGCTCGCTTACAAAAAGAATTCCAATCTGTAAAGGAGTGAAGCAGGGATGTGTGTTGGCTCCTACTTTGTTTAATCTGTTTATTAATAATGTAGTTGAGAGGTTATCTGGTCCACAATTTTTCCCGCCTACTCTTGGAAAGGATAAATTTCAATTTTGTTATATGCTGATGATATGGCACTAATTTCGCTTACCAAAATTGGGATGAGAAGGTTGTTGCAGCAATTAGGACTATATTGTAAAGAAGAGGCCCTTAACATCAACTATGGCAAGACTAAGTTGATGGTCTTTAGGAAAAGGGCTCAAATATCATCCTGGAGTATACTTGGTAACCCAATTAATCAATGTAGCTCCTTCAAATACTTAGGTATTACTTTTAGAGAGAATTTGAACTGGAATGTGCATATTGCTACAGTTAAAGCATCTGCTGCGAGGATTGTGGGAGCTATTCTGAGATTTTATAATACTAAGGGAGGTTTTCTTATTGACCTCATTCTAAAATTATTCAAAAGTAAAGTCATACCCCACCTTTTGTATGGTGCCGAGATCTGGGGATGGAAAGAGGACATCCTCACTGGTGTGGAAACTATCCAAAATCAGTTTTTAAGGCGCATACTGGCTCTCCCTAGGGGAACACCGGCTGCCCTGATGAGAACAGAAACTGGCCTTCCTAAGGGCACGGGTACATCTTGCTATTCTAAAAGCCTGGAAAAATAACAGATCGGTCAGATCTGATTCATCTAGTCAACTGGCTTTTAACTTAATTTAATTTAAATTAACCAGTCCAAGTGAGATTAGTAAAAGGGAACACAGGCTGTGGCAAATCAAATGCAAGACTGTGATCAGGCAGGCAAAAAGGGACTATGAGGAGCATATTGCAAAAAACATAAGGACCAACAATAAAACTTTCTTCAAATATATTAGAAGTAGGAAACCAGCCAGGGAGGCAGTGGGGCCTTTGGATGACCATGGGGTAAAAGGATTACTGAAGGAGGATAGGGAAATGGCTGAGAAGCTAAATGAATTTTTTGCCTCCGTCTTCACTGTGGAAGACGAGAACTTTTTGCCCGCCCCAGAACCACTAATTTTGGAAGGGGTGTTGAAAGACCTGAGTCAGATTGAGGTGACAAAAGAGGAGGTCCTACAACTGATAGACAAATTAAAAACTAATAAGTCACCGGGTCCGGATGGCATAAATCCGAGAATTCTGAAAGAACTCAAAGTTGAACTTGTAGATCTTCTAACAAAAATCTGTAATCTTTCATTGAAATCTGCCTCCGTTCCTGAGGACTGGAAGGTAGCAAATGTCACCCCCATCTTTAAAAAGGGTTCCAGAGGAGATCCGGGAAATTACAGGCCAGTCAGTCTGACTTCAATACCGGGAAAGTTGGTAGAAACCATTATCAAGGACAGAATGAGTAGGCACATTGATGAACACGGGTTATTGAGGAAGACTCAGCATGGGTTCTGCAAGGGAAGATCTTGCCTCACTAACCTGTTACATTTCTTTGAGCGGGTGAACAAACATGTGGACAAAGGCGACCCGATAGATATTGTTTACCTTGACTTCCAGAAAGCTTTTGATAAAGTTCCTCATCAAAGGCTCCTTAGAAAACTTGAGAGTCATGGAGTAAAAGGACAGGTCCTCTTGTGGATCAAAAACTGGCTTAGTAATAGGAAGCAGAGAGTCAGTATAAATGGGCAGTCTTCGCAGTGGAGGACGGTAAGCAGTGGGGTGCCGCAGGGCTCGGTACTGGGTCCCATGCTCTTTAACTTGTTCATAAATGATTTAGAGTTGGGAGTGAGCAGTGAAGTGGCCAAGTTTGCGGATGACACTAAATTGTTCAGAGTGGTGAGAACCAGAGAGGATTGTGAGGAACTCCAAAGAGATCTGTTGAGGCTGGGTGAGTGGGCGTCAACGTGGCAGATGCAGTTCAATGTGGCCAAGTGCAAAGTAATGCACATTGGGGCCAAGAATCCCAGCTACAAATACAAGTTGATGGGGTGTGAACTGCCAGAGACTGACCAAGAGAGAGATCTTGGGGTCGTGGTAGATAACTCACTGAAAATGTCAAGACAGTGTGCGTCTGCAATAAAAAAGGCCAACGCCATGCTGGGAATTATTAGGAAGGGAATTGAAAACAAATCAGCCAGTATCATAATGCCCCTGTATAAATCGATGGTGCGGTCTCATTTGGAATACTGTGTGCAGTTCTGGTCGCCACACCTCAAAAAGGATATTATAGCATTGGAGAAAGTCCAGAGAAGGGCAACTAGAATGATTAAAGGGCTGGAGCACTTTCCCTATGAAGAAAGGTTGAAACGCTTGGGACTCTTTAGCTTGGAGAAACGTCGACTGCGGGGTGACATGGTAGAGGTTTACAAGATAATGCATGGGATGGAGAAAGTAGAGAAAGAAGTACTTTTCTCCCTTTCTCACAATACAAGAACTCGTGGGCATTCGATGAAATTGCTGAGCAGAAAGGTTAAAACGGATAAAAGGAAGTACTTCTTCACCCAAAGGGTGATTAACATGTGGAATTCACTGCCACAGGAGGTGGTGGCGGCCACAAGTATAGCCACCTTCAAGAAGGGTTTAGATAAATATATGGAGCACAGGTCCATCAGTGGCTATTAGCCACAGTGCATGTGTGTATATAAAATTTTTTGCCACTGTGTGACACAGAGTGTTGGACTTGATGGGCCGTTGGCCTGATCCAACATGGCTTCTCTTATGTTCTTAATGTTATCTAAAGTTCCAGAGCTCCTTAGCTTTTTCAACAACTTACTTGTAAAATATTCTATTCCTGATGACCTTCTTGCTGTCTCAGTAGACAATAGACATCTCAGAGATTGGGTATTCAAGTGCAATGCCACGTTAGACAGACAACTAATTTTAAAATGTCAGTCAGCACTATGGTAAATTATTTAAGAATTCTAGGTCTCCCTACCTGGTTAGTATAGCTAACCATAACCTCAGAGTTGCCTTCACATCCTTGAGATTTGAAACAATGCCAACAGCAGTGCTCGCTGGCTGTTACAGTAAAATACTTAAGGAACAGCGTGTCTCTATTTGTGGCATTTCTGTTAGTGAAGATTTACCTCATTACATTCTTAACTGTCCATTGTACTCTCAATCCAGAGCAAAAATTCTCTCTGGGATATTAACTAATCTATACGCCTATTCAGATTCTGAGAAGATTGTATTTTTGTTAGCTGATTTTGATGCCAATATATCTCATAGTATGGCATTGTATGCACTAGCAGCGAAGAAATTACAGGCCAAGGCTGTTTGTACTGGTGCTAATTAACTACTGTTTTTGTGGTTATTCTGTGATCGCAATATTTGTTCTTATTTTATGGTGTATTTTGCCCTGGTTTGTTTTACATGCGTTTTTTTGTATTCGCTTATATCTTTTGATGTATTTTTTACAATTTGTCTCATACAGCCTTGGCCTGTAATTTCTTCGCTGCTAGTGCAGCGAAGAAATTATATATATATTGTTCCACCTGAACATTTTATCTCTGTGATTTTCTTTTTGTTTGTAATGGCCTATGGCTTAACACAAATAAATTACTACTATACTTTGTTATTACCTCCCAATCCTGCTTTTGCATCTGCAAAAATTTGCACATGTGCATGTAAAGGCACAGCTCTCTGCCCCCCTCCTTCTAACTTGTCTTTTTGAAAAATACACACTTGATAAACCATCTTAGCCCCTCCCCCCTCCCTTTAATGTATATGTTTTTTAAAATAAAAGCTGGATAAACCTGTTGCCTCATCAGCACGTGTGTGTGCCTTGTTTGGAAGAAAATGTTTAAATCACAAAACCTGTGGCTTATTAGGAGAACTACCATCTTGATATAAACCAATGCTACTGAGTTTTGCGGTGGGTGTGATTTCCCATAGATGACTGGTGTGGTTGGGTCGAGAAGCTACGTGGGCACTGGAGATGGTGTTCACAACCATTGCAAGGAAGGCTGAAGTCCAAGGTTTGTTTCATGCCTGTGGGAAAGTATAATATAGTGGGTTCTATGCAATGATGAGGCCAGGTGGAACTGAACATAGCTCTTTTATTGAATACAGCATAGTATAGTGCTGCCTTAAATGACTGAAGATTGCACCAACAGGGTCAACAACATATACACACAAAGTTACTGTGCTAGCATGCTATTGGACCATTCAAACCAGCAGGGGGCTCATGATTGGAGCGGGACAGCAGGAATTAGGATCCTATTGCTTATCATTCCTGAGTCCCCAAGCTCAGTCCTACAGGCTCCAATGAGCTAGGCAAGAACTCCACATTATAGATGTATTTCTAATCACATATACAACAGCCCTTCTTTCCAGGTTCGCAAGTCTAGCTGACATAGTCCTTGAGGTAGACTGGCTTGCGATGCTCCTGCATGGACCGCCTGAACACCGAAGTGGATGGCAGAACGTTTTCAGTTGCAGGGGCAGTGAACAGAGGTGCAGGCATTGTGTTGTTTTCGGCCAATGATTCCCTGGTCTCTGTGACTGCCGGCCCAGCCTGAAGGGTGGGGCCCTGTGTTTCTGCCTCAGCCAAGACAGTTGGGGAAGGAGTGGGAGCGGCAGGCTGGTTGTCAGGACTGTAGTCCTCGACCTCCTCCTCAGGGGCCTCATAGGACCTCAGCTGATCTATGTGCCACCTTAGCATGGACCGCCCCCCCCATCATAACCTCATTCATCATGGACCCCAGCACCCGAGCAACCCTTGCCGGGATCCAATTGCCCCCCCCCCCAAGTTCTTAGCCATAACCAGATCCCCTGTGTCTAACTCCTGGAGCACCCTAATTACCTTTGAAACCTTCTGCAGGTTGAGGGCTCTGTCTGGGGGTAACCAGTCCAGTCGGGTGGTTAACCACTAGCCTATGAGGAGTTCGGCCAGGCTGCAGCCAGTGGAAGTAGAGGGGATAATATACTGGGACAACAAGAACTCTGCAAGGTGGGCCTCCCAGTCCCTGTGGATGATGCAGTGGAGCGATACTTTAGTTGTCCGCACCATCCTTTCAGCTTGGCCGTTGATGGCCAGGTGGAAGGGGCTGACCTGACATGTCTAATGAGGTCCCGGGCACAGAAGTGAAGGCCGTTCCGTTAGCTGAAACCAGTGTGTCCGGGAGGCTGTGTATGGCAAACACCTGGCGGAGGCTGTTGATGGCAGCCTGGGAGGAGGTGGAATCCACAGGAAGCACCTCCAGCCATTTTGAGTATGATACCATGATTTAAAAGAATGTTTGTCCCTGGAAGGGCCCCACAAAGTCCAGGTGCAGGTGAAGGCAGAACCAGGGATTTCAAGTAGACTCTCAGTGCTGCAACAGACACCGGAGAGGCGCCAGGCAGGTCTCCTGGCAGGGCTGGCATCAGGCAACCCAAGACTCAATCGCATCATCAATCCTGGGTCACCATACATAACTACAAGCGAGTGCCTTCATGTGATTCCTGCAGCGCCATAAGGACTTGCTGTCGCAAAACTGGGGGCACCACCACCCTGCTCCCCCAAAACAAACACCTCTTATGGACAGATAGTTCATCCCTACGGGACATGAACACAACAAATCCCAGATCCATCCGGCCGGTAGGCTATCCCCTCCGCACCCAGTCCAAAACTCTGGAGAGGATCTTGTCCTTAGCTGAACAGCGGGCAATGTCCTTGGTGTGCACTGGGCTTTCCAGAAGGGACTTCAGCAGCAGGATCCTCAGATGGTGGCGGCAAGCAGCTGAGGGCGTCCATGTGGCCCATGGTTTTTCCTGGGCAGTACTGAAGGCTGTACTAGTATCCTGCCAAGAAAATGGACCACTGCAGTATCCAGGGAGACAACATCTGGGGTGTTTGACGATCCGGGGCAAAGAGGCCGAGTAAAGGCTTATGGTCTGTTAAGATGGTGAAACGCCGGCCGTAGGATAATCATGGAACTTTTTTACTCCCATCATGATTGCCAGGCCCTCCTTATCAATTTGTGCATAATTGCACTCCAGTTTCTGCAATATCCTTGAGTAATAAGCTACCGGGACCTCTTGGCTGTCCTGCAGCACATGGGCAAGGATGGTGCCCACCCCATAGGGGGAGGAGTTGCAGGCCAAGATGACGGGCAGCCACTCATCAAAGTGTGCCAGCAAATCATTTGATGTTAAAAGGTCCTTAACCATCTAGAAGGCAGCAGCTTGCTGGCTACCCCAAACGCACGGGGCCCGCTTGCCCAGGAGCCTATCCAAGGGTTCTGCTACCACTGCCTTGTGGGGAAGGAAGGCATGGTAAAAGTTGAGCAGACCGAGGAATGCTTGTAATTTGGCCTTGTTAATGGGGGCTGGTGCGTCACAGATGGCTGTGATCTTGTCTTTAGCTGGGTAGATTCCACTCGCATCCGTGTAGCCCAAAAAGTCTATCACAGGGACCCCCAGCAGGCACTTTTTCCTTTTTACCTTTAGCCCTGCCTCATTGAAATGCTGGAGCATGGTGCCAAGGCAGAGGGTGAATTCTTCTTCCATGGCTACAGCGATCAGCACATCATCAAAGAATGGCTGGACCCCGGGGATGCCTTTTAAAAAAATTTTTAATATATTACAGTCCAAAGTAATATACACACATATATAGAACTATTACTAAAATTACAGAAAGAGAAGGTATTACCAAACATTCATTACAACTAAGAAGGAGTAATTAATTTCAAATTAACAATCCTGTGGGAGAAAATAAGAGAAAATCTTCTACTTTATATTTACCATAACTGGAGTGTTGTTACTATCTTAGGGATCTCACCATATTTCTGTAGGTATTCTAATATCGGATACCAGATAGAAAAAAATATATCTGAATCTGGGTCTATTAATCTTTTGTTCATTTCAGTTAGCTTGGCCATTATATATATATTCCATATCTTTGAATGCCATAAAGTTAGAGAAGGAGCCACTTCGGCTTTCCATTTTTGTGCTATTGCCAATTTGGCTGCATAAATTTAAAATGTTATTCTTTTATGATTAATCGAGGATATTTTAGAGTCTTTCCTAAAATTTAGCAAAATGAACTCAGGAGCTATCTGCACACCTGTGATTTCTAAAATTCTATTTATTATCTTCTTCCAAAATAAAAGAATCTTTGGACACCAGAACCAGCACTGTAAGTAAGAACCTATTTGCTTACACTGTTTCCAACAGGCTTAATTTGAGTATTTATAAAAGCCAATTTTTGTGGGGTAGAGTACCATAATGACATAAGTTTTTAATTTAGCCATCTAATTGAAATAACGCTAGTTATATTTTCATAAGCATTCCATACAGAATCCCAGTCTTGAGGTGAAAATTTAATATTGCATTCTTTCTCCCATTTCTGCTGATATGAAAGTGGTTTGTTTAGCTTTTGTTCTTCTAAAATATAAAATAATTTTGATATAGTGCCTTTTTCTCCACTGTCAATTTGTTTTAAGATATTCTCGAAGTTTGACAGTGGATGTCTTATTCTTTCTATTAATTTAATGGAAGAGGATAGGTGTTGAAGTTTCAGATATTTGTACCATGGCATTGGCATTTTAATCTTAGTTTCCAGTGAGATCTTGTCTATAAATTTATTCTTATGTATCAAATCATTTAATTTTGTTATTCCAGCTGCATGCATATCATTATATTCTATAGAGTTTAAGAGCAAGGACAAACCATGATTGTCCTATAAAGCTACTATATCTAGAGATTTCAGGTAGTATTTTTTTCCTCATTCGATCCCAGATTTCTAATATTGGAAAGATAAATATATTAGATTGCAATTTAGAAGGCCTATCAGTAGATTTTTGTCAGATCACTTTCTTGATATTGTAGGGGTGGGTATACTCATCTAACAGTATAGTCCAATAAGGTGCATCAATTTCTTTTAGCATTGTAGTAATTTTAGAAAGATGAATAGCATGGTAATAATCTATTAGATTTGAAAAGTGTATACCACCCTTTCTTTGGGGTCAGTATAAAGTATTTGCCTTAATACGGTAGTCCAAAAGAAATAAGTAATGTTTTTTTGCCAATTTGAGATATACTTATCTTGATTGGTATAGTTTGAAATAAAAAAAATATACTTGGGCATGAAAAAATTTTCTTTTTCCATTCCGTTAGCTGATTTTTAATTTCAGTAGTCATTTTCAGATAATTATACTTAAATATATCATTTAAGAGGCTGGAACATTTATACCTAAATATGGTAAATAATTTTGTAATTGTTGAAATTGAGAATTAAAATTTAGATATTCTTTTCCTTCTTTATTTATACTGATAGGTAGTAGTTTCGATTTTGTATTATTGATTTTCAGACTCGATACTTCAGAAAACTTCTGTAAGAGATTTTGTGCTGCAGGTAAAGATTCTGTGGGGTTAGTTAAAAGTAATAAGATATCATCTGCAAAAAGTGTCATCTTCTATTCAGCAGTCCCCATTTGTACCCCTTTAACAGCTTTAGTAAAACATAACATTGAGGCTAGTGGCTCAATTAAAAGAGTGAATAAAATTGGTGAGAGGAGGCACCCCTGTCTAGTCCCTCTTTCCAATATGAATGACTCTGAATGACCATTGATTTTAAATTGAGCTTGAGGCTTATAATAAATAGTGTTAATTGCAGAAAGAAAATTAGTTCCAAAACCCACCTGCTGTAATAAAAGCTTCATAGATGATATATTTACAGAATCAAAAGCCTTTTCAATATCTATCAAAAGCAAAACTAATGATTCTTTAAATGATTTAGCTAACTGTAATAAATTAAACATGTTGGTTGTATTGTCAAGAAGCATAAATCCTACCTGGTCAGGTTTTATATAATCTGTAATAAAAGTATTGATTCGTTTAGCTAGCATCATAGAAAAAAATCTTAAAATCAACATTTAACTATGAGATGGGGTGGTACAATTATGGAAGGGTAATATCTTTTTATGACTTTGGAATTACCATGATTGTTGCTTGTGACCGTGAAGGGGGTAATATACCTGTCCCAAGTATTTGATTACATGCCTTTAGTAGCAGTTCCACTAACTGAGAAGCAAATAATTTGCAAAATTCAGCCGTGAAGTTGACTGGGCCTGGAGATTAATTATTATTTAACAGTTTTATAGTGACTAATATTTCATGTCTAGAAAAAGCCCTATCCATAAAAGCTTTATGTTCTGGTTTTATTTTCAGGATTGGATTTTGTTGAAAAAATACATTCAGTTTGGACTGAGGAATTTCTGAGGAAATATAGAGCGTCTTATAATACTGCATAAAGATTTTTAATATTTCTGCATTTTTGGACTGTAGCTTACCCTGCTTATCCTTAATCAAATTCACAGTTCTAAGTAAGATGTTTTTGTTTAACTCGTCCTGCCAATATTTTCAATACTTTAGAGGAGTTGTCCCAAATTTAACTCTTTAAAAATAAGGCATTTTTATTAATTAAGAACATAAGAAAAGCCACGTTGGATCAGGCCAATGGCCCATCCAGTCCAACACTCTGTGTCACACAGTGGCAAAAAATTTTAAATATACACACACACTGTGGCTAATAGCCACTGATGGACCTGTGCTCCATATTTTTATCTAAACCCCTCTTGAAGGTGGCTATACTTGTGGCCGCCACCACCTCCTGTGGCAGTGAATTCCACATGTTAATCACCCTTTGGGTGAAGAAGTACTTCCTTTTATCCGTTTTAACCTTTCTGCTCAGCAATTTCATCGAATGCCCACGAGTTCTTGTATTGTGAGAAAGGGAGAAAAGTACTTCTTTCTCTACTTTCTCCATCCCATGCATTATCTTGTAAACCTCTATCATGTCACCCCACAGTTGACGTTTCTCCAAGCTAAAGAGTACCAAGCGTTTCAACCTTTCTTCATAGGGAAAGTGTTTCAGCCCTTTAATCATTCTAGTTCCCCTTTTCTGGACTTTCTCCAATGCTATAATATCCTTTTTCAGGTGCGGCGACCAGAACTGCACACAGTACTCCAAATGAGACCGCACCATCGATTTATACAGGGGCATTATGATACTGGCTGATTTGTTTTCAATTCCCTTCCTAATAATTCCCAGCATGGCGTTGGCCTTTTTTATTGCAAACGCACACTGTCTTGACATTTTCAGTGAGTTATCTACCATGACCCCAAGATCTCTCTCTTGGTCAGTCTCTGCCAGTTCACACCCCATCAACTTGTATTTGTAGCTGGGATTCTTGGCCCCAATGTGCATTACTTTGCACTTGGCCACTTTGAACTGCATCTGCCACGTTGACGCCCACTCACCCAGCCTCAACAAATCCCTTTGGAGTTCCTCGCAATCCTCTCTGGTTCTCACCACCCTGAACAATTTAGTGTCATCCGCAAACTTAGCCACTTCACTGCTCACTCCCAACTCTAAATCATTTATGAACAAGTTAAAGAGCATGGGACCCAGTACCGAGCCCTGCGGCACCCCACCGCTTACCGTCCTCCACTGCGAAGACTGCCCATTTATATTCACTCTCTGCTTTCTATTACTCAGCCAGTTTTTGACCCACAAGAGGACCTGTCCTTTTATTCCATGACTCTCAAGCTTTCTAAGGAGCCTTTGATGAGGAACTTTATCAAAAGCTTTCTGGAAGTCAAGGTAAACAACATCTATCGGGTCTCCTCGTCCACATGTTTGTTCACCCCCTCAAAGAAATGTAACTGGTTAGTGAGGCAAGATCTTCCCTTGCAGAACCCATGCTGAGTCTTCCTCAATAACCCGTTAGTGTCTAATAGCTCCAATTGTCGCCTTTTTGCTAGGAGCAGTTTGTATGTTTTTTTGGCACGTGTGTGTTTATGTTCCATTTCCAAAGATTGAATAGTCTGTGTTAAATCAAATCTGTATGAAGCTTTTTGGGTTTTTTTTAATGAAAGCAGCTTTAGAAATGAGTATGCCATGCAGTGTAGGTTTTATGGCATCCCATATTATTTTAGGGTCCACTTCAACAGAGTTATTGTCTTGTATGTAGTTTTGAATGTGAGATTCTATCTCTGTTTTAAAATTCTCATCATAGAATAAAGTATTGTCTAATCTCCACTGATACTGCGGTGATGCTTTTTCTTCTCTTGCAAATGTGCACTCTACCCATACATGGTCTGACCAAGGCTATATCAGAATTCTGTATACATTCCAGTAATTCAGTAGAGGCTAAAATATAGTCAATATGTGTGTGAGCTAAATGGCATGGAGAAAAATATGTGAAGTCTCTCTCCGTTGGGTGGAACTGCCTCCAAATATCCATCAATTCAGACTCCAAGAAGATTTGTTGCAATTTAGTAGGTTTGGGGGGAGGGGGATGTTTATTGTTTTACCTGCGGATTTTTTGTCCCAATTGAGGTCAGCTACAAAATTCAAGTCACCACCTATTAACACCACACCTTCCTTAAAGTCATTGAGTTGGATAAGTACATCCTTGATAAAAGATAATTGAGACATATTCGGGGCATATATTGTACCTAATGTAATTTGGGTATTCTCCAATAAACCCTTAATAAATATAATCTGCCTTTAGGATCACACAAAGTGTCCTGGATAGTAAATCTGACATTTCTGGAAAGCAAAATGACTACTCCCCATGATTTGGAATTACCAGGAGCCAGAAATTGTTGCTGAAACCATGTTGTTTTAAAAATGGATACTGCATAAGATTTTTTTGCAGAATTCTTGAGATGTGTTTCATGTAGAAACAATACATCTGGTTTCAATTTGTATAGATGCGAATAAACCCATGTTTTTTAAATTTTGTTTTTGATTCCATGAACATTAAATGTTATTTTAAAGGTTGAAACATAGCATTTACTAACTGCAAAGGACTGTTCTCTTAGTTACTAACACCAACAGCAATACAAAAATAAACACCAAACTTTGTTCCCTCCCTTACCCGCCCCTCCCACTCCACAGTCCTTTGTGATGGTCTAAATAAAATTCCAATTCTACCCCCTTTCCCACTTTAAAACAAAAAAGATAAAAATAAGATAAATAATTAAATTTTAAAAAATACCTACTTGTAATCGAATTCAAACAATTCTATGCAACTAAATATTACAATATCTTAAGATAAAATATAAAACAGTTCTAATCTCCACCTTGCTACAGCTTTTCAACTGACTACAGCTTTCAACCTTAGAAAAATTGATAAAATAATGATAATACTACTACTAATGATAATAAATAAAAAAGGAATAGAAACTCAAAAAAACAGGGACGGGGGAATACTTCACTAAAAACATATAATCTAAACCTAATACAGTAGACGGCATTATAGTAACCAAAAACTCCAAGATTCCAGATTGTTAACTAATTCTGGCTGAATGTCCTTACAAAATCTTACAAAACATTGGGTTATTTGAGGGAACCACAAGATGTGATACAAAGTTCTCCCTTTTTATGAGAACCCTTGGCTCCAATGGTGTCTGGTTCTCAGATGTATTTTCCAAGTGTTCCAACTGAACATCCTGCAGATCTTGCAAATCAGGATGTAGGCTTATTACTTGGGGTTTAATAGAGGAAGAATGCTTTATTTTCTTTAAGGAAGATACTAAGTAATTCAGCCTATTTATCAGAGAGTCTTGCTCTTGTACTGGTAGGTTCTCAAAGGATAAGAAGAGTTTTTTTCCACGTCCTCTTCTGACCACTCAACAATCTCAGCTGCATTATCAAGTAGATGGCTGATGCTTGATGATATTTGGTGTGTTACTACAGCAGAAACTTCCATTGGCGTTGGTAAATCTGATGGTGTTGCTTGATAGTAGAGATGCAGTCTCATCTGCAGATTTGCCCTGTGTTATTGTGGAAATTTTAGAGATTCTAGTTTTCTCTTTTAGAGTTGGTAGATCTAATTTACATACCGTAGTATTTTTTAAAAGTCTTTGAATCTTCATATGGAAACAGCATTATTAATCAATGTACCCATTAGAGGCTGGTCACTCTGGATCCATGAATCTTAATTCCAAATTTATTAATTCCACAACACGGGAAAACATCTTTGCTGGAATTCTTCTTGAATGGAAATGTAATAAAAAGGCGTTCGCAATACAGAGAACTTGGAAGCCACTTTAGTCTATTATTGAAGGCTTAATTTGTAAAATGTTGCCAAATGATGTTTTGCCCTCCATTTTGTAGACCAGTTAATCCGTCTTCCACAATAAGGTAATATGTTAATTACAATTCAATCCATGTTTAAGCTATTATTGAAGTTGAATAAGACTACAATTAATTGAAATCAACAAATTACGAATAGAATTTTATTGAAGCAATTTATTGTGATTGAAAAAGGACTAGCACAAGCACTTTAAATCCACTCCTCCAAGTGGGTAAGATGATGTCAGCACTTTATGGCCTTTAATGTGTCATATGGACAGTTTATGAATATTTATGAATGAATTTGTGAATATATTTTGAAATTTGGACTTAAGACATTGATAATGTTCATTATTTTGCTACAGTCAGTTGTTGTAGTTTTCATCATATTCTGTGGAACTCTTTGGTTTTCAACCTCCAGGTGATAGCTGGAGATCTCCAGAGATTAAAACTGATCTCCAGGCAACAGAGATAGTTCTCCTGGAGAAAATGGTTGCTTTGGAAGGCAAACTCTATGGTATTGTACCTTGATGAAGTCCCTCCACTCCCCAAACCACACTCTCCTCAGGCTTCACTCCCAATCTCCCCACCTCCCAACCTGGAGCTGGCAATCCCAAAAAGCACCACATGGGCAGCATATATAAGCAGAGTTAGCAATCCTATCCTCCTCCCCTTTAATCCTCTCCAGGATTTCAACAGGTATTAGCTCAGGTGTCTACTTGCAACACCGAGTCTCAGAATATGGGAAGAAAAGTACCTCTGAGAATGTGTAGTGTGTCATTTTTCCATCACCAATGCATAACTGCAGTCTGCTGCCTTCCCACAGACAACTTTCCACCCCCCAGTCAAAAGACCAGCAAGGCCTGCTTGGCTGGCTGGATCCCGGGGCTCTCCTTTCTTGCATCGGGTTGCTTTTGATGTGGAGGGGGGGGAAGCATATAATAATGAGTTATATTAATGAGCTCTGCCACCTATTTTTCTACAAATGACCCTTGCTTCCATCCAAATACTAACTAGGACTGACCCTGCTCAGTTCCCTAGATCTGACAAGATCAGGCTAGCCTGGGTCCTCCAGGTTAGGGCAATTCTTTTCTACTACAATATAATTTTCACCAGGATCATGTAAAACAAAGTAGTTTGAGGGTTTCCTATGTATACACTTGTTTACATGGGAAAATAGCACATAATTTATTTCCAAATGGAGTACAGTACAGGCTTAAATAACCTTGCTATAACAATCACTACTAATACTCCTAAGCCTCGTGGTGCAGAGCAGTAAAGCTGCAGTACTGCAGCCAGAGCTCTCTGCTCACGACCTGATTTTGATTCCAGTAGAAGCTGGTTCAGGTAGCCGGCTCCAGGTTGGCTCAGCTTTCCATCCTTCCAAGGTTGGTTAAATGAGTACCCTGCTTGCTGGGGGGAAAGTGTAGATGACTGGGCAAGGCAATGGCAAACCACTCCATAAAAAGTCTGCCGTGAAAACATTGTGAAAGCAACGTCACCCCAGATTTGAAAACGACTGGTGCTTGCACAGGGGACTATCTTTATCTTTTTACTAATACTCCAGACTGTACTGACACTGTGATTAACACATTAGAGGCAACATGCTTCACACCTATGTGTTGTCCTCTGAACATTTGAAGCTGCTTGATATTAAGCCAAACCAAGAGCCCACCTGTCCCAACAGGGCCTCTGCCAGGCATGTAGAGGCCCTTCCCAAAACTACTACCCAAGATCCATTTCCCCTATGTAGTGAACCCAGATACCAGCTTTGCTGTCATACACACCCAAACAACATGATCACTGGAACTAACAACATCAACTACACCATCTCAGACTCATTCAGTTGCTCATCTTCTAATATTGTATATGTCATTAAATGCCAACAATGCCCTTCAGTTCTCTACACAGGGTTAACAGGTCAAACTCTCTCTGCCAAAGGATAAATGGATATAATTCTGGCATTTCTCAATCACAAGATTCGGAAACCTATAGGAGAATAGTTCAGTCTTCCAGGACATTCAGTGGATAACCTCAAAGTAGCTGTTTTCTTGCAAAGGAACTTCAGGAAGAGACTGGAAAGGGAAATTGCTGAATTACAAGTTGTTATAACACTCAGAAGTTACAAGTTATTATAACATTCAGAACAACCCCACCCCGCGACTTAGCAGTTTGTTGTAGTGGTTAAGTGTGCGGACTCTTATCTGAGAGAACCGGGTTTGATTCCCCACTCTTCCACTTGCACCTGCTGGAATGGCCTTGGGTTAGCCATAGCTATTGCAGGACTTCTCCTTGAAAGGCTGTGAGAGCCCTCTCAGCCCCACCCACCTCACAGAGTGTCTGTTGTGGGGGGAGAAGACATAGGTGTCAGAACTGGAGAACTTCAGACAAGACGCGTTACTTTGTTTCAAAAGTTGAAGCATTTATTGAGAACTACATTCAGTGAAGAAGGAAATTGACTCTGATAACCGGGGTGGCTATCGGCGCATTCTTTATACAGGGGTAACAGAAACAATAGACCTTATTCTCACACTTCGTGAGACAGTTGTCTGTTCCCAGGCCTCTTATCTGCAAGGCGGAGGAAGGAACCCTGCTGCTTTGCTCTGGCAATCCAGCTTCAAAGGGACACCTGCAGATGCTTCCCAGAGCCTATCAGTCACCCTTCAGTGATTTGGGTTTGTTTGAAATGCAAAGGCATTTGGTTAGTAGGCATAAAGGCAATAGTACGTGGTTAGTAAAACATTTCCAACATGGAGTCAGTCAGGCTAACATTACTAGGTTCAGCATACAGGAAAGTTACAAGTTCTGACAGTAGAAGATTGTAAGCTGCTCTGAGACTTTGATTCAGGGAGAAGGGTGGGGTATAAATCTGCAATTCTTATTCTTATTCTTCTAACAGGGATACTGGTTTTTAATTTCTTATGCTAAATTCATGCTGTCTTTACATCTGTATTCTCACCAAGAGAATACATCCTCTTTATTTTATTGTATTTTTATTGTAATTTTTATTTGGAACAGTAGATTTGAATAGTGATTATTAGGGTTCGTTTTGTAGAAAAATAGGTGGTGGAGCTCATTAGCATAACTCATTAACAATGCTGCCCCCCCCCCAGCGAAAAGCAACCAAATTCAAGAAAGGAGAGCCCTGGGCGAGCAAGGCCTGCTTGGGCTGGTTAGAGATCCAGCCAGCCCAAGCAGACCTTGCTTAGCTGGGGCTCTCCTTGGCTGCCCCCCCCCCAACCTTCACAGTCAAAAGGCCAGCAAGCCACCCACCGCCCAGAATTACATCAGAAGTAGAGAAAGGGTGGTGTGGGCTTTTCCAGGGGTCAATGAGGGCTGCTGGGGGTGTAGCAAAGCTCCTGATGGCTGGATGGCTGCCCGCTGTCCTAATCCAGGGATTGTTATGCAGCTGCACCTACTATTCAATGGACAAGGTAGGTGGGGAGGAGGAGGAGAGGGGGGCGTCAGAAAGGTTCAGGAGCTGTGCTCCTGTGAGTTCCTGCTGAATTCAAGGCCTGGTGATTGTAATGTAAAGCAACGTATAGCAGAATGTAATCTAATTTGGAATGATAGGTTGGAATGTATTTCTCTGGTCTGGTGAAAGAGGAGACATAGCACTGCACAACCAATCACAACCAATTAAAGAAAAGGATGCTGTTTGCTTGAGAGGAAAGGGATGGAGCTTGAGAGGAAAGGAATGGAGCACAACAACAGGATCTCCGTTAATTATGCTCAGCATTCCACAATTAAGGGTACATTTACACATAAGTCTCCAATTTTTTAAAATAACAATATTTTATTGTTTTTGCAGGGTAGGGAAGTAGGGACAGGGAAGCAGAAAAAAGAATATCAATCAAAATTTACATTGTTTCATTCTTGCATCGCTTCATACTTAATATATCTCCATATTTTCCATAATTTGCTTGAAGCATCTCTGAAAGTCTGATATCAAGACAGATTTTAAATTTTAAATCACTTATTACCTTAAACATTATTAACTTTACTTCTTAACAATTGTTTACTCTAAAGGGGAGCATCACACACATATTATCTGTCCCAATTTTGATACATTTATTTGCTTCATTATGTTTTCCCACTGGAATTAAATTCAAACAAATAGTGACCATATAAACTAAGCTTGTTATTCCTGTTTGGTCCTTGTATTTGTTAAACATCTTCATTATGTTGTATGCTAATTTGCTGCTCACCCTATACCTATATGTATGGACTATGTATCTGAAGAAATATGCATGTACATAAAAGCTTATATCTTGAATAAAACTTTGATTGTCTTAAAGGTGCCACTGAACTTGAATTTTGTTCTGTTGCTTCAGACCAACATGGCTGCCCACCTAAATCATTCTCCACAAATCCTGACAGCCAGCTTTGTGTAGCAGTTTTAGAGGATGAACTAGCAACAAGTAAAACTGGGCTCATTTCCCCACTCTGCCATAGATACTCACTGGGTGACCTGAGAACAGTAACTTTTTATCTGCCTGACATACCTCTCAGGACCAAACTACACTTTTGGGTTTGTGAAGAGTTCTCTGAAGCCACACAGCAGCTGCAAGGAATGCTGTTGGAGTGTCAGCAGGTTCTCTACCTGATGTCATGTTAACCTTTTTATCTATGCTAATTGATAGTTAGAGCCAATAGGGCATCCAGGATAGATTCTCATGCTAGAAGGGGAAGAACCTTGCATAATAAACTTACCTTTAGCCTGTCATTTTGAAATTAGGATGTGTGACCATCCTAATTCTGGGGCATTTGGGGGACTTCTCCCTGCTTCCTTTGTTCTGAGTTCAATACTGAGATAATCCATCTTGGTGCTAACAGGAACTAGCAAGATGTAGCCAGATAGACTGTTGGTTTTATTCCTCCATGTAACTCTCCCTAATATCTTAGTAAACTTTTCCTTTTGGGGGGCTAATTTGCACACATGTGCTGCATTATTATTTTTCTGTTTCAACAAACAACTTTTAAAAAAGGAGCTCAAACAGGCTTGGAACACCACCATGGGGGAAGAAAGCGCTTCTGCCCTCCTTCCCCCTCAGCTGTTTTCTTGTGCAGAAACAGAGGGGGAAAGTTGTTTCCCCATTTTTGCTGCTCCGCATACCCAGAATACTCCAATGGCTTGGGCAGGAAGGCAGGAACCCTTTCTACCCTCGTGATGGCTATTCTGAACCATTCAGGGAACCATTCAAGGAATCCAGATCCAACTCTTTAAAAACCCACAGAGTACTTGGCCCACAGAGCTGTTGTTGTGAGGATAAGATGGGAGTGCCATGTGTAGCTTTAGGTTCTTATTAGGGAGAAAAGTGAGGTGTATGTATCTAAATAAGCAAACATCTCAACAACAAATTTTGCTTCTGGCCAAGGACCATGGCATTACAATATTCAGCACCTTAAGACCAGTGCTTGTAACAGCACCTTTTTTTTTGGGGGGGGGGGTGTCTTCCAAGTCCTTAGGGGGGAATTGATGGAAATAGGCAATAGGAAATAGGTTAGTACTCACATTTTAAAACAAAACAAAAAAGCATGGTTTAAGACTATGCTATTCTGATGAGAAGTCTCTCACAGAACAACTTTGGGAAGGCATGCTCAGTGACTTAGGGGGAATTAAATACTACTCCCTCTTTAACCAGTCAACCTAAGTTCAGAGTAAGGTTGCCAACTTCCAGGTGGTACCTGGATTTCTCTTGACTGTCTGGGCTCAACCTCACCCCACCTGAGAGGCAATAAAGATGATATCTGGGAACTCCTCTTCCCACCCTCAAGCAAGGAATAGCACCCGGGAGCACATCTGAGACCTCTCAACTGGCAGGACACCAATGTCTATGCTACTCAGACCTGACCTGCAAGCCCTGATGATACCTGGCACCCTGTAGGAAGCCTTGCAGGAAGCCTCACTGTATGACCATGCTCTGTGACTGCCATGGCACCTAGAGCCCCAGAACGAGCAGAGCCCAGAGATGGAGCGCTGGAGCACTGTCAGATGGGGGTGGGGCTTGGTGTTCAGGTAACGAAGGTAGACAGTCCTTCTCCCACAGGATCCAGCCTTGACCTGGGGGAGGTCAGAAGAGGAGGGTTCCAAAGGCCAGGCAGAGGGGAGGACAGTGAAGGAAAAGTTCCTATCCTGGAGGAACAAATAGGCAGCCAATTCCTCTGGAAAACAAGGGAGGGGCAGGGCTGGGGAAGGATAAAAAGGGAATCAGACATGGAGGCTGGGGAAGAGAATAGTTGGAGCCACTACCAGGTAGTGACAGTGGTTCAACAGGACAGAGGTGGAATGAGATGAAGTAAACCTCCACCCATCCCATTCTGAGGCCTCCAGTGACATCCTAAGTAAATCCTACCCATGGCACAGAGTGGCATAACCCCAGGGAGCCATTCCAAACTTGATACCCCTATTACAATATGACCGATGACCGAGATCAGTTCCACTGGACAAAATGGCTGATTTAGAAGGTGTATTCTATGGCATTATACCCTGTTTAGGTTCCTCTCTTCCCCAAACTCCATCTTCTCCAGGTTCTTCCCCCACATCTCCAGGAATTTCTCAACTCAGAGTTGGTAACCTCATTCAGAGTTTGATGAACTTGGGGTGGTAATCTTTCCCAATTCTTCTGGGCAAAACTATGGAATGAGGAAAAATAATTACAATAGATCCATCTGAGGCTTACAGCTTCTCTGTGGGGTTGTCCAGAAAGTGTCATACTAAGATGCAGCTCCTCCTGCTCAAATCCTGAGAGACTTAGTTCTCCATATTGGAGTGGGTATCCTTTGTCTATTTCAGTTGAGTCTACATCACCACAGTAGAGATAGTCATGAGGGTCTTTCAGGATAGGCAAACTGTACTGATGTTCCCACTGTCCTTTTCTTTACTCTCTTCCCAAATACGCCTCTGCATAGTAATTCTATAAACCAATTCAAGGATCTCAGGCTACTAATCTGATTATGTAACTGGCTTTTACACAAATGGAAATGCCATTGGCATCAAGAGACCTATTTTGTAATTCAACATTGCAAGTTCATAATGAAAATTGTTATGTACTTTTATAGCACAATCCTCTGTTTGAATAGCCTGCACCCATTAAAAAACAGAGCAATAAAGAAATATGCAAAACATGTTGTTCTATGAGATATCTGAAGGAAGGTCTCTTGAAAGCTATGACTATCAGATTCCAGACTCTAACCTGAATTCAACAGAGTGCTTCCAAGGCCAAAGGACTTCTGTCCATGGACCTAAAAAAAAAAAAAAAAATCACACAACATCCAGCTAAAGGGGCATCTCTTTCCATATGTCCCCATGCACCAGTTGTATGCCTAAGTCTGCCACTTGCTAGTTGTTTCCTCTCTTAGGGTAGCCAACCAGGTTTCAACTACAGCTCATGGTCTCCCCATCATAGCTCCAACTTTCTATAACAGGATGTCACTCCTAGATCCTAGTCTGACACCATGCTGGCTTAAGAGGGGAGGAGGTAATGTGGGGTTTTGTTGTACATGTTTTTCAAACTGAATTTATAAGCCTTGAGTAGGGTATAAATATTTTAATATCCCCACATACATACAAACCGCTGCTGATTCTTTCTAAGGTGCTCTGATGCTTAAGTCCTTTCCTGTAATACTTATGCTGAAGTGAAAACCACAGTTAACACAACCATTGTTTGTTCTATGGTGTGTCACCAGATTGGGGCTACTGACTGATCCTGGTCTTTTAGTCTCCGTCTTTTAATTTCCTATGGCATTCCTAAAATGGATAATGTTATGTATGTTGAATTGTATCAAGGATCTGGGTATTCCTATTTAGCTCATGGGAGCCAGAAGAATGGAGCTTGGGAAACTAGGAACAATGGGTAGCAGAATCCTGATACCTGCTGCCCTGTACCAATCATAGGGCCCTGGCCAGTTTGAATGGCCCAATGACCTGCTAATGTGGGAAACCGGAGTTGTATATAGTTATGGCCTCGTCGACTGGTTAGCCAGTCTTGTTAGTGCAGCCATCTACCATGCTGCTTCTAATAAAGAGCTGTTATCACAGTTACCTCATCTCCTCGATGCTTTGAATCAACTATATTATAGTGGCGACGAAGCTGGGATCCTGGTAGGCAGCACTGCACTGCACCGCACTGCACATCTCAGCAGCCACTTCCTGCTCCATGCACTGCACTGCCATTGCTGAAAAAGGTCACCACGCAGGAACCAAGGATGAGCACTCCTGCAGAATCCAGCACATCTGCACCTGCAATGGCTCCTCCAAGGCCTGGCTCTGACCAGGCCGCAGTGCCAGGGCCTCATGGGCACCTTCTGGAGTTCAATCCTGCTCACCCGGAGTGGTGTGAGAGATGGGAAAAGAAGCTAAACTTCTACCTCCTCTACCATGACATCACAAATGAGCAAAAGAAGAAATAGCTTTTGCTCAGTATCTGTGGAGAGGACACACTGCAGCTAGTGGACATCTTGCCCATGTTGCTGACCAACAATGCTGCCACCTACCAGGTCATCATGAAGAAGCTTACAGAGTACTTGTCACCCTGGCCAACCAGGACGTCCAGGCACCTGGAATTCCACAAACAGGTCCAGAAGACCGGTGAGACCGTCTCTGCATTCCTGACAGAGCTGCACAAACTCGCTCGAGAGTGTGCCTTCATTAGTCTCAAGGAGGCCCTACTCGACCGTTTCATGGCTGGCCTCCGAGACAAGAAGCTACATATGAAGCTAACAGTGCACAAGACCCTCACACTGGTGGATGCCCTGAGTGAGGCGGCCACCTATGAAAAATCACATAAAGAGCGGCGCACATCCAGGGTGCACCAGGTTGATAGCAGATTCGACCTGGAAGAACCCGAAGGGACTGAAACTTTGAAGGTACACCATGGTGCTCAGAAATGTCCTTTACCTCGTGTGACTGAACCTGTGATGACCTGAGGCTGCGCCAGCTGTGGAGAGAACCACAAATGCTGCTCATTCAAGTACCGGGACGTGGTCTGCCACTTGTGCAGAAAGGCGGGCCATTTGGTGTGAGTCTGCCGCTTGAAGTCAATGCACCAAGGTCAGGAAAGTTCAGCGCAACCAAAAAATGGCCACTGCCACTAGGTTGTATTTGTGGAGGACATGGAGGCACTCACTACTTCAGGGGATCAGGTATGTCAGATTCCCATGCCTTCCCCTGATAAATTTAAGGTGACTGTGATAATTCGAGGTAAGCCCTGCACCATGGAAGTAGACTCGGGGGCGAGCCACATGGTCTTCTTGGCCCGAACCTTCCAGCAGCTGTGGCCTATAGTACCACTTACAACCATCCCCATTCATAGTCAGGTGAAGGGTCGCTATCCTAAGGGTGGGGGCAGTACCTATCAAATACAGTCAGTTCAAAGGCCGGCTACCCCTTATAGTAGTAGAAGGGGACCTATGCAGTCTACTGGGATGATCATGGTTTGATCCACTGGTGATCCGGGTCACGGGGATCCACCAAGCGTTCTTCCGGAGGGACTTCCAGGGCATGTGTGAGGAGTTCCCAGTAGTCTTTGATGGCACACTGGGTACTTACACTGGGTAATCTGGTAACCCTAAACCTCAACCCAAACGTGCAGCCCATAAGGCTGAAGACCAGGCGAGTGCCCCTAGCCCTTAGACCCAAAATAGAGGAAGAATCAGACCACCTTGTGGTGCAGGGGGTCCTGGAACCTGTAGCCAATGCCAAATGGGAAACCCCCATAGTGACCCCGGTTAAACCTAATGGCAGCATCCGCATTTATGCAGACTACAAATGCACAATTAATAAGGTGCTGCAGGACCGCGCGTATTCGGTCCCCGTGGTCAGTCACGGCGTTACTTGCAGGGGCTAACATTTTTGGCAAGTTGGATCTGGCTCAGGCCTACCAGTAACTCCCCATGGACGCCGCCACAACAGAGGCCCAAACCATAGTCACACACAGGGGGACCTTCCGGGTCAAGCAACTGCAGTTTGGGGTCAATGTGGCCTTGGGAATATTACAGAACTTAATGGACTCTCTTCTCAAAGGTATCCCCGGTGTCTAACTGTTCTTTGATGATGTGTTGATCAGCACCGCCCCCAAGGAGGAGTTCGCCCTTTGACTCAGGGCAGTGCTTCAGCGCTTCAATGGGGTGGGGTTAAAGGTTAAGAGAGAGAAGTATGTGCTGGGGGTCTCCACCATTGATTTCCTAGATTGCATGGTGAATGCAGAGGGAATCCACTCAGCTAGGGACAAGATTTGTGAGGCCTCTGCCCCCACCAATAAGGCAGAACTACAAGCATTCTTGGGCCTCTTTAATTTCTACCATGCCTTCCTCCCCCAAAAGGCAGCGGTAGCTGAGTCCTTACACAGGCTTTTGGACAACAGGGCCCCGTGGGTTTGGGGGTGCCAACAAGCAGCCACCTTCCAGGCGGTTAAAACCTTACTGACTTCAAACAGCTTGCTGGTGCACTTCAACGAGTGGCTATCTGTCATACTGGCATGCGACGCCTCCCACACAGAGTGGGTGCTGTCTTAGCCCATGTGCTACTGGACGGCCATGAGGTTCCAGTAGCCTATTACTCACGGACCCTACAAAACCCCAAGTGCAATTACACGCAGATCGACAAAGAAGGGTTGGCAATTGTGGCAGGGGTCAAAAAATTCCATGACTATTTGTATAGAATCATAGAGTTGGAAGGGACCTCCAGGGTCATCTAGTCCAACCCCCTGCGCAATGCAGGAAACTCACAAACACCTCCCCCTAAATTCACAGGAACTACATAGCTGTCAGATGGCCATCTAGCCTCTGTTTAAAAACCTCCAAGAAAGGAGAGCCCACCACCTCTCAAAGAAGCTTGTTCCACTGAGAAAACACTCTGTCAAGACATTTTTCCTAATGTTGAGCCAGAAACTCTTTTGATTTAATTTTAACCCATTACCTTCTGGGGCCACAGAAAACAATTCTGCACCATCCTCTATATGACAACCCTTCAAGTACTTGAAGACAGTGATCATATCATCTCTCAGCCATCTTCTCTCCAGGCTAAACATCCCCAGCTCCTTCAACCTTTCCTCATAGGACTTGGTCTCCAGACCCCTCACCACCTCTTCTGGACCCATTCCAGCTTGTCTAAATCATTCTTAAAATGTGGTGCCCAAAACTGAACACAATACTCTAGGTGAGGTCTTACCAGAGCAGAGTAAAGTGATACCATCACATCATGTGATCTGGACACTATACTTCTGTTGATGCAGCCCAAAATTGCATGGCCGGCCCTTCACCATCCTGATGGACCACAAACCCCTCCTTGGTCTGTTTGCCCCCGACTGCCAAATGCCAAAAATGCTGTCTTTGTGGGTTTTGTGGTGGTCCATCTTTCTCTCAGGGTACCACTACAACTTGCAGCACCGGCCGGGAAAGGCTATGGGCCACGCTGATGCCCTGAGTCACCTGCTGCTACCCTTGACGGACTCCGACCCAGCACCGGCACACTCCAGGACCGACCTGTGCATGTCAAGGACATTGCTGACTGCCCGTGGAAAGACAGAATCCTCTCCTGCAGTTTGGACTGGGTGTGGATGGGATTGCCTACGGGTGGGGTCAGAGTTTGCTGTTTTCGTGTCCCGCCGGGACGAACTCTCTGTACATAAATGATGTCTATTATGGGGAAGCAGGGTGGTGGTGCCCCTGGTGCTGAACAGAGGGTCCTGCATTACACGGGACCCACCTGGGATCGTGAGCATGAAGGTGCTGGCCCGCAGTTATGTGTGGTGGTCAGGGCTGGACAAGGCCATTGAAGCCTGGGTCGCCCGATGCCAGCCATGCCAAGAAACATAACCAGCCCCCCCCCCAAGAGCCCCAGTCCAACAGTGGGAGTCAACTTGTAACCTCTGGTCCTGCCTACACCTGGATTTCACGGGCCCCTTCCAAGGGCAAACATTCTTTCTTATTGTTGATTCCTGTTCTAAGTGGTAAGAGGTTGTCCCTGTCAAGCATTGTTTAATCTCTCTTTTACTGTATGAATAAAACCAATATATTATAGAGATGTTACTAACTCTAAATTAAACCTGGGCGCATCAAAGTAGAAATGTAGAGAAAGAGCTTTCGCGCCTCTTTCGCTTTCACTAACAAATGCAGGAATTTGCTCTTTGAAGATAAAACCTCTAGGGACAGTTTCCCAGGCTAGTCCTGGGCCCGGGAAGAATAACCACAGGGGAGATAAGGAAGTTACTGTGTGAACTTTCACATGTGAATACGGGCTTGTTTAGAATGTGTAGCAATGTTTAGAGAACCTTTGATGTGCCATCTTTAAGTATGCATTCTACTGTTACCTTGTATCAGTTCCAATACCCCGCTCAATAGAACCACATGGATTATCAATAAACCATACTTTGTTTCAACTCAAGGACTGGTTCTGTTGAAAATGGCATGCTTGACATTTTGGAACTGATACAAAGTAACAGAGAGTAGTGGGACGCGGATCCCTACTATACATAAAGCAGCTATTCATCACCCCTTGGAAGTGGGAGCCGTAAAGCTCCACCACCCTGATGGACAAGGCTCCGGTGCGCTACGAGACCCTCCTGACAAGACCAGTAAAAGGAGGAAAAAGCGGGAACCCCGGAGAAAGGGAGGACAGGGGCCCAATCCGAGAGGATGACAATCGGGAGGAACCAAGGCCAGACGACGACCACCATGGTGGGTTGAACTCAGAGGAAGAGAATGGGAACCTCCCAAAAGAGCCGGACGTCCTAAAGATGGTGAGGGGGGAGATGACGGCTCTGGCCCGAGAACTGCGGGACAAGATCCAGGCGAACACCATCTTCATGGCGCAAGAGGTGCAGAGGCAGATTGATGGGCTGTTGCTGCGTGACTTCTGGAGAGCCCCACCGGCCCTGGCCTCCCCATCAGCTCCACTGGCTCTGGCCCCTCTGGCGGCCCCAGCACCACCGGTAGCCCCGGCACCAGCCCTGCTGCCGCTGGGTCCACGAGACTATGGGAGAGGCCGCGAGCTAGATGCTACTTTTGAAGGCGACCCCGAAGAGGTGGAATACTTCACCTTCCAAGCCAATAGCTACATGCACTATTGGGGGAAAACATTCCCAAATGACTTCAGTCGAGTAGACTATCTCGGCTCCAAACTGAAAGGGGCTGTTAGAAGTTGGTACGTGAGCCTGTACGAGATGCAGGGCCATGAACTCGACAGTGTAGCTGGGTTCCTGCAAGCTCTACTAACCCAGTACGAAGACCCATTTCAAGAGACCCAGGCCATCATGGCGCTAAGGGACATGCATCAAGGGTCAAAGTCGGTGTGAGAGTACACGAAGGACTTCAGGGCCCAATGCGCCAAGATCCGTGGGTGGAGTGAGATAATGAAGATCGAAGCGTACCAACGGGGGTTGAACACCAATCTCTTGGATCGAGCCCTCCAGCAGGCCCGCCCTGCAACACTTGTGGGATGGGTGCAACTAGCCGGAGAAGTGGAGACTAACATGAAACGAGTGGCCCTCCAACGCCAGATGTAGCAAGGGGGGAAGGGGGAAAATGAGGCTCGGTCGGGAGGCAAAACAGAGGGGAAGAAGGGATCAACCCCAGGAGGGACCCCCAAAACCACAGCCGTCTGTAAGTGCTACCGCTGTGGCGACCCGGGTCACCTGGCTGCCAACTGCCCAGAAAAACCTCGAGCCCCCCCCCCAATAACCCAAAGCCGGCGGCGACAGGACCCAAGAAAGCAACAACTAGACCCAAGGAGTCGAGTCGGGCAAGCACCACCAGGTCGATGGTGCTAGACGAGGATACTATAATTCTGGATGTCATGAGTGAGGAGTCGTAGGGAGCCAAGCCGGTGGGAAATGAGAGCAACCTACACTGAGAGGTGCCGAGAGGCAGGTGGAGGATCTAACGGCATTGTTGCGGGTGAGAATAACTGGATCATTTTTTGTCCCATTGACATTGCTAAACCAGAAACTCAAATGCTTCATCCACACCCGAGCCCTAACTGACTCTGGGTGCAAATGAGAAATAATCACCCAAAACTGGTGGATGTCCTTGGACTAACCCGAAAGCTCCTACCCCACCCGATCCAGTTTGAACAGATGGACAGGTCTGTAATGAAAGGGGAGCCCTGTATGGAAGAGGCTCAAGGGGTGCCGGTAGAGATAGAAGACCATTGGGACACTGAGATCTTTGTGATCGCCCCCTCCTCCTCCTTTAAGAACATAAGCAGAACATAAGAGAAGCCATGTTAGATCAGGCCAATGGCCCATCCAGTCCAACACTGTCACACAGTGGCCAAAAAAAATTATATACAAAAATATATATATACACACACAAATATACACACTGTGGCTAATAGCCACTGATGGACCTCTGCTCCATATTTTTATCTAACCCCCTCTTGAAGGTGGCTATGCTTGTGGCCGCCACCACCTCCTGTGGCAGTGAATTCCACATGTTAATCACCCTTTGGGTGAGGAAGTACTTCCTTTTATCCGTTTTAACCTGTCTGCTCAGCAATTTCATCGAATGCCCACGAGTTCTTGTATTGTGAGAAAGGGAGAAAAGTACTTCTTTCTCTACTTTCTCCATCCCATGCATTATCTTGTAAATCTCTATCATGTCACCCCACAGTCGACATTTCTCCAAGTTAAAGAGCCTCAAAATGACACCGCACCATCGATTTATACAGGGGCATTATGATACTGGCTGATTTGTTTTCAATTCCCTTCCTAATAATTCCCAGCATGGCGTTGGCCTTTTTTATTGCAGACGCACACTGTCTTGACATTTTCAGTGAGTTATCTACCACGACCCCAAGATCTCTCTCTTGGTCAGTCTCTGCCAGTTCACACCCCATCAACTTGTATTTGTAGCTGGGATTCTTGGTCCCAATGTGCATTACTTTGCACTTGGCCACATTGAACTGCATCTGCCACGTTGACGCCCACTCACCCAGCCTCAACAGATCCCTTTGGAGTTCCTCACAATCCTCTCTGGTTCTCACCACCCTGAACAATTTAGTGTCATCCGCAAACTTGGCCACTTCACTGCTCACTCCCAACTCTAAATCATTTATGAACAAATTAAAGAGCATGGGATCCAGTACCGAGCCCTGCGGCACCCCACTGCTTACCATCCTCCACTGCGAAGACTGCCCATTTATACTCACTCTCTTTTTCCTATTACTCAGCCAGTTTTTGTTCTACAAGAGGACCTGTCCTTTTACTCCATGACTCTCAAGCTTTCTAAGGAGCCTTTGATGAGCAACTTTATCAAAAGCTTTCTGGAAGTCAAGGTAAACAACATCTATCGGGTCTCCTTTGTCTACATGTTTGTTCACCCCCTCAAAGAAATGTAACAGGTTAGTGAAGCAAGATCTTCCCTTGCCATGCTGAGTCTTCCTCAATAACCCGTGTTCATCAATGTGCCTACTCATTCTGTCCTTGATAATGGTTTCTACCAACTTTCCCGGTATTGAAGTCAGACTGACTGGCCTGTAATTTCCCGGATCTCTTCTGGAACCCTTTTTAAAGATGGGGGTGACATTTGCTACCTTCCAGTCCTCAGGAACGGAGGCAGATTTCAATGAAAGATTACAGATTTTTGTTAGAAGATCTACAAGTTCAACTTTGAGTTCTTTCAGAACTCTCGGATGTATGCCATCCGGACCCGTGACTTATTAGTTTTTAATTCGTCTATCAGTTGTAGGGCCTCCTCTTTTGTCACCTCAATCTGACTCAGGTCTTTGAACACTCCTTCCAAAATTAGTGGTTCTGGGGCGGGCAAAAAGTTCTCATCTTCCACAGTGAAGATGGAGGCAAAAAATGCATTCAGCTTCTCAGCCATTTCCCTCTCCTCCTTCAGTAATCCTTTTACCCCATGGTCATCCAAGGGCCCCACTGCCTCCCTGGCTGGATTCCTGCTTCTAATATATTTGAAGAAGTTTTTATTGTTGGTCTTTATGTTTTTTGCAATATGCTCCTCATAGTCCCTTTTTGCCTGCCTGATCAAAGTCTTGCATTTGATTTGCCACAGTCTGTGTTCCCTTTTATTAATCTCACTTGGACTGGTTTTCCACCGCTTAAAGGAGTCCTTCTTACCTTTTACAGCTTCCATTACTTTGTTTGTTAACCATGCAGGCCTTTTCTTATGCCTGTTTGTGCCTTTCCTAACTTGTGGTATGTATTTTATCTAAACTTCTAGGATTATAGTTTTAAATAGTCTCCAAGCTTCCCCAAGGGTTTTGACCATATTTACCTTTCCTTTTAGTTCCCTCATCACATGTCTCCTCATCTCAGAGAATTTACCCCTTTTAAAGTTAAACGTGGTTGTGGCGATCTTTTGGGGGAACTCCCTATTTACACCAACGGTGAAATCAATAACATTATGGTCACTGCTCCCAAGTGGCGCAATCACTTTTACATCTCTCACCAAGTCTTGGGCATTGCTTAGGACCAAATCCGGGATCGCCCCACCCCTGGTAGGTTCTGAGACCATCTGCTCCATAGCACAGTCATTGAGAGCATCAAGAAACTCAATCTCTTTCTCTCGACTAGAACACATATTGACCCAATCAATCTGCGGGTAGTTAAAATCACCTATTATAACACAGTTTTTACGTTTAGCTGCTATCTTTAATCCTTCCATCATATTATAATCGTCCTCTCTCTTTTGATTTGGTGGGCGATAACAAACTCCCATAGTTAAATTTCCTTTTGGACCCTCTATTTCAACCCAAAGCATTTCTAAAAAGGAATCTAATTCTCTGACCTCAGTCTTACTGGACCGTATATCCTCTCTGACATACAGAGCCATCCCACCTCCAACCCTTCCCTCCCTATCCTTCCAATATAACTTATATCCAGGAATCACCATGTCCCACTGATTCTCCTCATTCCACCAAGTTTCTGAAATACCCACAATGTCTATGTTTTCTCCCAACACTAAACATTCCAATTCACCAATTGTACTTCGAACCCTTCTAGCATTTGCATACAAACATCTATAATTTCCCAGGAAAGCTAGACCCACCAACTTCCTCCTGCCACCTCGAGACTCTGGCAGACAGTCCATACTGTTTGTCACCATCAGAGTGGACAACTCTGATCCATTACCCGGTAGAAAAATAGCAGCGAACCCTTCATCTCTTTGAGATGAGTCCTCCCGAACCAGAGACATTTCATCTCCTGTCAGCTTTCTCCCAAGATTTAGTTTAAAAACTGCTCTGCCACCTTTTTGATTTTAAGTGCCAGCAGCCTGGTTCCATCCGGGGATAAGTGGAGACCGTCTCTTTTGTACAGCTCCCGCTTGTTCCAGAAAGCATCCCAGTGCCTAACAAACTTAAACCTTTACTCCTTACACCATCATCTCATCCACACATTGAAACTTCTAATTTGTGCCTTTCTTTCCAGCCCTGCAAGTGGAACAGGTAGCACTTCTGAGAAGGCTACCTTGGAGGTCCTGGCCTTAAGTCTCCCGCCTAGCAGCCTAAATTTTTCCTCCAGGACCTCACGACTGCATTTCCCCACATCGTTGGTGCCAACATGCACCATGACCACAGGCTCCTCCCCAGCACTGTCTATCAGCCGATCTACTACACGCGTAATGTCCGCTACTGTCGCACCAGGCAGGCAAGTCACCATACGGTCAGTACGCAGTTTTGCCACCCAGCTGTCTACTTGCCTAAGGATTGAATCACCAACTACCAAACCCACCCCCTCTCCCCCTGCCCAGGGATGGTTCCTTGGCGCGAAAGGATTCCGCTCACCAACCAAAGAAGAGGTTCCTTCTGAGGGCGCATTCCCCTTATCCTCAGCACAGTGCCCTGTTCCCTCTCGACCCTCACGCTCTTTGGCAGCAACGGGGCTGCTACGTTCAGAGTAGGGCTCATCTAATATGCCCCCGAGAGTCTTCCCCAAGTGCCTAACAGACCGTCTCTGCTTTTCCAGGGCAGTCACTTCGGCCTCAAGGGTACAAATTCATTCCCTGAGGACCAGGAGCACCTTGCATCAAGCACACACCTGTCAAGTCTGGCTTCAACTCTGGCTCACTCAAAGAGCATGCTTGGTAGAACCAAAGTGTAATCAAGTGCTGCTAGCTAATTCTCCCCTGTTCCCCCCTCCCTTCCGTAGAGAATGTCCCTGCTTTGAAATGGTGATGTGAAAAGTCTTATCTGAACCTTCTCAACTCAGGCTCGGGGGAGACAGGAAGCCTGAGAGTACCAATCAACATGAGAATGTATTGGTAACATCTATGTGTGAATGTTCCCTTTGCTAAATTCCCCGGCCCGTAGGAATCCCTTTGAAGTGTTCCTTATATGCAATGTATCTATCATACAATCTTTGGTCTTTTCAAGCTCTGGACAAGGCCACAAGTAATCAGTATCAATAAACTAGTTTCTTTGTATCTACATCGACTCGTTATTGAATCTGCCGACTTGACAACACCCAAGACTTCTTTCCTTTGGGCAGATAGTCATACATGTGACACTCAGTGCAAAACACTGGAAAGCCCCCACCCCCCTGCTGGCATTCTATCTATTATTATATATATATATATATATATATATATATATATATATATATATATATATATATATATATATATATATATATATATATATATAAATATACGGTCCTCTTTAAATGCTGTTTGTTTAAATGGCTCCCCTTCTGGAGGGTCAACTTACCTTATTGGGAGAACAAGGAAATTAAGGATCTGGGTTCCTGGTCCTTAGAGAGCCCCTAGGTGAAGAGCCACAGGCCAAGTGCCCTTTAGCTCTTGCTCTTCGGCACACGCCAAAGGCTTGTGCCTTTGGCAAGGCTCAGCTTAAAATGCAAAGAGGGTTGAGTAGAGCCACTCCTAAGCAATCAGCAGCAATCACTCTCAATCACTTTCACCTTTAGCCCACTCAACCAAACAAACAGCATTTCCCCAGCTATCACAACTCAGAATTTTAAGCAGTCCCACAAACCTCAGAATGAAGTCTTTCAAAACTCAGAAATTCTCAGCAACTTCTCCAGCTGTCTCAGCTATCAGAGCTGCTCTGCTCTGCTCTCTCTCAGACCTCTGTGAGATGTAGTGTTGGGAGTCGGGTGGCTAGCCAAACACCAGCCGGACATACAGTGGGGGGTCAAACTATAGACTTTACGCACAAAAGGTGTAAGCACCACTGCTGGCTGGAGATTTGGGGACCCAACCCAACCCCCAGAAATGAAAAAATGTGTGTATCGGTGGAAGAGATTCAATCCATTCCCCAAGAATACTGGGATTTACACAGGGTGTTTAGTGAGGAGGCGAATGAACTTCCGCTGCACGGAAGCACTGACTGCGCGATTGAATTAATCCCCGAGCAGGAGCTGCCTAAAGCCAAACTATACTCCATGGGGTGGGCAGAAAAAGCGGAGCTGAGAAAGTTCATAGACAAGAACTTAAAAAGGGGTTTCATCAGACCACCTACCGCCCCACATGCCGCCCCAGTCCTCTTTCGGAAGAAGAAGGATGGGAACCTTAGACTTTGTACTGATTTTCGCGGGATAAACGGGATCTCGATGTCCAATGCCTACCCCATTCCCCTGATCAAAGACTTGTTGAGCACGGTGTCAAAAGGGTCCATATTCACCAAATTGGACCTGAGGGACGCTTACTTTAGAGTGCAAATAAAAGAGGGGGATGAGTGGAAGACCGCTTTTAACACACCGATGGGGCAGTTTGAATACTTGGTGATGCCATTTGGGTTGCAAGGGGCCCCGGGAGTGTTCATGAACTTCATCAATGAAGTTCTGAGGGAATACCTGTACAAGGGGGTGGTGGCGTACCTGGATGACATCATTATTTCTTCAAAGGACCTAGCCTCCCATGACCAGCTGGTGAGGAAGGTGCTCACCACCTTGTACGAGCACAAACTGTTTGCCAAATTGTCGAAGTGTGAGTTCCACCAAAAGGAACTCGACTATTTGGGATTCTGGGTCTCCGGGAAGGGGCTGGCAATAGACCCCGCTAAGGTACAAACAGTGCTAGATTGGGAACCCCTGAGGACACGTAGACAGTGTCAGCGCAGGGTTCATTGATTCTTCAAAATAATAGAACTCTTTCTTTTGAAATAAGTTTCTTTTATTGAATATACAATGTTACTGCTGCAGAAGGTCTTTGAGAGTGATAACATACATTGAAAAGGCACTAGCATTTATGGGGGCACATCAAAGACAGGGGCCTCTAAATCATTCTCAAAACAAAGTTATTTTCCCTTTCCAAGGTGTTTGATTCACACGCTGGCTATCTCCCTTCCTGGGCCATCCAGCCTCCCCCCTTCGGTCGATGTCCTTGCAGCAGCTGGGAAGCGGCGGCGCCTCCCTCTGGTCTTCCCGCCGTTTATGGCCTCTGGCACCCTGCTCTTCCCTCCCCCTGGTTGGCATACCTAGCATTCTATCAAAGGGCCCTAGGGTTAATTCTAAGCAAATAAACAGTATAGGCAATGTGGTTAGGATCAATAGGATGCAATTCAACACAAGCTGACAGACAGCTACAATCTTTCATCAGATTTGCAAATTTTTAAAGAACCTTCATTCAGGGGTTCACCCAAGTAATGTTGCCCCTTACGGACTTACTAAAGACTAAGGGGAAGGGGCTTGAAGCAAAAAAACCGGGGGTGAAATTAGCATGGTCACCCACTTGCCAGAAAGCTTTCAAGAAACTTAAACGGTTGTTCACAAGTGAACCGGTGTTAACCCACCCTGATGAACTTAAGCCCTTCGTGGTTCAATGTGATGCCTCCGACGTGGCAGTAGGGGCAATATTGATGCAAAGGGGAGGCTGAAACCATGCGCTTATATCTCGAAAATATTTTCACAAGAACAGCACAACTGGTCAGTCTAGAATAAGGAGGCATTGCAGTAACTTTTGCCTTAAAAACATGGCGGTCCTGGTTAGAGGGAGCGAGGGTGCCATTCAAAATCTGGACTGACCACAAAAACTTCGAAGCGCTGACAGGCTGCAGAAAGCTAACCGAAAAGCAGATTCGATGGGCTGGGTTCTTTGCAAAATTTGACTTTACCCTCAAGCATATACCCGGGTCAAAATTTTTTTTGGCTGATGTGCTCTCTCGACTACCACAGTATGAGAGCCAGAGAGAGGGAGTAGTGGACTCCATAATCCTCCGAGCGCTGTAGCGGGCGCTGTGACCATGCAGTCCAGGAAGAAACCTAAAATGCCAGAACCGTGCGGGGGGAACAAACTAATTGAAGAAACGGAGCGCGAGGGGGAAGAGCGGCCAGAGGGCTCGAAAAGGGGACCAGGGGATTTTGGTACTATGAGGGAAAGTTGTATGTCCCAAAAGGAGGTTTTGCAGCATTGCCATTGCAGTAAGCTATCAGGTCACTTTGGATACGTAAAAACGCTGCATTTAGTAAACCGACAGTTTTGGTGGCCGTACATGAAAAAGGACATTTCAGAATTTGTAGCCACCTGCTTGGTTTGCATAAAACGGGGAAGGAAGCCCCCAGGTCTCCTCAAACCAACCCCCACGGCTGAACGCCGTTGGTCAGTAGTCTCTATGGACTTTATAGTAGAATTACCAGTGTCCCAAGGGCGGACTGTGATTTTGGTGGTGGTGGACACTTTCTCAAAGCAAGCTCACTTCATCTCTTGTAAGAAATTGCCAACAGAAAGAAGCTTGCCTATTTGTTTTTCCAACACATTGTTAAAGTACACTCGTTCCCGGACAAGGTCATTAGCGACCGTGGGCCACAGTTCGTTGCCAACTTCTGGCGGGAGTTTTGTAAACTAACAGGCATGGAGCAAGGTCTAAGCTCCACTAACCTCTTGCAGATGGACGGACGGACAGACGGAACGAGTGAACGCCCTTCTAGAACAATATTTACGGTGCTATGTGAATTACCAACAATCCAACTGGGTGGAACTGCTGCCCTTTGCAGAATACGAGTATAATAACAGTCTCCATAGCTCTACCAAAACAACACTTTTTAAGATCGTGAATGGTTATGAGGGGAAACCCTTCCCACTGCTACCCAGCAACAGTGGGACCCAGCCACCCTCTTCGTGTCAGCAATGGTGGGAAACGTTGAAGAAGGGATGGACTGTCATTCAAGACAACTTGGAAATGGCGAAAAGGGATTACAAAGCACAATTCGATAAGAAACATTCTCAGGAGTGGAAGTTCAAAGTAGGAGAGACAGTGTTCCTGTCCACCCTGCCACACACGTCCAAAAAGTTAGCTTACAAGTACTTGGGGCCATTCAAAATAAAGAGAGTGATAAATAAAGTGATGGTGGAGCTAGAGTTGCCTAAATTGTTTAGTAAAATCCATCCTGTTTTCCATTGCAGCCTTCTTCGCAAAGATCCGGGGGCTATGAATTGGCATCCCCGCCCTCCAGAGCCCAAACCTATACAAGTGAAGGGTCAGAGTCATCATGAAGTACAGGAGATGTTGGATGCCAAGAAGAAATGGGGGGTGTTGTATTATTTAGTCCAATGGAAATACTTTCCCCCTAATTGTGATGAGTGGGTGAAATCCTTTGACCTCCGGGCTCCTCTTCTACTCAAAAGATTTTACCTACTGCACCCAGACACACCCCGAGCAAGAGCTTAGGGGGGCAGTATGTCAAACATTGTTTAATCTCTCTTTTACTGTATGAATAAAACCAATATATTATAGAGATGTTACTAACTCTAAATTAAACCTGGGCGCATCAAAGTAGAAATGTAGAGACAGAGCTTTCGCACCTCTTTTGCTTTCACTAACAAATGCAGGAATTTGCTCTTTGAAGATAAAGCCTCCAGGGACAGTTTCCCAGGCTAGTGTCAAGTCAGCAGATTCAGTAACGAGTCTTCGTTGAAACAAAGTAACTAGTTTATTGATATCATGGTTCTCGACTACAGTAAGATTGAAAGACTAAAGATCATATAGTAGAATGCAATCATATAAGGTACACTTCAAAGGGATTCTTGAGGGAGGGGTACCATGCATGGCACTGTCACACATTGATGTTACAACTTCGTTCTCAGGCCCGGTTTGGCCTTGAGCGTCTCCGGCTCCAACCTCCCCTGGTGCCAAACCTGAGAAGGCTCAGATAAACTGTTCACATATTCCCATTTCCAAGCAAGGCTACATAACAAAGACAAGGAGGGGGGATAAGGAGAGTCTAAGCTAGCAGCAATGCAATACAGTTTGGCTTTACCCAGGATGCTCTCCTCCTGAGCCAATGTTAGGTGCAGGCCTGACCAGAGTTATGAGCAGACTTGACATACTGCCCCCCCCTAAGCCCCCTCCACCGCCTGTGGCAGTTGGCGAGGCTTGTTGGTCTTAAAGTCCCGGTTTTCGTGGATCCCGTGGTGGCTTTGGTTCCCCCTCGATGCTGGGAGGGGCCTTGGCACTTGAGGATGCCAAATAGAAGAGCTGGGGTCTTGATGGAGCAGGCTGCAATGAAATACAGGGTGTATTTTACCAAGAGCGGGTGGCAGATCCAATTCCACTGTCACCGGATTAATGACCCTTTTGATCTTGAAGGGTCCCAGGAATTTATAAGCTAATTTCCTGGAGGGTTGGGAGAGAGGTAGGTTCTTGGTTGATAGGAATACAGAGTCTCTCACCTTGAAATCCCAAGCGGGGACATGTGACTTATCATAGTACTTTTTGTAGGTTTCTTTTGCAGCCTCCAGGTTTTCCTGGATGGTTGGCCAGCTTCCGCTTGGCCCCTGCCACCAGTGTTCGAAAGCAGATGGCGCCCCAGAGGGCTCCCCCCCCGGTAGCAATGGGATAGGCTTTCCCTCGTACCCGAACACCGTGGAGAAGGGGGAGGCTTTTGTAGAACTGTGCACACTATTATTGTAACCGTATTCAGCAAACGGGAGGAGATCAACCCAGTCTGACTGGCGGTGGTTGATGAATCACCTTAGGTACTTTTCCAGAACCCCGTTCACTCTCTCCGTCTGGCCATCCGTCTGGGGGTGATAGGCTGAGCTTAAGCCTTGCTCTATCCCCACCAGCTTACAAAACTCCCGCCAGAAGGTGGCAACGAATTGTGGCCTGTGGTTGCTAATGACCTTGTCGGGGAACGAGTGGAGTTTCACCACGTGATCAAAGAATAGGGTGGCCAATTTCTTTGCCGTGGGCAGCTGTGTGCACGGGATGAAGTGGGCCTGTTTTGAGAAGGTATCGACCACCACTAGGATTACTGTTTTCCCTCGGGAGGGGGGTAGTTCTACTATAAAGTCCATGGACACCACCGACCAGGGCCGCTTGGCGGTCTCCAGCGGCTGTAGGAGCCCTGGTGGCTTCCCCCCTCTCCGCTTGGCCATGATACAAATAGGGCAGCTGACCACATATTCTGACACGTCCTTCTTTAGGGACGGCCACCAAAATTGTCTGTTGACTAGGTGCAGGGTTTTTACATATCCAAAGTGTCCTGCTAGCTTGGAGGAGTGACAGAGTTGCAGGACTTCTCTCCTCAGCGCCTCGGGGACGTACAGTTTCTCTCCCCTGTACCAAAGCCCGTCCTTTCCCTTTAGCACCCCCTCTGACCGTGCTTCCCCTTCTCTTTCTGTCTCTCTGGCCATTCTTTCCTTGCTGAGCCCTTCCAGCTCCCGCCTCTTTTGCGAGCGGGTGGTGACCATGGCCGCTACTTGGGAGGGCGAAATTAAAGAGTCTACCACCTCTTCTCTCTGACTCTCGTGCTGTGGGAGCTGGGAGAGGGCGTCCGCCAGAAAATTCCTCGTCCCTGGGATGTGCCACAGGGTGAAGTCAGATTTGGAAAAGAAGCCCGCCCACCGAATCTGCTTTTCGCTCAACTTCCTTTTCCCGGTCAGGGCTTCAAGGTTTTTGTGGTCCGTCCAGATCTCAAACAGCACCTTAGCCCCCTCAAGCCAGGACCGCCAGGTTTTGAGGGCAGACATAACTGCAAAGGCCTCTTTGTCCCACACTGACCAATTCCTCTGCTCCCCTGAGAATTTCCGTGAGATGTATGCACATGGCCGTAGTTTCCCCTCCCTATCTTTCTTCATTAGAATGGCTCCTACGGCCACGTCGGAGGCGTTGCATTGTACCACAAAGGCCTGTTGTTCATCAGGGTGGCTCAGGACCGGTTCACTAGTGAACAGGTGTTTTAGTTGGTCGAAAGCCTCTTGGCACTTCGGGGTCCAATGCAATCGGGCCCCCGGCCGCTTGGCCTTGGGCCCCTTCCCCTTTGTCTTTAAGAGCTCAGTCAGGGGGAGGGCAATCTGGGCGAACCCCTCAATGAAGGTCCTGTAAAAATTGGTGAACCCGAGGAGCGATTGGAGCTGTCTACGTGTCCTCGGGGGGGGGGGGGGCATTCCAGTACTGCTTGCACTTTGGCTGGGTCCATTGCCAGCCCCTTCTCCGAAACCCGAAACTCCAGATAGTCTAATTCTGTTCGATGAAATTCACATTTAGAACGTTTAGCATACAACTGGTGTTCGAGTAGGGTGCTGAGCACCTCCCTCACCAATTTCACATGCGATTGCTCGTCTTGTGAATAAATAATGATGTCATCCACCACCCCCTTGTACAAAAACTTTCTAAGCACATCATTTATGAAGTTCATGAACACCCCTGGAGCCCCCTGCAGCCCGAAGGGCATGACCAAGTATTCGAACTGCCCCATGGGGGTATTGAAAGCCGTTTTCCACTCATTCCCCTCTTTGATGCACACTCGGAAGTACGCATCCCTCAAGTCCAACTTAGTGAATATCTTTCCCCCCGACACCGTGTTCAGTAGGTCCCAGATGAGGGGGATGGGGTAGGCATTAGACATGGAAATCGCGTTTATCCCGCGAAAGTCCGTGCAATGTCTAAGCGAGCCGTCCTTCTTTCGGAACAGCACCGAGGTGGGGTGGGGGGCTGTCACTGGTCTAATGAAGCCCCGCTCCAAATTTAAGTCTAAGAATTTGTGCAGCTCCTTTTTTTCTACCCACCCCATCTGGTACAGCTTGGCCTTTGGTAGGTCCTCCCCCGGGATTAGTTCTATGGCAAAGTCTGTGCTCCGGTGAGGGGGCAGTTGGTTGACCTCGCGTTCGCTAAACACCCACATCAGGTCGCGGTAGGTCCTTGGGATGGGGTGCGCCTCCTCCACCAACATGCATGCCCATTCCCTGGCCACAGGAGCACGGGGGCTCCACGCCGGGTCCCATAGGTGATCCCTGCAAAGCGGGTCTAGGAACCTGATGGTTTGGGCCCTCCATCGAATGCTGGGCTCATGCTTTTCCAGCCAGCCCACCCCCCACACTACGGGGTAGGAGCACGATGGGGCAATGACAAAATTCTCTCGGTCCCAGTGTTCCTCAATCCCCACTGGGCATGGCTGGGTCACCAAGGTGCACAGCTCTCCACACATCACGGACCCGTCCATCTGCTCAAACAGCATAGGGTGCGGTAGCTGTGAGCTCTCTAGCCCCAACGCCTCTACTACCTTGGGGGAAATTAACTTCCGGTTGCACCCTGAGTCCACTAGGGCCCGGATTTGCATGAACCTTTTCAATTTGGGGTTCAGAAGCTTCACCGTAACAAAATACAAGCGTCCCGTTACTCTCACCGTCACTGGTGCCTCTTCCTGCTCGACCTGCTGGTTGGCACCATTTAGAGCAGGCCGGTCTCATTTCCCGCTGGCTCGTCCGCCCAAGCCAGATCGGCCAGTTCCGCTGACAGCAGTACTTCTTCATCCAGAAGCTCCTCAGACACCACCGCGCTACTCTTTGCCGCTTCCTTAGGGCGGCTGGTCGGCTTCTTGGGCCCCGGTGTGCTGGGTTTGGGCCCCGCCTGGGGAGGTCGGGTGGACGGTGGTTGTGGGCAGTTGGAGGCCAGGTGACTCGGGTCCCCGCACCTGAAGCACTTGCAGGGTCCCGCTGGCGCTCCCCCCATGGGTTTTTTGGGCTTCTGGGCTTCTGTCTTCATGGGGGTCGTCTTGTGTTGGCTCTTCCCCAACTGGTGCTGGCGCTGCATCGCCACCCGCTTCAGATTGGTCTCTACTTCCCCCGCCAGTCGTATCCACCCCACTAGGGTGTCCGGGCGCGCTTGGGTGAGGGCACGATCCAATATGCTAGCATTGAGGCCCCGGGTGAAGTGCTCAATCTTCATCAGCTCGCTCCACCCCCGGACTTTGGCCGCATTTGCCCTGAACTCGGCGGCATACTCCCGGATGGATCGGGCCCCCTGTTGCATGTCGCGGAGCGCTGCCAGCGCACGGGTCTCTTGCAACGGGTCCTCGTACTGGGTCAGTAGGGATTGTAGGAAGGTCTGAATATAGCCCAGGTCAGGGCTCATGGCCTCGCATAGGCTCACGTACCACCTTTTGGCGGCCCCCCTCAGCTTCGACCCCAAGTAATCCATCCTGCTGAATTCATCAGGGAAGGTGTTCCCCCAATAGTACATATAGCTGTTCTCCTGGATGGCGAAGTAATTCACCTCCTCAGGGTCCCCGTCGAAGGTGACGTCCAGCTCTTGCCCTCTCCCTCCATCTCGCGGGACCAGCGGGATCACAGGAGCTGGGCCCCTCGTGGGCGGCGCCGCCGGCGCTTGCGAAGCTGGGCGGGCTCAGGCTTGTGGGGCTAGCGGGGGTCTCCTGGGCCCTGTCCCCCCCAGTGCTCACCCCAGTTGAGCAGTCAGGGCTTGCATTTCGTCATTCAGGACTTGTACTGCTCTGTTGTCCTCTCGACGAACCATCGCTCGGAACATGCGTGCATCTTCCTCATTCATGTCCTTGGGCAGCAGTTCTTCCCCGCCACCCTCCGCGCATTCCACGCACTTGGCCTCGTCCTCTGGCACCTGGATGACGATGATACTGTCCACCTCTCCCGGCTCGATGGTGCTGGGGTTGGTGGCCTCTGGTTTGGCCATTCGCACCCTACTCATGTGTTGGGTCATGATGGTCTCCCGGAGGATCGGTGCCTCGTCCATGGTCGTGGTTGAGGTCCTTGGTTGATACTGTCGGGGGGTGATCACCAGCTGGAACTGGGGAGGGGACGCCACCGCTCTCCTGGAGTCCAGGACGTGCCAGGGTGCCTCGGCCTCTCCGTCTTCGCTGGGAAACTCCCCATTGTCCGGAATCTTTTCGGCCATTGGTTTATAAAGTTGCCGGAACAATTGAGCTTCGAAGGGGAGTCTTTCAAAATGTCAAGTCAGCAGATTCGACTTCCGGGGAAGGAAAATGCCGAGCTGAGTTGTCTCTCGTAACGGGAGCAGGCTGAAAGTTTTGTTCGGGGTAGTGGAGGGCAAATCAAAGCCCACTGCCTACCTTTCTCAGTGAGAGAAAGGTCCAAGACTTGCACAGAAACTTTGGAAAGAGATTTACCTTGGCTGAAAAGAAGCCCTGTAGGGGGTTTCTTTGAGGCTTTGAGGAGTCTCGGGAAGTTTGCAAAGTCAACGTCTGCAAGACTTTTCAGAGTCATTGATTTGGCATAAGCTCGTCAGGATCCTAACCTTCTGGGACATTTATAAACAACTAAAGCTTT
Organism: Heteronotia binoei; assembly: GCF_032191835.1. Lineage (NCBI taxonomy): Eukaryota > Metazoa > Chordata > Lepidosauria > Squamata > Gekkonidae > Heteronotia > Heteronotia binoei. The sequence goes on from NC_083223.1 coordinate 30,215,418, forward strand.
GGAAGACCAGTGGAACTTGGATAAGTGGAGAAAAAGGTACAGAAGCTCTCTTTTCACTCCGGAGCTAGTTATAGACTAAAGGGACATATTAAAGGTGGGGAAAAGGAAAAAATATAAAGCTTGCAAGTAGAAGAAGGAAAGGCTGAAGTTTGGATTGTTTTAATATAAAGGACAGTGCTAAAAACTGTTAAAAACTGAAAAGAGATTATTGTTTAGTCTACCTTGCGGTTTCTTGGAATGAAAACAGCCACGTTGCACTGGAATACATCGGAGCTGACCTGCAATTCTTCTGGGCAAGACAGGAAGTGCGTCAAGTATCGTGAGATTTCCATGAGAGTTGATGGTGACAGAGACAGGAAGCAGTAAAGAAAAAAGCCTACTCTATACCATAGAGAAACATCGGCAGCCATTGCTGGGAGGTCCAATTTAAAACATTGTTTTTAAAAAGATTTGAGATTTTAAAATTGACAGAATCAACCGGAAAAAGGGTAAGAAGACAAGAACTATTGACTATATTATTGGTGGGCTCCTGGGGTGATCTAAAAAGGAAAAAAAAAATTTAAAAGGAGAAAAAATCGCGGCCGCCATTTTGGAATTTTTGAAGACTTTTTTGATAAATATCTCGGCCTAGGGGGCTCAGAAACCAGCGAAATTGGGCTTGCTGGAAAGGGCAAGCCCTACTCTATTGAACCTGACTGTCAGATTTCAGATTGGTGAGGTCAAAAATTTCATCATTTTTTAAAGGAAAAAAAAATCTTTAAAAATTCATATCTGGGCCTGGGAAGCTCAGAAGAAAAAAGAATAAAGTTTAACTAAGAGAGAAAATTTAGACCTTTTGAATTTGGTAGTTAAACCTGAGATTGGTGAAACGGAAATTTTTGGTATTTTTATCCCTTGGTCTTTGGCTTAAATGTCTGAGCCCAGGCAGCCCCGAACAAGGGCCTTTTCATTAGAAAAAATGCAGGACCAAATGGAGGATATGGAAGCCAGAATTATGAAAGGAGTTAAGAAAATGATGGAAGAAATGAAGGAAGAACTTGTCACAGTGATTAAAAAGGAAGTGGATGAGCTCAAAGATAGAATTGGGGAAACAGCTAAGAAAGTGCAGGAGGTGGAAGAGAAAGTTAAAATACATGATACCACCTTGTTGAAAGTTCAAGAAAAAGTGATTATCCACGACTGCAACTTAATGGAAAATCAGATACGTTTGAGAGGAGTACCTGAGGAAGAGAACGGTGATCTGAAAGGATATATAATACACATAATTGCAGAATTCTTAGATGAAGACCCTGATAAGACTAAAAGCATGTATGATCACATGTATAGAGTTAATTCGCTTTTTGCCAAAAAAAACAATTTACCAAGAGATGTTGTTGTAAGATTTATGACAAAGGAAATGGTGGGAAGGATCATGAAGAAAAACTTTGAAGAGTCTTTGATAGTAAGAGGTAGCAGAGTGAGAATTATGAAGGAGCTACCTAAACAAGTGATAAACGACAGGAGAACATACAAAAAGTTGACAGAAAAATTGAAAGACAATGGCACAAGGTACAGATGGATAATCCCCGAGGGTTTGAGCTTTGAACTTCAGGGGAAGAGAGTCACAATTACAAATGCCCGAGAGTTGAGGAGATTTTTTGAAGAAAATAAAGAATTTGCACCATGATGGATTACAAATTATTGTCTTGGAATGTTAATAGACTAAATTCACCACAAAAAAGAAGAGCAACTTTTCATTGGATCAAGAAGCAAAATTGTAATATAATTTGTTTGCAAGAAGTTCACATCAAACAAAAGGATTATAAATTTTTATGGAACAAGCAACTGGGAAGGGAATTTTTTTCGTTAGCTGAGCAGAAAAAAAGGGGAGTAGTTTTTTATATTAAACAAGATTTGGAGCCAAAATTGGTGTTTAAAGATAAAGATGGAAGATTTGCAGCAGTGGAGATAACATCAAATGGGGAAAAAACGCTGTTATTGGGACTATATGCACCTAACGGTGCAAAAGATGCTTTTTTAAAAGACATTACACAACAGTTAGATGAGTTGACTTATGATCAAATACTCTTAATGGGAGATTTTAATGGAACAGTTCAGAATTCACTGGATAGATCCGGAGGGGAAAAAAAATGATGGGAAAGAAGGGAAATTGCCAAAGTCTTTTTTTGAATTAGTTAAACAAGAAAATTTGGAAGATATATGGAGAAAGTTTAATCCTGAAGTGAGGGACTATACTTTTTTTTCTGCAAGACATAAGACTTTTTCTAGAATTGACATGCTGTGGGGAACCAGAGATTTAGGCCTTATAACAAGGAAGATAGAGATCCTACCTAAAATTGGAGCTGACCATAACCCAATAATGTGGATTACAAAATTGTCCAAAAGACTGAGAAGATGGAGATTGAATGAAGATTTGCTACAGAGCAAAGAAACAGTGACTTTTCTAGAAAAAGAAACTAAAGAATTTTTCCAAGTAAATGACAAAGAAGATATTGACTTCCAGACGGTCTGGGATGCTTATAAAGCAGTAATGAGAGGGTTGTTGATTACTTTGAACAATAAAGATAAAAGGGAAAAAGAAAAACAACTATTGGACATTCAAAAAGAAATAAAGAAAAAAGGAGAGTTGAGGAAAAAACCAGGGAAAAAGAAAACTCTAAGGGAAATTTCAATATTACAAACTCAATTAAGACATTTGTTAAGCAAAGAAGTGGAATGGAATTTGAAAAGGCTTCAGCAGAAATCGTTTGAAGGAGCAAATAAGACGGGGAAATATTTGGCGTGACAACTGAAGAAAAAGAGGGAAAATAAAATAATTAGTAGAATTGTGACAGATGAAAGAGAAGTAGTTACTCAAGAGGGAATAAAAAGAGAATTTTTTAAGTATTATGCCAAGTTGTTTAAAGGTGCTGAAGTAAAGAGAGAAAAGATAGACGAATATCTACAAAAAATAAAAATTGAACCCTTAACTGAAAATATGAGAAAAGTTTTGAATGACCCAATTGAAAAAGTAGAAATTGAAGCAGCAATCAACGCGATGAAAAATGATAAAGCTCCCGGGCCAGATGGTTACACAGCTAAATACTTTAAAATTTTTAAGGATGAATTAATACCAAAATTACAGAAGCTGATGAATGTAATAAGAACTAAAGGGAATGTACCAAATACATGGAAAGAAGCTGTTATTTCTTTGATACCCAAAGAAGAAAGAGACGTCACAAATGTGAAAAATTATAGACCATTTTCGCTTTTGAACAATGATTATAAAATATTTACAAGAATTCTGGCAGAACGACTTAAGCAATATCTGATAAATTTTATAAAGGAAGATCAAGCTGGTTTTCTTCCTAAAAGACAAATAAGAGACAATATTAGGACTGTTGTAAATATTGTAGAATATTATGAAAGACACCCAGAAAAAGAAGTAGCATTATTCTTTGCGGATGCAGAGAAAGCATTTGACAATTTAAACTGGGACTTTATGTTTGCACTGATTGAAAAAATGGAGGTTGGAGAAAGTTTTATAAGAATGATAAAGGCAATATATTCTGAACAAAGGGCAAGGTTGTGCATTAATGCAGATCTTACAGATGAAATGAAAATCAGCAAAGGTACTAGACAAGGCTGCCCGCTTTCGCCATTGCTGTTCATAATGACTCTTGAAATTTTACTGATGAAGATTCAAGAAGAAAAAGATCTAGAAGGATTACAAATAAAAGGCTATACATATAAGTACAGAGCATTTGCTGATGATATAATGTTTATAAATGAAAATCCCATACAAGCTACACCTTTGTTATTAACGAGAATACAAGAGTTTGGGGAGTTGGCGGGACTTTATATAAATAAAGAAAAATCAAAAATTTTGTGCAAGAATATGCAGATAAATAGACAACATGAATTACAAAGACTAACGGGTTGTGAAGTTGCCTCTAAGGTTAAATACCTAGGGGTAGAGATAACAATGAAAAATATTGATTTGTTCAAGAACAATTATGAAAAACTATGGCGTAAAATAGAAGAAGATATGCTAAAGTGGAAGAAGCTCAACTTGTCATTGTTGGGCAGAATAGCTGCAATAAAAATGAATATTTTACCAAGGATTATGTATTTGTTTCAAACCATCCCTATTGTGAAAGATGCTAAACAGTTTGATAAATGGCGAAGGAAAATTTCGGAATTTGTGTGGGCCGGGAAGAAACCAAGAATTAAAATGAAAGTCTTGACAGATGCAAGAGAGAGAGGTGGATTCCAATTACCAGATTTGAAACTGTATCATGAAGCAATTTGTTTAGTATGGATGAAAGAATGGATAACGCTGTTAAATAAAAAACTTTTAGTGTTGGAAGGCCATGGAAAAAAATTCGGCTGGCATGCATACTTGTATTACGGAAAAAAGAAGATGGATGGTCTTTTCTCTCACCATTATATAAGAAGTAGTCTACTAAATGTGTGGATAAAGTATAAGAAATATGGTGATGAGAGGAGACCTTTGTGGATAGTGCCGGCTGAAGTGATAAAGTTAACGGCTAAAACAGTTAATGAAAAACAGCTATCATATAACCAGTTACTAAAAATACAAAGTGGGAAAATAGAACTGAAAACTGCAGAAGAACTGAGTTATAAATATGATTGGTTTCAAATGCAACAAATAAAAAGCTTGATGGAGAATGATATTAAAGCCGAAGGAATAAGGAAAGAACAAACAGAAATGGAAAGAGTTCTGCTTGGAGACAATGAGAAATTAATCTCAAAAGTATACAAATTACTTTTACAATGGTCTACAGAAGATGAAGTAGTGAAATCTCAAATGATAAAATGTAAATAAAGAAATAAAGATGGAATCTTGGGAGTATTTGTGGAAGAACTCTATGAAACTCGCAACATGTCATAGTATTAAAGAAAACTGTTTTAAGATGATGTATAGATGGTATATGACTCCAAAAAAATTAGCAAAGATGAACAATAAGATGCCAGATAGGTGTTGGAAATGTAAAAAGCATGAAGGTTCTTTCTACCATATGTGGTGGACTTGTGAAAGGGCTAAAATGTTTTGGCAGATGATTCAGCAAAAGATCTCTAAGATTCTGGGATATGAATTCAACAAAGAGGCAGAGACTTTTCTGCTGGGATTACAAATGGAAAAATTTCCAAAAGAAGACAGAACTTTAATATGGTACTTGCTCTCAGCTGCTAGGACATTGTATGCGCAGTTATGGAAGCAAGAAAAAATACCAGAAAAATGGGACTGGATTACAAAAGTTGTGTCATGGAGTGAAATGGACAAATTAACAAGAAAACTAAGAGACTATGATTTAGAACTTTTTAATGTGGAGTGGAAGAAATTCAGAAGATACGTAGAGAAAGAGTGGAAAATAAAAGGACACTGGACAATTTTTGATGATTAAGATTTTTATAGTTAAGGGTACCTTAATATTTGTTTTTTTAAAAATAACACTGGCGGGGGTCAAGTAACGGAGGGAGGGGTGGGAGGAAAGTAAGATATGGGGTAGAACGATTTTTTTATTTTATTTTAAGCTCTTTATAAGTTGTAGATATAATTCTGCTACCATATGTTACTAATAAATTTGTTTATACAAAAATGTCAAGTCAGCAGATTCAATAACGAGTCTTCATTGAAACAAAGTAACTAGTTTATTGATATCTTGGTTCTCGACTACAGTAAGTTTGAAAGACTAAAGATCATATAGTAGAATGCAATCATATAAGGTACACTTCAAAGGGATTCTTGAGGGAGGGGTACCATGCATGGCACTTTCACACATTGATGTTACAACTTCGTTCTCAGGCCCAGTTTGGCCTTGAGCGTCTCCGGCTCCAACCTCCCCTGGTGCCAAGCCTGAGAAGGCTCAGATAAACTGTTCACATAATCCCATTTCAAAGCAAGGCTACATAACAAAGAAAAGGAGGGGGGATAAGGAGAGTCTAAGCTAGCAGCAATGCAATACAGTTTGGCTTTACCCAGGATGCTCTCCTCCTGAGCCAATGTTAGGTGCAGGCCTGACCAGAGTTATGAGCAGACAGCTAGTCCTGGGCCCGGGAAGAATAACCACAGGGGAGCTAAGGAACATAAGAGAACATAAGAAAAGCCATGTTGGATCAGGCCAACGGCCCATCAAGTCCAATACTCTGTGTCACACAGTGGCAAAAAATTTTATATACACACATACACTGTGGCTAATAGCCACTGATGGACCTGTGCTCCATATTTTTATCTAAACCCCTCTTGAAGGTGGCTATACTTGTGGCTGCCACCACCTCCTGTGGCAGTGAATTCCACATGTTAATCACCCTGTAGCATATGGCGTTCGCAGAACGCAACCATTTCAGAACACCGTAACAGCACAAGCCGCGGAGGCGACTGAGAACACCCAGGTGCCTCCGCGCGGGGCGCTGATCATCCGCCAATCACAGTCAGTGGCGGGAAATATGGCTGGCCAGCAATGGACTGGCCAGCAGGTTGAATAGTCCCGGGACTGTATATATGCGGGGCCCGGCCCGCGTGCTCGCTCTCTTCCATCTTGTTTTGTACCTGCAATAAACTATGTTGCCCTACGCTCGTCTCCAAGTCTGGTACATTACAGTGGCGACGAGGATGGGATTCTAGGCCTGCAGACAACCGGGCTACCGAGGAGACTCACGGGCAACCGGGCGATACAGCGCACATCGCAACATCGCCACGACCGCCGCTGCTACCGCCACCATGGCCAGCTCAAGCAGGAACACCGGTCACATTGAAGCCTTCAACCCTGCCCATGCCGACGGATGGGAGTCCTACTCGGAAAGGGTTGATTGCTACCTGAGGGCGAATCGGATAACGGAGGTCAGCATGAAGAGAGACGTTCTCCTGAGCGTCTGCGGGGCCGCCACCTTCGAGATCGCAAAGGGTCTCTCGGCCCCCGCCCGGCTCACTGAGAAGACCTACGCAGAGGTCGTCCGCCTCCTCACGGGGCACTTCCTGCCACAGCCCTCGAGAGTGGCCCGTCGGTTCCTCTTCCACAAGAGGGACCAGCTCCAGGGCGAATCGGCAGCCGACTACCTAGCGGCCCTGCGACAGATCGCCGGGAGTTGCAACTTCCCGAATCTGGAAGAGACCCTGGCCGACCGGTTCGCCTGGGGCCTCCGCGACGAGAGGCTCCAGCAAAAGCTCTTCGCGAAGGAAGAGCTCACTCTGCAGGGCGCCTTCAGCGAGGCTGTGGCGTTCGAAAGGACCACCCGGACTTTCCCCAGAGCCAAGCCAGAGGCCGTCCACCACGAGGAGATGGACCCAGAGCACCCGGACGAGGGAGAAGCATTCCAGATGCGCCGCTCTACAGGACCAACCTCCTGAGCTCCACAGCGCCCCCGAACGAGCGAACGATCGAACCAACGCTCCAGTGATCGGCCGAAATGCGCCAGCTGCGGCGACCCCCACGACAGGCGAGACTGCCAGTACCGGACCTGGGACTGCAGAAGCTGCGGGAACCTGCCCACGACCAACCACACACCACGAGGCTGCTGAGTCCCACTCCCTGGCCTCCACCACACCCCAGGTACTGAACTTACCCTGTGCCACCCCCGGCAAGATCAAGATGGCGGTCCTTATAGAAGGAGCCCCATGCCTCATGGAGGTGGACTCAGGCTCCTCCCTCTCCATAATCTCGGAGGAGACCCTGAGGAAGCTGTGCCCCGAGCGGAGAGTACCGCTGCGGCCGGCCGACTGTACCTTGCGGGATTTTCAACGCAACCCAGTACAGATCGCGGGGTGGGCCAGGGTGCATGTGGAGCGGGGATCCTTCAGGGGTCCGCTGGACATCCTGGTGGTGAAGCGATCGCTCACCACCCTGTTGGGCCTCGCGTGGTTCGGCCCCCTGGGAATCCGCGTAGAGGGGGTAGCGCAAATGGTCTCGGCGGGAGGGTTCGGGGAGGTGTGCAGAGAGTTCCCCGATGTATTCGACGGGTTGCTGGGTAGTTATAAGGGCCCGGCCATCTCCCTCCCGCTCGACCCAACAGTTAGACCGATCCGGCTTAAGGCTAGGAGGGTCCCCTTCGCCCTGAAGCCCAAAATCGAGGCAGAGCTGGACCGCCTAGTAGCACAAGGGGTCCTAGAGCCAGTCGATTACGCCATCTGGGAGACCCCCATTGTGACCCCGGTCAAACCCAACGGGGACGTGCGGATATGTGCAGACTACAAATGCACTATCAATAAGGCGCTCCAGGAAACCCCTATCCGGTGCCGGTGGTCAGCCACGTCCTGGCCGCCCTCGCGGGCTCAAAGATTTTTGGGAAGCTGGACTTGGCACAAGCCTACCAGCAGCTCCCGGTGGACGCCAAAACGGCTGAGGCCCAAACGATCGTAACCCACAGGGGGGCGTTCAGGGTGAACAGGCTACAGTTCGGGGTCAGCGTGGCTCCGGGGATCTTCCAGAGTATAATGGATACTCTCCTTAAAGGGATCCCCGGAGTCCAACCTTTTTTTGACGACGTTTTAATCGCCGCCCCGAACCCTGAGGAGTTCAGCAACCGCCTCAGGGAGGTGCTCCGTCGTTTCCAAGCTGCGGGACTGAAGGTGAAGAGGGAGAAGTGTCTGCTGGGGGTGCCACGGGTGGAGTTCCTAGGATTCGCCGTGGACGCGGAGGGAATCCATCCGACCGAGGAGAAAACCAGGGCCATCGTTCAGGCCCCGGCCCCCACGTGTAAAACTGAACTACAGAGCTTCTTGGGGGTGCTCAACTTCTACCACACATTCATACCCCACAAAGCGGCCATCGCTGAACCCCTACACCGGTTACTGGACAAAAAAGCTCCATGGGTGTGGGGGAAGAAGCAAGCCGCCGCTTTCCAGGCAGTAAAGGACGTTCTGGTCTCTAACGCGGTGCTGCACCACTTCGATGAGCGCCTTCCGGTCATCCTGGCATGCGATGCGTCGCCGTACGGGGTGGGTGCAGTCCTGGGGCACCAGCTACCGGACGGCCGGGAGGTACCGGTCGCCTACTATTCACGCACTCTGACATCGGCGGAGCGTAATTACGCTCAAATCGACAAGGAGGCCCTGGCCATCGTAGCGGGGGTCCACAAATTTAACGATTATTTGTACGGGCGGCGGTTCACGATAGCGACCGACCATAAGCCGCTTTTGGGTCTGCTGGCCCCAGACCGCCAAACTCCCCAAATCCTGTCCCAAAGGGTGTTGAGGTGGAACCAATTCCTCAACTCGTACACCTACACTTTGGTATACAGGGCGGGCAAGGCGATGGGCCACGCTGACGCACTCAGCCGCTTGCCGCTTCCAGACACGGGCCCCGATCCTGCCCCAGCACACCATGTCATGTCAGTCGAGTCTCTCCCAGACCAGCCCCTCCACGCTGCAGAAGTGGCTAAGGCCACCGGGAAAAACAAAACGCTTGCAAGGGTGCTCGACTGGGTGGTGAGGGGGTGGCCTGAAGGGGACATGGGGGAAGAGTTCAAGCCCTACAAAATGAGGCGGAACTCGCGGCCCACAAGGGGTGCCTGCTATGGGAGAGCCGGGTGGTGGTCCCCCCCTCTACAGAAACGGGTCCTGGAATCACTCCATGAAACGCACCCGGGGATAGTGAGAATGAAGGCCCTAGCCAGGAGCTACGTGTGGTGGCCGGGAATGGACGGGGAGATAGAAAACTGGGTCCGGAGATGCAGCGCCTGCCAAGAGTCGCGGCCGGACCCACCCAGCGCCCCGGTTACTCGGTGGGAAACCACAAGGAAACCATGGTCTCGGCTCCACATTGACTTCGCGGGGCCATTCCAGGGGCAGACCCTCATAATCATAGTGGACGCCTACACTAAATGGTTAGAGGTCATCCCCGTGGCATCCACCTCCACTGCAGCCGCCATCCGGGCCCTGCGCAGGGTCCTGTGCACCCACGGCATCCCAGGCACCCTAGTCTCGAACAACGGGGCAGCCTTCACCTCGGGGGAGTTCCAGGCGTTCCTCCAGAGGTACCTCATCAGGCACATCAGGTCTGCCCCCTTCCACCCGGCCACCAACGGCCAGGCAGAGCGGATGGTCCGCACGACCAAAGAGGCCCTGGGGAGAATTGTGCAGGGCGATTGGGAACACAGGCTAGCCGCGTTCCTCTTTGACAACCGGGTCATCCCAAACCCAGTCACCGGGGTCAGCCCAGCTGAGCTACTCATGGGGCGAAAGCTCACCACAAGGCTGGACCGTCTACACCCCGACCGAGCCTCTGACGTGCAAGGGTCCCCAGAGGTCAGAGACGCGGCTAGGGGGTTCTTCGCAGGGGACCCAGTGTTCGCCTGCAACTACGCCTCGGGCCCAGAATGGTTGGCAGGGTGGGTGCTGCGGGTCGTGGGGTCCCGCCATTACGAAGTGTCCACCGAGGGGGGTCAAACCCTACGCCGACACATAGATCAGATGCGCCGCCGGACCCTACCCGAGGCACCCGCGGAAATAATGGGAGAAGCGGGGTCCGGGGAGCCAGCAACAACCCCTGCACCAGCACCCAGTCCGCAGCCACAAGCAGAGGTAATCCAGCCCCCCGAACCGGACCCACAACCCACGGACGCCCAAGACTCCAGCGAGACCCCGAGAGCCGAAGCCACCCCGGCACCGCAAGCAACCCCCCGGCGCTCAACAAGGGGGCGACGGCCGCCCGCCTACCTCCAGGATTATGTGCGCTAACTAAGGGGGGAGGAGTGTAGCATATGGCGTTCGCAGAACGCAACCATTTCAGAACACCGTAACAGCACAAGCCGCGGAGGCGACTGAGAACACCCAGGTGCCTCCGCGCGGGGCGCTGATCATCCGCCAATCACAGTCAGTGGCGGGAAATATGGCTGGCCAGCATTGGACTGGCCAGCAGGTTGAATAGTCCCGGGACTGTATATATGCGGGGCCCGGCCCGCGTGCTCGCTCTCTTCCATCTTGTTTTGTACCTGCAATAAACTATGTTGCCCTACGCTCGTCTCCAAGTCTGGTACATTACACACCCTTTGGGTGAAGAAGTACTTCCTTTTATCCGTTTTAACATTTCTGCTCAGCAATTTCATCGAATGCCCACGAGTTCTTGTATTGTGAGAAAGGGAGAAAAGTTCTTCTTTCTCTACTTTCTCCATCCCATGCATTATCTTGTAAACCTCTATCGTCACCCCGCAGTCGACGTTTCTCCAAGCTAAAGAGTCCCAAGCGTTTCAACCTTTCTTCATAGGGAAAGTGCTCCAGCCCTTTAATTATTCTAGTTGCCCTTCTCTGGACTTTCTCCAATGCTATAATATCCTTTTTGAGGTGCGGTGACCAGAACTGCACACAGTACTCCAAATGAGACCGCACCATCGATTTATACAGTGGCATTATGATACTGGCTGATTTGTTTTCAAGGAAATTACTGTGTGAACTTTCACACGTGAATATGGGCCTGTTTAGAATGTGTAGCAATGTTTAGAGAACCTTTGATGTGCCATCTTTAAGTATGCATTCTACTGTTACTTTGTATCAGTTCCAATACCCCGCTCAATAGAGCCACATAGATTATCAATAAACTATACTTTGTTTCAACTCAAGGACTGATTCAACCCGAGCCACCCTGGGTACCCTGTGCAGGGTTTTTGTCACCCACGGCCTGCCCAACACATTGGTCTCAGACAATGGGATGGCTTTCACATCGGCCAAGTTCCAGAACTTCTGCTGCCAAAAGTTAATAAAACATATAAGGTCGGCCCCCTTCCACCCTGCCACCAACAGCCAGGCAGAAAGGATGGTACGTGCAACAAAGGAATCACTCTGCTGCATCATCCATGGAGACTGGGAAGCTCACCTGGCAGAAAGCCTCTGTTGTGTTTTGCGTTCGTCCCCGGAAAGTATAGCACAGCACACCTGCAGGCAACAACCAAAAGGGACGAACACAACTGCCTATGATGATCAGTGGTGGGAAGTTTAACTGGTCGGGATTAGACTTGACCAGAAAGAGGATTGTTCCAGGTAATGTATATAAGAGGGGAGCCGGCCCCGCCATCGCTCTCTTGTGATGTACTCGCCAATAAAGTATGTTGTGTTTTAATCATATACAAGTCCCAGTACATTACACTGGTGATGATGGGATCCTGTTGAGCATCCAGGCTTTCGCCCGGCCGCTCGCAGTCCCACGCACCGAGCTCAGTGTTCTGCAAAAACCATGGCCAAGGCACCCAGCTCGACCTATGGGAATCATGGGCGGATGGGTTCAGCTATTACATCGAGCTGCACAAAATGAAGGAGGCAGCGGAGAAGAAGGCGCTCCTCCTGAGTTCGTGCGGGGTGGAGACCATCCAGCTGATGAAGTGACTCATCGCACCGACCACCCTTGCAGTGGCCACCTATGGCCAGCTGATCACGGCAATGATGAACCACGTGGCTCCCTAGCTGTCCCGTCTCGCCCGCTGGCATGCGTTCTACACGCGACAGCAGAAACAGACTGAAGCTGCTGCCGAGTATCTTTCAGAGCTCCTAGTGTTAGCCCTGTGATGCGATTTCCCGGGGGACCTGGAGGAGGTCCTGCTGGACCGCTTCATCGTAGACGTACAGGAGGAGAAACTGCATCACAAGTTACTGGCATACAAGGACAAAGACATCACCCTTTCAAAGGCGTTCCAACAGGCAACTGCCTTTGAATAGACGCATAGCAGCCTGTCTGCATATCAAGCCACCGCTGCCTCACCTTCGGAGGGCTCTGATGAAGAAGAGGCACACCAGCTTCACTGCCAGCAATGCAGTGGGTCGAAACCATTCACCAAACCACAAGCCGTGGAAAAGCCAGCCAGCACAAAATGCGCCAGTTGTGGGGATCCACATGCGTGCTGTGACTGCCCCTACCGCAACGGTGATTGCAGAAGCTGCGGAAAGGTGGGTCACATCACCCATACTTGCAGGGCCAGAACCAACAGGAGGTGCCAGTCCACACACCATGACTCGACGGACACACACACGATCACCTCAACTAGTATCCAGGTAATGAACTTTCCCTTGGACACCCCAGACAAGGTCAAGGTGGTCTGGGACTCCCGGATTGGGAAACGTATTATTTTGCAAATGCAATGGTATGGTTAAAGGAATGGGTATGTCTGGAAAATAAAAGAATTCTTGCAATAGAAGGACATGATCTTAAAGAAGGCTGGCATGCGAATATGTGGTATGCTGATAGTCTTAAATATTTTACCTACCATTTAGTACGTAAATCTCTACAAAACTCTTGGGAAAAAATTAAGAGAAAGATATATATTAATACTCCCAGATGGATTTCTTCAGGTGAAGCCTCCATACAACCAGTTATTTAATATGACAAAAATAGTGAGATATTATGATTTGTTAAATGATGATGATACTTTAAGAACGCGGGAGGAATTAGAAAGAATTAGAAAGTTGAGATATAAAAATGGACTGGTGGTTAAATATGCAGATCAAAGCAAAATTTAATAAAGATAAATTGATCGGTTTTAATAAAGGAAATTTTGATTTTGACAAATTATTACCGACAAAGGAATATAAGTCAATCAAAAAAATTTATAACTACTTTATGAATCTGAAATTGGAAGATGAGACCGCAAAAGAGGTAATGATAAAATGGGCACAAAATTTTGGGAAGACTATAGAGTTAGAACAATGGGCACAGATACGGCAGTATAATTACAAAATCACAAAGGCGGTAAGCTTCAGAGAAAATTTATTTAAGATGTTTCATAGGTGGTGCATTACACCAGTCCAACTAGTGAAAATCAATCCAAGCTTATCCCCAAAATGTTGGAAATGTGGAGCAAAAATAGGCACATTTTACCACCTATGGTGGACATGTATCAAAGCAAAAAAATATTGGGTCAAAATTTTTGAATTACTACAAGGTATGTTGAATATTGAATTTCAGTTTAAACCTAAAATTATGCTGTTATGTATGGTGAGAAAAGAGATGTTTAAAGACGATGTATATTTGATAATTCATATTCTTACTGCCACAAGACTATTATATTGGAGACAAGTGACAAGAGAAAAGAGAAGACGAGAAAATCCCAAATTTGGATGAATGGATAGATAAGGTTCTGTAAGCTGCTGAAGCCGATATACTAACGGCGATACTTAATGGGAAGTCAAAAGTTATTGCTAATAAAAAATGGGAGAAATTATATGTTTGGATTCACAATAGAGTAAAAGTTGAGGAAAATAATGGAGTTAAAAGAGTAACAAATGAATAACAGAAATATGGAGAAGATATAATTGAAGAGTAATTATGTACTAAGTAAAGAAAATAATGAATGTATAAATGATGTAATCCACCTTTGCTTTCTGTTTTAACAAATTCTGAGATTTTTCATAAGTGGTAAATATGTTAAATATTATTTTTTTACTATTATATAAATCAATTATATAATGGATTTACAATGGATTGGAAGGTGTAAGTTGGAATGTAATTACTGAATTTATAATAATTTTTTTTCTTTTTTTAAAAAAGGCGTTGGTCTTGATTGAGGGGGAGCCCTGCCTGATGGAATTGGACTCGGGTTCCTCCATCTCCATAATTTCAGATGAGACCCACAGGAAACTCTGCCCCCACAGCCAGCTGCACTTGCGGCCCTCAGAGTTCATATTGCGGGACTTTCAGAAAAACCCAGTTCAGATCATGGGGTGGGCCAGAGTCAGGGTAGAGTTCAAAACCTTCAAGAGGGCCCTGGACATACTGGTAGTGACACTCCAGCTCACCACCCTACCGGGGTTGGCTTGGTTTAACCCCCTGGGCATCAAAATTGTAGGGGTGGACCAGATACAGACCCACAATTTCAACCAGGTGTGCCAAGAGTTTCCAGAAGTTTTCGATGGAACTCTGGGAAATTACAAGGGGCCACTGATAGCACTGCAGCTTGACCCCACGGTAAGGCACATAAGACTGAAGGCTCGGTGGGTTCCGTTCACGCTCAAGCCTAAAATAGAGGCCGAACTGGACCGCCTCATGGCCCAAAAAGTGCTAGAGCTCGTCTCCCACGTGGCCTGGGAAACCCCATAGTCACCCCCATTAAACCGAACAGGGATGTGCGCATTTGGGCTGACTATAAATGCACAATTAACAAAGCACTCCAGGACCACCCATACCTCGTCCTGGTGGTCAGCCATGTCCTCGCTTCCCTGGCCGGCTCTAAGGTTTTCGGGAAGCTGGACCTGGCCCAAGCATACCAACAGCTCCTGGTGGATGCACAAACGGCCGAGGCCCAGACCATAGTTATGCACAGGGGTACCTTCAAGATACGGAGACTGCAATTTGAGGTAAGCGTGGCTCCAGGTATTTTTCAAAGTCTAATGGACTCTCTCCTCAAAGGGATTTCTGGAGTACAACCCTTTTTCGATGATGTTCCGATAGCGGCACCTGACGCTGACAAGTTCATCTGCTGCCTTTGAGAGGTGCTCCACCGTTTTCAGAAAGTGGGTCTCAAGGTGAAGTGGGAGAAATGCTCACTTGAGGTGCCAAGGGTGGAGTTCATGGGATTTGTGGTGGATGCTGTGGGAATCCACCCGACGGCCGACAAGACATGGGCGATAGTCCAAGCTTCGCCGCCCACGTGCAAGGTGGAGCTTCAACGTTTTTTGGGGGTCCTGAACTTTTATCATTCCTTCTTGCCCCATAAAGCTGCCCTTGCTGAACCCCTCCATAGACTCCTCGATAAGGGGGCCCTGTAGGTCTGGGGAAAAAAGCAGGCCGCTGCCTTCAAGGCAGTCAAGGACATTTTAGTTTCAAATAAGGTGCTCCACCATTTTGATGACCTGTGATTCTGCCCCACGATGCTTCCCCTTAGGGGGTGGGTGCCATCATGGGCCACCAACTCCCGGACGGGAGAGAAGTCCCCGTGGCATATTACTCTCAGACATTGACCCCAGCAGAACGGAACTATGCCCAAATAGACAAAGAGGCTTTGGCAATCATGGGGGGGCGTATACAAATTCAATGACTATCTGTATGGGAGGCACTTCATGATTGCCACGAACCACAAGCTGTTGCTCGGTCTCCTTGTCCTGGACTGCCAGATGCCACAAATCCTGTCACAGCGGGTCCTGTGGTGGAACCAGTTCCTCAATTCATACACGTACGAGCTTGTGTACCATCCCGGCAAAGCAATGGGACATGCAGACGCCCTCAGCCGCCTTCCGCTGCTGGAAATGGACCCCGATCTAGCTCCAGCCCATCATGTGATGCTTCTGGAGTCTCTACCAGAGAGACCCCTCCATACCGCAGAGGTAGCTAGGTTCACGGGTAGAGACTGCATTCTTGCACGCGTTTTGGACTGGGTGGGGAGGGGTTGGCCTAAGGGCAAATTGGACACTGATTTCAAACCTTTTGCATCCCGCCGGGAGGAACTTTCATTACACAAAGGGTGCATTCTATGGGGTAGCAGGATGGTGGTTCCCCCCCCCCCCCACTTCGGAAGCAAGGGTTCAAAGCCTTGCACGAGATGCATCCTTGGATAGTGCGTATGAAGGCCTTGGCACATAGTTATGTATGGTGGTCGGGGATGGATGAAGAGATAGAGGGGTGGGTTAAAAGGTGCCAGCCCTGCCAAGAGTCCTGGCCAGATCAACTCAGTGCCCCCATCCACCACTGGGAGTCCAATCGCGTGCCTTGGTCCCGGCTACACCTAGACTTCTTGGGGCCATACCAGGGCCAAATATTCTTTATTCTGGTGGATGCCTACACAAAGTGGCTGGAGGTGATTCCTGTAGCTTCAACCTCCACTGTTGCCGCAGTCAGAGCCCTATGGAGGGTCTTTTGCACCCATGGGATCCTTGAAACCGTAGTGATGGACAACGGTACTGCTTTTACCTCCCGGGAGTTCCAGGAGTTCCTGAATAGATACCTCATCCGCCACATACGGTCCGCTCCCTTTCACCCGGCCACCAATAGCCAAGCGGAGTGCATGGTCCGCACCACCACGGAGGCCCTGGGGCACATAGTTCAAGGGGATTGGGATCACCGCCTGTCCCCCTTCTTATTTGGGAACAGGATCACCTCCAACCTGGCCACCAACATAAGCCCCACCGAGCTGCTCATGGGCAGGAGGTTAACCACCAGGCTAGACAGGTTGCACCCCGACTGGCCCTGGACCTCCACTGCTCTTCCGAGACCAGGGAGGCCATGAGGGGGTTCTTTCTGGGGGATCCAGTCTATGCAAAGAACTTTGCAATCGGGCCAGAATGGATATCAGTTCGGGTGGTACAGGCCACCGTGTTTCACTCATACGAGGTCTCGGCAGAGTGGGGGGCAGCTCCTTGCAGACACATAGACCAATTGCGCCACTGCACCCTGCCAGAAGAACTGGCAGGGCCCAGGGGAGGGGGGAATGGAGAGAGCGCAATATTATCACAAGAAGCAACCCTGATGGCACCTGCCTTGCTGACCTCAGTGGGGGAGATACCTCCACAGGCTCTGCTGATGTCACCCCTCAGCGAGGAACCAGCGGCAACAGACCCCATGGCCACAGCTCCTGCTCCCCAGATAGAACCTCGGCGATCATACAAGGAGCGGCAGCCACCTGGTTATTTGAAAGACTATGTATCTTGAACTGGGGGGGAGGAGTGTTGTGTCTTGCGTTCATCCCTGGAAAGTATAGCACAGCACAGGCTTTCCGGAAGATGGCGGAGTGACGCAAAGCTCCTTTCCCCGTCTCGGAGGGAACTTTGTTTGTGGGGTAATCGAGGGGGCTTCCCGGCCGGGAAGTACCTCTTAAGGAGCTGTCTGGAGACGCTCCAAAGCCTGGGGGGCTTTCTGGACGTGGGGGAGGAACGGAGGTTCCTCACTCAGTGCCAGTTTTCCCCCTGGCCGATACCTCAGCAACACCTCGGTGCCTAACTGTGCCGCCGGGAAAGGGAGATTGGAGAGGAACCTTAACTCCCTCAAGTGCACCCCGTAGCGTTTTTTCCTACCTGGGTCGTCCCACCCTTGGAATCCGAATGGTGCAGCTCATGGCGATGGCGAGAAGAAAATAAAGCTGGTAAGCGGTTTGTGTGCTGCACAGGCTGATAGGGAGCGGAGCCGCGGCGTGTGGGCATCGGTGGAGGACGTGAATGGCTGAGGAGGCGGGCGGCTTGGAAGCTTAGCGGCGACTGAATGAGCGATCGTTTTGAGGGGAAACAACAAAGAGCTTGGCTGTGATCAAAGAATATTGGCAGAAGGAAGACAGGGGGAAGTAGGGGGTTGAGAAGCGATTTTTCTTTTCCTGTCTCTGAGACATTAAAAGTGGCTGTCAGTCCGTGACTGATGTGAGAACAGTGATCTGAGTTAGGAGAGAGGAAGCTGTCGGTAATGGCGGACGGGAGCTGAAGTTCTCCTTCAGGAGGCCGGACGTGGAAGACGCAGGCGGCGCTGGTGGTGAGCTGAGACAGAAACTTTCTGAGTGCGTTTGAAGATCTTAACTCCCCCCCCTTCGCTTGTCCACCTCTGGTTTTCTTTATTTTTTTTCCCCTTTCATCTGCGCTGTCGCTGGAGCCTTATTTTTCTTTTGTTATTTTACTTTTCACCTTGTTGAAGAGGATGGGTTTTGTTTATGCAAATACTTATTTTTGGGATAATTAATCGTTGGTATCAGCTCAAAGGGTAGAGTAGTGGTTCTTAGCAGCTTTTGCTGCGGCTGCTCTCTATTGAAGATTGTGGTTTTTAAATTTATAACTATTGGAAATGGATTAGGCACTATATCTGGATCTTTGAAACCTTCCTTCTTGGAGTATAAGAGACTGGAACTTTTGGACTCTAGAAAACATTTTCCTTTTCATCTTTCAAAACGTGGGGATTTATTAGGGCTAAAACTAGAACTTGGCTTTTAGAACACTGAAGACAGCTAAAAATCTATTTGACACTAAGACACTAAGACATTAAAATTGGACACTAAGCTACCAAGACAATATTAAGATCCTGAAACAGTTAAGTAACAAGAGAAGGGAAGAAAGAAGGAAGAAGGAGCAGAGAAGATAAGGAACAGAGAAGATAAGACTGTGTAAATACTTATGGTGATTATTTCTTGACTCAGAACTGTAATTTTTGATTTATTTACTTATTCACTTACTATAAATAATTCTAGGGCTAAATTTTGATAGGTAATCCCTAATGCATTAATGAAATGAATTGATTTAATATCTGATACCTAATAATTAATTGAATTATTGACTGAGCTTAAAGAATTATTGTTTTTATAGAATTGCTGTATTACTTATTGAGCATTTTTATTGGATCCCAGATAATCTTGAATCACTGACTGAGCTTAAGAAGTTATTTAGCTGAATATTGATTATTGATAGTCTTTCCGCTTATTGATATATTGAGCTGTTGAAAATTACAAATTGGGTCAGTTTATAAGGTTAGTGACTGCAGCATCATTATGACGGAAACAAAGATTAAAAAATACCTACAAGGTACTCCTCCGGCAGGGGGAGGTAAGGTGCAAGCCGCTGTCAACCAAGACGCGTTGGAAAAATTACAGAGTACAGTTACTGCTGGATTTAAACAGAACCAAGATGCTTTAGATGGACTGAAAACAGACTTGATGACTCAAATTAGGAAAACCAATGATCAGTTGGCAGAATTTCAAAAGCAGCTGTTGGCCAATACACAACAAGTTCATGGTTTGACAGCTAAAGTTGAGAGAATGGAAGATCGGGAGAAGCACACTATCAATACGGTTAGAGAAAACCAAACAGGATTGATGGAGCTAGAAGAACGGGTGATGAGGCTCGAAATGGAGAAAGCTTCAACTATTCTTCGCTTTCAAAATCTACCAGAAGAAAAGGAGGAAGATATAATCAGTAAAATTAGAGACATCTTAATTATTGATGATGAAGAACTATTGGAAGAAGGTCCAAGAGATATTCTTTGGGCCAAAAGAGTTTCTTCGAGCTACATAAGGAAATTCAAACTTCCCAGAGAAGTTCAAGTAAAGTTCGCCCATCCAGAAACTGTGGAAAGGATTCTGCGGAAGGCAAGAGATTATGAAATGAATTGGAAGGGAACGAAGATCAAAGTATTGAAAGAGATACCCTGGAGTGTCCGACAGAGGAGATTCAAGTTCAGGAAATTGTCTACTTGGTTAATGAAGCAAGAAATTCAATTTAGATGGCTTCTCCCGCAAGGTCTTTTCTTTACATTTCAAACTAAGAGATACAATATTACTACTGAGGCAAAGATGGAAGAATTTTGTGATGAGTTTGTGAAGCGAAATGGATCTGAATCGGGAGATGAACAGGAGGTAGAAGGAGCTAAGAAGTTCACTGATGATAAGTCTCCCAAAAAGAAACCTGAGAAGATCAAAACCAGGCTCCAGACTAAGAAGGACTCAGCCATGATATCGGATAGTATTCACTCACCAAAATGAATTCGAAGATGGAAACTAAAATACTCTCTTTGAACGTCAACGGATTAAATGAACCCGGGAAGAGGAAGAGAACTTTTCTGCAATTGAAAAAATCTGGCGCCCACATTATCTGTCTACAAGAAACGCATATTAGGAAGGACAATGTGAAGTATTTGGAAAACAAGAAATTGGGTACTTTATATGCTTCATGTGATCCTTTTAAAAAGAAGAAAGGGGTAGCTATTTTTGTTCCTCATCACATTAAGTCGAGCTGCCTATTTTCGGATGAACAAGGAAGAATCATCATAGTCGAGTTGGAGTTAAATGGACTTAAAAAATGCTTGGGAACATTTATGCCCCTAACGAAAATCAAGAAAAATTTTATCAAGTATTGTGCACGAAACTTAGGGAATTCAATTCAGATAGGTACTGCATAGTTGGCGATTACAATGCGATATTTGATATCAAAATGGATAAAAAATATGACGACCCTCAAAAAAAGAAGAAGAATCGGAATTTACTACCTAATTCTTTTTTGAAGCTGGCTGAAGAATTAAACTTAGTAGATGCCTGGAGAACAAAGAACCCGAACACGACAGATTTTACTTTTTATTCACATTCACATAAATCTTGGTCCAGAATAGATATGACCTGGGTATCCCTGAGTATGATTTTGTCAGTTAACCAAGTTGATATCCTCCCTCAGTCATACGCTGATCACAACCCAATTTTGTTATCTCTACAGGAGCAATCAAGAAATCCTCGATGGTCTCTCAATTTGCAAATTTTAAAAGAAACTCAATTTTTGGAAGTAACTAAAAAAGAGATTCAGGAATTTTTTAAACTCAACTTGGAGAAAGACACGAAGATCCCAGTTATTTGGGACGCATTCAAGGCCTTCTTTAGAGGAGTCGCCATCCGTTACTCAAAGAGGAGGCAGAGAGAACAAAGAAAATCTTACAATGAACTTTTAACAAAATTGAAATTCTATGAGAAACAACAGAAAACTGGGAATCCAAGAGAGGTGAAGGCCAGAATTACTTTTATCCAACATCAGATAAATATTCTTTTAGCAGAAGAAATGGAGAAAAAACTAAAATGGACAAGACAAAACTATTTTGAAAATGCTAACAAAGTGAGTAGATGGTTGGCTTACAAATTAAGGAAGGAAAAGGAGAAGAAGATCATAAAAATGTTGAAAAATGATGCCAAGGAGGAGGTGTTTCAAAATTTTCAAATGAAAGATATTATTCAAAACTTTTATAGGAATCTGTACAAAAAGCAAGAGATTGAACAATTCAAGCAAGAAAATTATATTAAAGGAGTCGAAATGAAACAATTAACAAGGGAACAGCAAGCAAGTTTGGAGAGCCCAATCTCAATGCAGGAATTGGTTGATGTAATTAAAACCCAAAAAAGTAACAAGACCCCAGGTCCAGATGGACTTCCGATTGAGTTTTTTAGAGCCTTTGAAGATTTGTTATTGTTGCCCTTTAAGAAGGTAATTGAGAATGTCTATCATTCAGGCGAGACTCCAGATTCTTGGAAAGAAGCGCTTATTACTCTCATTCACAAAGAAGGCACCGACCCATCAGAAATTAAAAATTATAGACCAATTTCACTTTTAAATAGTGATTATAAGATTTTTGCAACAATTTTAGCGAATAGATTGAAGAAGGTGATTACCGACTTAATTCATGAGGATCAAACAGGTTTCGTCCCAGGACGACTAATGAATCAGAATGTGAGGCTACTTTTAAATGTGATTGAATATTACAGAGATCACCCGGACAAAGAATTTGCTGCTATTTTTGTGGATGCAGAAAAGGCTTTTGACAATGTTAATTAGAATTTCACCAAAGTGACATTGGATGCGATTGGTTGTGGTGATAGGTACCGCAGAATGGTCGAAGCGATTTACTCGAAGCAGAATGCGAGAGTGAGTTTTAATGGAGTGATGTCTGATTTAGTAGAAATACAACAAGGCACTAGACAGGGATGCCCGTTATCCCCATTGCTTTTTATCTTGACGTTAGAACCTTAGATTAGAGAAGACAACAAAATTCAAGGAACCAGAATTAATAACGTGGGATTTAAGTCTTTGGCGTTTGCGGACGATTTAGTATTTATCTTGGAACAACCCATTTCCTCGATAGTCCCTCTGAAGCAAAGACTACGAGAATTTGGAGAAGTATCTGGTTTCAAACTGAATGTGTCTAAGACAAAAATTTTAATGAAAAATATGGAGAAAATTCAAGTTGAAACTTTAGAACAGCTGTCAGGATTTAAGCAAGAAAAAAAGATAAAATACCTTGGAATTTATTTGACAAATGAGTTAAAGACTTTGTACAGAGACAATTATGAAAAAATATTGAAAGAAATACGGGATGATCTAGCTAACTGGAAAGATCTCCATATTTCGCTCTTAGGTAGAGTCGCTACAATAAAGATGAACATTCTTCCAAGGATCTTATTTCTCTTCCAAACAATCCCAATCACCTTACCCAAACTATTTTTCCAGAAACTTAACTCTATGATCAAGTTGTTTATCTGGCAAGGGAAAAAGGCCAGAATAAAACTGAAAATTTTACAAGACAGCAAATCAAGAGGTGGTCTTGCTCTCCCAGATTGGAATCTGTACTATAAGGCTTGTTGTATTGCATGGTTAAGGGATTGGTGTAAGCTAGATAATAAGAGGCTAATGACTATTGAAGGCGTAGGTTTGGGAGAAGGCTGGCACAATTATATGTGTTATCACACTCCTGTAAAAACTGGACGCTTTTTCAGACATGAAATAAGAAGATCCTTGTATAAGATTTGGGATGAAATTAAGCTGATGTATACTTATACTCCAAAGTGGTTATCTCCGATAGAAGCTCTGACTCACCCCAACTTGTATAATTGGGATAACCCACAAGATTATGCCTATTTGTTGAATAGCCAAAATGATTTGATTGAGGAAGAACTATCTAAGTTAAATTGGTGGCTCCAGTGTCAACTCAAATCAAGATTTCAGAAAGACAAAGAAAGGGGCTTTTCGAATAAACCAATTGAATTAGATCTTATCTTAGAGTCCAAGCAGAAGATAATTTCTAAAACGTATGATTGCCTACTTCAAGTTAAGATGCAGGATGAAGTTGTAAAAGAAGCTTGGATCCGCTGGCTTAAGGATTTTGGCTATAATATTGATCTGAATGAATGGGAAAAATTATGGAAACAGAATTTAAAACTAATAAAGCCAACTGATCTCAAAGAAAATCTATATAAAATGGTATATAGATGGTATCTTACACCAAATAGACTGGCCAAAATTTACCCCACATACTCTAATAAATGTTGGAAATGCCGAGAAGTTGAAGGATCGTTGTTCCATATATGGTGGCAATGCAAAGAAGCCAGGAAATATTGGGCTCAAGTTAATATTTGGATTCAAAAAATCTTGAAAATACAAGTTAAGCATGTGCCAGAATTGTATCTTCTGAATATCTGTAGGCAAAATTTGCCTACGACCAAACTGAAAGTGTTACTGTACATAGTTACCATTGCTAGAACTTTGTATGCCAAGTATTGGAAAAATGATAGAATTCCGAATAGAGACGAATTCATTAATAAGCTGTTGGAAGTCGCTGAATCTGATCTAATGTCCACAAGATTAAGAGAGGGTAATGTGCAAAAATGTCAGGAGGAATGGGACCCCATTTATAAATGGGTCAAAAGTAGAGGCTTCGACATGGAGTAGCTAGAATTTTTTTTTTCCTTTTAAATCCTCTCCATCCCCCAGTGTGTATGATTGGGATGTAGTGGTAGACGTTAGACATAGATGTGTTTTTGACTGTATGGCGCGCCCAAGCGTCTAAGGTGTTTGGAATGTATCTTTTTCGTATGATTAATGTTGATTGTATTTGTTCGTTCTTTATTCTTTTTTTTCTTTGTATGTCCATCTTTTCTTAATAAAAATTTCATATATTCAAAAAAAAAAAGTATAGCACAGCACACCTGCGGGCGGCAACCAGAAGGGATGAATGCAGCCGCCTATGATGATCAGGGGCGGGAAGTTTAACTGGTCAGGATTGGACCTGACCAGAAAGTGGGTTGTTCTGGCTAATGTATATAAGAGGGGACTCGGCCCCACCATTGTTCTCTTGTGATGTACTCACCAATAAAGTATGTTGTGTTCTAATCGTCTATGAGTCCAGTACATTATAGTCTCCTAGCCCAACATTCCATTCCCACTTCAGTCACTAGTCGCAGCCTGCTTGAACTCTTAATGGGTCATAGGGTGGCCACTCTTTTAGACCGCATGCTCCTGGACCATGCCCCTGATCTACAAGACATGTCAGAGGTGGTGGTCTGGCCTCCCCAAGGATTTGACACGAGGGATTTGATGTTTGCCAAAAATTATGGGGGGGGGCTGTCCTGGATACCTGCATGAGTTTCGAGGGTTCTAGGGGCTGTCATGTACGAGGTGGTATCGGAGGACGGGTTTACCATGAGAAGGCATATAGATCAGTTGAGATCATGGGAAGCCGCTGGGGGTGGGAATGAAGGGGAGGTCCCAGACAATGTGCTGATCCCACCAACTCCAGGAACCACAGAAGCAATAGAAGCAAAAGACCCAGTTGCTACAGCCCCAACAGGCCGAGAAGCCACGGAGGAACCAGAGTCACAGTCTGTGGCCAAGATCCCCGAGGACCTAGCACCACTGGCTGCTGCTGCAGTACCACCAGCCCCACCACTGGCAGCCCAGACGGTGGCAATCACACCCCCACCATCTCCAGCACTCAGACGGTTGACAAGGGAACACCGCAAGCCAGCGTGCCAGAGGACTATGTCTGACTTGTGAACTAAGGCAGGAGGGATGTTATGTATGTTGAATTGTATCAAGGATCTGGGTATTCCTATTTAGCTCATTGGAGCCGGAAGAATGGAGCTTGGGGAACTAGGAACAATGGGCAGCAGGATCCTGATACCTGCTGCCCTGCACCAATCATAGGGCCCCAGCCAGTTTGAATGGCACAATGACCTGCTAATGTGGGAAACCAGAGTTGTATATAGCTATGGCCCCGTCAGCCAGTTAGCAAGTCTTGTTAGTGCAGCCCTCTACCATGCTGCTTCTAATAAAGAGCTATTATCACTGTTACCTCATCTCCTTGATGCTTTGAACCCACTATATTATAGATAACACAGTGTATAAAAATACAAAGCTTTGGAAGATTAAAGCTAAAACAATTACAGTTGCAGACTGACAGCAAAGTAGCCCAGAGGGGCCTTCTCCAGGACACAGGGCTGAGTGACTGAGTTGCAGATGCTGCTTGGAAAGCACTTGATCAGCTGCTGGCCTTGAAAACACTACAGGCAGATTCAAGATAATAGTTCTGCAGCATCTTTGGACAGGAACTCTGCAATACCATCACATACTGAAGAGATGATTATTGGGGGGCATATCATGGAGGCTTAGAGCTGAGCAGGGGATCCCTTCTGGCAGATCTCTGTTCTTGTGACCCCCCCCCCCAAAAAAAAACACAAAAAAACCTTGGTGGAGTTCAGATATTATACTGCATCTGCAGAAATTGTAATTACATTACCCCATCCTGCTCAGAGCAAAATGAAAAAGGTCATCTCTCTTTACCTCCCTCTGAACTTTAAAATAGGTTACTGGCAGACATTGCTTTGCCATTTACAGAGCAAGATGCCATGCAGACACAAGCACCATTTGACACTATTGTGGGACTTCCATTTGGCCTGAAAGGAAGTAAAAACACACCAATTTTTTTAATCTCATGGATTCGTAGGAACTGCTGTAGAATTTCTCTTACCTTGTAAGTGATGCAATTAATTCCAGCAATCATGTCTCTAAGATGACCAATTATATTCTAGATAATGGTTTTGTTTTGTTTTTTAAACTTGGGGTCTTCAGGAAAAAAAGGGCAAATGCAGGGAATTGGAACAACTTAAATGGTAGCCAGGATTCTTTACAAATTTAATTGCATACAACAGGGAAAAAGATCATTTGGGGATTGCTTAAGGAAGTTCTTTCAAAAGATGCCTAGAAAGCATCTGTACCCTTAAAATTTGCACAGAAGGGAGATTTTTACCAGTTGATGTCCCCCATCATTCTGCCCATGATTAGAAAAGTGTAATGGGAAAAGCTCTTACCTATTTATTAAAGCAGCTGTATCCCTACTTTCATACCATCAATGGCAGTTTAGGTTGGATTAGAAAAAACAGTATTCAGTGAAACTATAACAAATTAAACAGCCAACCACTTTGCTTGGTTTCCTCCTGGGCTATTTTAAGTTCCCAGTCTACTCCTGTAAAAACAAGTAAGATGCTGCAGACACATCATCCTTGTCAGGGCTTATGGAGGTGGAGTCTGGAGTTCTGGAATTTGACAAAATGAGCTTTGACTTGACTCACAAAAGTTTTTACCCGGAAAATTTTATTGGTCTAAGATGCTACTGGAGTTGAATTCTGACTTCTTGATCTCTGGAATACAGTTGCCCTGCAAGAAATTACTGCTTCAGAGGGCGGACTTTCTAGAATGACATCATTGCTGAGCTCCTTCCCCTCCCCAAATTCCCTCCTCCCAAGGTAAACTGTTCCCAAATCTCCAAGAATTTTCCAAGTCAGAGCTGGCACCCCTGCCAGTACTACTAAGAATGCATAAGCTGTGATGTTTTGTCCTGGTATGCAACTGTGACATATAAAACAACAAATGTTGCAGACTTGGTAAATCTTACCTGCTTTTGAGTAGGTAAATACTTTGAGAATATTTTGAAGTTGAGTGCACTGCAGAACAAGAGCTTAAATGCGAGAGCTGGAAAAACACTCTTCAGTTTTGACTGTATGCATTGTTTTAATTATAGTTTTTTTAATGGTGGTTGGTTTTGAGCTTATTGCTGGATGCTTATGATGCTGTTGTTTGTCCTTGCAGCTTTTGCTGCTTTACCAGCCACCTCGAGCCTGAAGCACAGTAGAAATAGTTGAAGTAAAGTAAAACAAACAAATAACCCAATGTGCAGACTTCAGTTCTAACATAATCAACCCTAAGGATAATTTGGAATGGTTCAGTCAAATGGCAGTGTGTTGCTCAGTCTTTCATTTCAAAAACCTCAGTTCTCTTCCCTTTGTGGATTCTAATGATCCACAAATAGCACAGCTGTCAAATAGCTTTTAGCATTGGTGCTGAGGAGCCAGAGCAAGGCAAGAGCCCCAGACTAGGTGCCCCCTACTGCCCTTCACTTCCTTGGTGAGAGTGAACTCAGCGACAGCTGCAGCAGGGCTTCTGGCCTCAGCTTGCAGCATGCATGCACACACACATGCTCCATCCCTTGCATCTGTACAACAGCACAGAACAACAGAAAGCAAGCGAGCGGTGTATGTGTCTGCTGAGGCTGGAAACCCCATGGCAGCTGCTATTTCCCTCACTGAGGAAGTGAAGGTGGAATCACCAAAACTGATGCCCTCCCCTCAGAGCCACGCTCCAGGCAGCTGCCTCATGCTGCCTAATGGACACTCCAGCTCTGATAGCTTCCTGGGGGTTTGGGGGCAAAACCTGGGGAGGTCAGGGTCTGGGAAAGAGAGGGACCTCAGTTGAGCATAATGCCATAGCATCCACCCTCCAAAGCAGCCATTTTCTCCAAGGGGACTGATCACTGAAGTCTAGAAATCAGTGGTAATCCTGGGTTGGTCTCCAGGCCCCACCTGAAGGTTGCCAAACTTGATATTTGTAGGGCACCTGTTACATTTTTACCCCATCCTTCTTCCAAGGAGCTCAGTTGTTATGAAGGCAAAACAGAGGAGAAAAGAAGCATGGAGATGCCCTGAGCTCCATGGAAGAAGGATGAGGTAAAAATGTAACAGATGCCCTGCAAATATCAAGTTTGCTCTGACCTAGCCCTGCCTCCCATTCGGATTAAAAGTGCATGATCGCATGAGCACATCTGCTCTCCAAGCTGCATCCATACTCAGTCTCCAGACGGCTCCTATCTACATTAAAAAGCTACCTGGATTTTTCCGGTAGAGTCCCCCTGAATCAGATGTAGGTTGCATAACTGAAGCGGATTTGTTTTGAATGGAATAAAATCGTGTCACAGTGTGAAACCTGCCTGGGTGCCTCAGGTGAGGACCCACATTTATACCCCCCACCCCTCCTGATTGTGAACACTGTGTGTGATGAGGGTGAAAGCAAAGGGTGCTTGTCGTGGGGAAAAGAAGTCCTCCACCCCCTGAATACCACAGGCTCCTGTTCTCGGGCACCAAACTCATCCTGCCAACCCACTGGAGCCCAGCCCTAGTAGAGTGTGAAAAAAATGCATTTTGTCCTAGGAGATCTGGAAGGAGCCCAACCTCCATTTTGTGTTTTTAACAGCCCGCCCCCCCCAGACAGAGACCAGGCAGGAAGGGGGAGGGAAGTCAGTGCAAATGTTTTCTAGACAGCTGACCTTCATACACATGCTAATAGATCTAGCTTGAGAGATATTGGGTAGGTCAAACTCTTCCCCTTCTCCAAGCAGGGAATAGAGATTTGGAGGGATTAAGGCTATAAAGTCCTCACAGAGCAGAATTCTAGAGACATCCAGGAAAAGCATCTTTGACCTGGCATCACCTAATCATGTTTATGAACATTTTCTTTTAAATAAATAATTTTAATAGTGGAGAATCAAAAGGACTCCATCTCATCCAGGCCTGGCGCTAGGGGTTCTGGTGCCCCTAGGCCGAAGTCTCTTCCCCACCTCCCTTACTATCTCTTGTGTGCAAAGCGCGCATGGCCCGATGACATCACCAGAAGTTACATCATTGGGCTGCGAGCAGCAACGCTCAGCCTGGCCCTCCCCTGCTTTGAAGGGAGCTGGCTGGCTCCCTTCAAAGCAGGGGAGGGTCAGGCTGAGCACTCACGGTGGGAAGCAACAGCAGGCACGGGGAAACAGAGGGAGGCAGTGGGCGCAGGGAAAGGGGGCGCCTCATGGTGCTCCTAGGTAGAGTGGAGCCAGAGGCGGCTGCCTATTTGGCCTACTTCCATGCGCCGGCCCTGGTCTCATCCCATCCCTATGAGGTGGGTTAGAATGAGAATGTGTGATTAGTCCAAGGCCATTCAGCAAGCTTCCATGGCAATGTGGGGGTTCAAACCTGAGTCTCCCAAATCCTAGTACAACACAAACCTCTGTATCAGCCCTGACCTGGATAACCCAGGTAAGCCCAATCTCATCAGATCTAAGCAGAGCCAACCCTGACAAGTATTTGGATCGGAGATTTCAAAAGAATACTAGAGTCAGTACCTCACAGGGTGTGTGTTGTGGGAAGAGGAAGGGAAGGAGAATGTAAGCCATTCTGAGTGAAGGGCAAGGTATAAGTCCAACTTTCCTCTTCTTTGGTAGGTGGAGGCAGGCTATCTCTGAAGTCCTCCATGCCCCAGCTATAGTCACCAGAGGTCTCCATGACTTCCAGGCATGGGGGCACAAACACCCCCCCCCCAAAAAAAAAATACAAAAAGAAAACAAACCCTTTGTATCATGCTGGCTTTCCTTATAATTTCCTGACTTTTCTTTCAACTATAGTTATAACAGGCTTAGTTTTGATTTTCCAAAACTGCAGGGGAGCTTTACCTAGGGTTGCTGTGGGAGAGATCTGTGTGAGTGCTGGAAGCCTGCTGGAGAGGGGTTTCAGGATCCTGTGTGTCTTTTGTGTAGTTGTTGCTGAGAGAGGAGGGCCTGTTTGCCTGGGCATGGTTGCTTGCCCCACCCTCTACTGTTGCTCTGGCTGTTGAGTCAGGTGGGGGATTGAGCCTTTAATTTGCAAGGCTCCTCCTCACCAGAGCAAGCTGAAGGGCTCTTGGTTTGTGGCTCTTAGCCTAGCAGTCTAGCCTGGGGTTTTTGTAGGAAGGTGGGTAGTTCCTCACAAGTAGTCTCAAGAGGCAGTTGGCAGTGGAATTTACAGGGAAGTCAAGATAAAGGGAGAGAATTTTGAAATGGATTGCAGCAGCATGGCTGCTGAGGGAGCTGAAGCAGTGATGTGTAAAGTCTGTGGGATGTTTGTATTTCTACCTGAGCATAGCAGCAATTACACTTGTAGCAAGTGTACATTGGTAGCCCTGCTGGAGGAGAAGATACAGGGAATGGAGGCATGATTGTCCACACTACAGTGTATAAAGGAAGGTGAGGATTTTCTTGACAGAACCCATGAAGCACTCTTGAAAGGACAACTGGAAGAAGAGGAAGCAGTATCTCAGCAATTAAAAGAGAACCCAACAAAGGAGGAGGGTTCGTGGAAAAATGCAACTCACAGGAGCAGGAAAATCAGGAGACGTTCTGAGCCTCTGATGCTGAGCAATCAGTTCCAGGATCTCCCCACAGATACTGATTCTGAACCATTGGAACAAGGGCTACTTCCCCAGCCTCCACAAAGCTTGAAGGAAGTTTCTCAGGATCCTGTGGATAAGAAGCCTGGAGCTCCTGCTCTCCAATATAGGAAGAGGAGGGTGGTGGTAATTGGAGACTCCTTCCTCAGAGGAGTAGAACCTAAAGTGTGCCAATTGGACTTGTCATCTTGAGAGGTCTGCTGTCTACCAGGTGTGGACATCCAGGATAGGAATAGGAAGACTTGTCAAGCCCATGAATTATTATCCTTTCTTGCTTATCTGTGTGGGAATAAATGATACTACCTGGCATAGCCCTTAATGTATTAAAAGAGACTATATGGCTTTAGGTCAGAAGGTGAAGGAGCTGGGAGAACAGATTGTGTTTTCATCACTTCTTCCTGTCAAAGACTGTGGCTTAGGATGAGAAAGAACAATACTTCAAATAAATGACTGGCTACATTGATGGTGTCATCAGGAAATATTTGAATTTCTGGACTATGGCTTACACTTTCAAGATGGGGGTCTTCTATCAGGAGACAGTTTGTACCTTGCAAAGATAGGGCAAAGGGTGTTTGGTAAGAACCTTGCTAACCTAATAAGGAGGGCTTTAAACTAAATTGTATGGCCACCTGACAGCAATTGTCAAGTCTGCAGATTCCATAATGAGTCGATGTAGATACAAAGAACTAGTTTATTGATGCTGGTTACTTGCGGCCTTGGCCAGAGCTTGAAAAGACTGAAGACCGTATAATAGATACATTGCATATAAGGAACACTTCAAAGGGATTCCTACAGGCCGGGGAATCTAGCAAAGGGAACATTCACACATAGATGTTACCAATACATTCTCATGTTGATTAGAGGCCCACGGCCTTGGTACTCCCAGGCTTCCTGTCTCCCCTGAGCCTGAGCTGAGAAGGTTCAGATAAGACTTTTCATACATCACCATTTCAAAGCAGGGACATTCTCTACGGAAGGGAGGGGGGAACAGGGGAGAGTTAGCTAGCAGCATTTGGTTACACTTTGGTTCTACCCAGCATGCTCTTGGAGTGAGCCAGAGTTAAAGCCAGACTTGACAGCAATGCTGATCCTGTGAACTTAGGGGGAGGTATTTGTAAATTTCCTGCATTGTACAGGGGGTTGGACTAGATGACCCTGGGGGTACCTTCCAACTCTATGATTCTATGTGGATTGTTCACAGATTTTATTATGACAGTTTTAATTAACTCTGATCAACTTGCTCTTTTGCATGAACCATTAGGAACGTAAAGATATCTCAGAAACCTGGGTCTCCACTTGTGTGGAAATGCCACAGATAGTCAGGGCTACCCTTGGTCTTTGTTTTGCTGCCCTACATAGATAAAATTTTTAGCCTCTCCCTGTTCTTTACTGTACACCTAGCATTGTAGGAGTGGCATACTGAATGACTGTGGGATGGGTCATGGTACTGTTTCCTCACTGTTCAATTTAAGATCTGTCACTTTTCTTCCTCCCCCCCCCCCCCAAGTTGTGATACTCTGTGCCTTGGATAACTGATAGAGCTCAGAAGGATCTGGGTCATGTGACCTAGAATGCAGGTGATATTCCCCAGCCAATGAAGTGTTTTGCTTCTTCTGTGTTCTTCTTCCAAAAGCTTCTGATCATGATCGTCTGGGCAAGAAGGAAGGATCAAGATGTGTACAGAAGCAAATCAAGGAATAGAACTGAGGAATATCCTGGCTTCATGTCAGTGAGAAATGATGTCTGAATGCCTCAGGAGTCTAGCTAGGCCATGCTTGCACTCCAAATCCATGACCAAATCCAAGAAGAACTTTTTGAGAAAGGTTCCAGTAAGCATCTTGATTTTCCTACAGAAAAGAAAGATTTTTTTACACAATGACACGAAAAAAACTCTGTTGGAAGAGGCTAGCAGTGCCTAGCCAAATGGAACCAACAAATGAACAAGGAAGGCACAAAGATGACAGCTGTCAGTAGTTGTTTGCCATTCCTCCACACACACACATACACACACACATCTGAGTACAAGACATAAATCTAGTCATGCAGTTCCTCCAACAGAAAGGGGAAGCAATCTCCACCAATCACCCCTAATCACTGTAGACTCTCCGCCACGTGCTTTTTCTTATGTGCTGATCCTGAGGTTTTGACAATGCACAAGAACAAACTTACAAGAGGAGGGGAAATCAGTGGAATAAGCAAGAAAGTTCTACTCTGCACAGATAGTTGGATATACACTATTGTCTATGAAATGGGAGGTTTTGTCTAGCTTCTATGGTTAGTCCTGATCTTGTGGTGAAAGCAATGGCCCTAGATGACCTGCACACGCTCTTGGGATGGATCCAACTGGCCTGTGAGATTGAAAACCACAAACATGTATTGAAACTACATTGACTGCATCACCAGGCGGGTCAGAGGAGGGGGAATGCAAACTCTAAGAGCGGGGAGAGACAGTGGGTGAGTCAGAGTGCAGCCATCACCAAGAAGGAGAGGTGAAAGAAGGCTTTGCCTGAGATGTGGGGTTGACAATCACTTTATGGCTGAATGCCCCAAGCAGCAAAAACCCACCCCGGATGGGAAGAAGAAGGCGCCCAAATGGAAAACTTGACAGTGAGACAAGCTGGGTAGTATCATTCACTACCAGGTTCCCTGTGGTGTTAGGAATTTGTCGGTTTATTGACCATGACCCCTATGTACAATGGAACACCGGCTGATTATGCTTCCCCAATGAGAGATGCAAAGAGAATGGCTGAGATCCAGAATGGGGTTCCTCCCCCTCTCCCCTCCCTGAGACAGTGTGCTTTACTCAGGAGGAACTAAGTGAAATCCCTCCAGAGTACAGAGACTTAAGTCAAGTATTTCAGGAGGAGACTGAAGAGTTGTCACTCCACCGTGCCACAGATAGTGCCATTGAACTGTTTCCGGGGAAAACACTTCCAAAGGGAAAATTATACTCCATGAGTCTGGCTGAAAGGGCTTAGCTAAAGAAGTTATTGACAAGAACCTGGACAGAGGCTTCATACACCCAGCCAGTTCTTCACATGCTGCCCCTGTACTGTTTAGGAAAAAGAAGAATGGCTGTGCATGGATTACAGAGGGATAAATGCAATACTGATGTCCCCATCCCCCAATCCTGCAACCTTGACTTATCCAAAACATTATGGACCTGAGCACTCTTTTAAATATATTTTGGTGCTGAAATTGCAAGCCCAGAATTTTCGTGTGTAAGGCTGGGGCTGTTAGGTTATCTGTGTATATATCTATTAGTTAAGTTTCATTTTACTTCAGTTTTGTCAAGGAAAGGCTTTCTTGCCACAAGTGTTTGCTTTGCTGATTTATCTCAAATAAAGCTTCTTCTGCATTCATCCTGAGAAGTTCCCTTACAAGAGATCTGTGAGGTGTGGCCAGCTGTGAGCGATTCTCATAATCTCTTCCTGTATGCAACCACATGTGAGAACAAGCTGAGGCCAAACACCATACTGCCAGCCCAGGGGCTTTACTTTAGACACAGACAGAAGCAGCACAGGTCTAGAAGGCAACAAAGGATGCAAGCCATACTTGTTGCTTCTTTCTGTACTGCTATTGGCTGTGTAACTACACCTCATTGTGGTGCCCCCAGAAGGCACTTGGGTCACTTGGGCTAAGAACAAATGCAAAGCAGTAGCTGCATTAGTCTGGCATAGCAAAATAAAACACAAGTCCACTGGCACCTCAAAGACTAAAAAAATTATTCCAGCATGAGCTTTATTAGTCACAATGCACTTCTTCAGATACATGAAGGTACAATTATACTAGAAATTCTTATTGTGGGGAAAATTACAGAGGAAGGAGTAGCCAAGGCATAGTGGCTTGATGTAAATTCCACCACAGATCTTCCCAGGGTAAACTGTCTCAACTTAAAGAAGGAACTGAGAATTTACACTTGAAATGTTCATGGCAGAATTTACACCAAGCCTCAGCTCTACCCTTGCCCATAATCTTCCACATAAGGAGAAATCCCAGTATGATTTCCTTGTCATGTATCTGAAGAAGTGAGCTGGGATTCATGGTGTCAGACTCTGTTCATTGATACTATTGCTAAATGCTGATTACTAACCAGATTGATTAACTCACATATATGCTCACTAACCTGTATCAGTAGAATAGGAAAGGGGGGCCAAGTAGGGAATAGCCAAAGAGTAGCTTCCCAGGGACATCAAAGGTTGTTAGGCATTCTTTGAAGTGGAGAATGCCCAGCAGATTCTCACCTCCTCCCTAGAGGCAGCAAGGACATTGCTGCCAGGAAATGTAACCACCAACTGTAGAAAAAAAGGGGGAGCCGTGTGAAAAGCCTCACATGCAAAAGCAGCCTTTGTTTTGGGAATTGGGGGGTAGTTGTAATTGCTTTGATGTAGAATGTTAAATACCAATGACCCGAACTGCTTGCCATCAGTTCCAATGCCTATCATGCTGAAGTAACTTTGGAGTATACAATAAATGCAACTCTGTTTCAAATAATCAAGCTTGCTTATTTTGGGAGCTTCAATGAACCTTCGCTGACACATGGAAGCTAATATTGATATTAATGTTATAAGTCTTTAAGGTGCCACTGAACTTTCGTTTTCTTTTGCTAAAAATGAATCCTGCCTCTTCTAAAAACCCAAAATCTCATCAAGATGTCCCAGTGCTTTGTATTCTAGCTGATGAATGCATCCAGCAGATGTAAGTAAAATTGTTTTGTTTTTTTTTTCAAATAAAGGGATAAAAGGTCCTCTGGGATAAAAATAGAGGCCATTGTTCACAGTGGAAAGGTACAGCTGCTTATGCCAGAGTGAAAAATAGAGCATCTCCTGATGAGACAGGGTTTTTTTTTAAAAAAAAGAAAGGATAATGCAAGATTCTTACTTTCATCCTGTTCTTTAAATGGAAGATATGTCTTCAAATTTATCATATCTTAGCTTTATCATCTGCATGGAGATAGATTTTTAACTACTGCCCTTGCTCATTTCAATTAATCACAGAATTCATTTTTGTACCTCCCACTACCTCCCCTAGCTCTTATGAGGAGATGCACTTATAATTATTTTTATCGCACACACCAGACATTGTCTTCCTTAAAGCAGCCAAGTGCTTCAGCCATCCTGTGCTGCCTTCACATTCTTACATAGCCTTTTTATAATATAGTGAGTTCTTAGGCATTGAAGAGGTGAGGTGGTAGTGATAACAAACTCTTTATTGAGTACAGCATCGTAACTGAACTGGCAAACAGGGCCTGCTGGGCCAACTATATACAACACTGGGTTCCCATGCTAGCACATTATTGGGTCATTCAAACCAGCAGGCCTGTGATTGAAGCAGGGCAGTTGAAATTTGGCTCCTACTGCCCATTGTTCCTAAGCCCCCAAACTCAGTCCTCCAGGCTCCAATGAGCCAGGCAGGAACATCATTTGGCACACATAGATTCATATACATAACATCCCTCCCCTCTCTAGTTCACAAGCCTGAGCAATCATAATCCTGTAGATAGGCAGGCTTGTGACGCTCTCGTGTCGACCTCCAGAGTGCTGGAGTGGGAGGTGGATTGGTTGCGGCTTCTTGCACAGCTGGTGGCAGTTCAAGTGATGCAGGCACTTCAACTGGTGGTTCTGGGACCTTGGAGGTCTTGGGTATGGATGGGGAAGTGGGAACCGGGGCCTTGGCTTCGATAGGTTCTGGGCCACTTGGGGCTGGTGTGGTCGATGGGTTACTTCCGCCAACTGTCCCCTCATATGACTGCAATTGGCCTATGTGCCACCTCCAGGTAAACCCGTCCTCCGAAGTGACCTCGTACATGACTGCCCCTAGCACCCTGGAAACTCAGACCAGTATCCATGCAGACCCCCCAAAAGTATTTGCCAAACACCAAGTCCCCCTTGTCAAACCCTCTGGGAGTCCGGACCACCTCGGAAATCTCTTGAAGGTCCGGGGCGCAGTCTAGGTGCATGTGGTCTAGCAAGGTTGTCAGCCACTGGCCCATGTGGAGCTCCACTGGACTACGGCCGGTGACCGTGCTGGGGATTGAATGCTGTACCAGTAGACACTCTTCCAGGTGGGCCTCCCAGTCCCCATAAATGATTCAGTGGAGCATTTCCTTAGTTGCCTACACCATTCGTTCAGCTTGGCTGATGGTGGCGGGGTGGAGAGGGGCTGACCTTATGTGTTTAATCAGATTTCGGCTGCAGAAATCCTGGAACTCTGCCAAGGTGAATGCTGTTCCATTAGACAGGCCATGGGTGGCAAAAACCCTGCAGAGGCAGATGCTATGGGTATGACCTCGAGCCACTTTGAGTAGGAGTCCACTATGAGAAAAAATATTTGCCCTTGGAAGGGCCCCGCAAAGTCGAGGTGCAGGTGGGACATGGGGTTGTGTGTGGACTCCCACTTTTGGGCTAGGGCTTGAGGTGGTTGGACCCTGGGGATACCTTTTAAGAGAGAATCCATTAAGTTCTGGAAGATCCCCAGGGCCACGCTGACCCCAAACTGCAGCTTGACCTAGAAGACCCCCCTGTGCGCTACGATGGTTTGGGCCTCTGCCATGGCAATGTCCATGGAAAGTTGCCTATAAGCCTGAGCCAAATCCAGCTTCCCAAAAATTTTTTGCTCCTGCCAGTGAAGCCAGCATGTGACTGACTCCGGGGACTGGATATGCATGGCCTTGCAGCGCCTTGTTAATAGTGCATTTGTAGTGCTGAACAATCATGCAAGTTCAGAGTTTGTGAAGCTAACCAACTAGCAAAAGAGGGAAATAGAGCTGTTGCAAAGTAAGGATTCCCTCACTTTGGTTAGAAACCTATCAGAGAGCAGGAAGAATGTAGCAATCATAGTCATAGAATTGGAAGGGACCTCCAGGGTTATCTAGTCCAACTCCTTGTACAATGCAGGAAATTCACAAATGCCTCCCCCTAAATTCACAGGATCCTCATTGCTGTCAGATGGCCATCTAGCCTCTTTTTGAAAACCTCCAAGGAAGGAGAGCCCACCACCTCCTGAGGAAGCCTGTATCCTAGGTCTATTGTAGCAAACTTTGATAGAAGCCAATCCAAAGATAGGTTTTTCAACTCCTGTTGTATATGTGGTTGGAATTGTAGCAATGATATGAAGTTCTTGCCTGGCTCATTAGAGCCTTGGGGACTGAGCTTGGGGACTCAGGAACAATAGGCAGTAGGATCCAAACTCCTGCTGCCCTGCCCCTGCTCCAATCATGAGCCCCCTGCTGGTTTGAATGGTCCAATAGCATGCTAGTGCGGGAACTTTGTGTATATATATAGTTGGCCCTGTTGGCCCAGTCTTCAGTTTTGTAAGACAGCAGTATACTAAAAAGAGGTATGTTCGCTACCACCTCGCCTCATCATTGCATAGAACCCACTATATTATAACCCCCCTTCAAAATACAAATAGAGCTAGCTTGGTCAGTCAGAGGAAGGCCTCTGAAGGACTTCAGAAAACAGAGACAGAGCTGAAATCTAGATACCTGCAGCAGAGAATTCCTTCAGGAGGTGGCAGATGCCTGAGAGGCAGCTGTGGATTAGGGGTGTGCATTCGGTTCGGCCGAACCGTATATACAGCCGAATCAACACTGATTCGGCTGTATACGGAATTGGCCGTAGCCGATTCCCATTGCTGCCTATTATGCGGCAGCCGAATACGGCTCACCATATACTGCCGAATGGCTATTCGGAAGTATACGGCTGTCAATGGAAAAGGCGGGAAAGTAGCTTCTGCAGCCTCAGTGGAGCTGCTTGCCTACTTTCCCGCCTTTAGTGGCCTCTTCCCGCCTCTCCCATAGCCTCTCTGAGATCAGGGAGGGGGGGAGGGGGAAGAGGAGCCCAGGCAGCCAATCCAAAGCATGCATTTGCAAAATGCATCGCAAATGCATGCTTTGCAGGGCTGTTGTGTAGCTGATGGCCCAGCCATCAGCTACATTGTTGTTATTTTGATCTTTTGCTTACTTGGGTATCCAAGTAAGCACTGTTGTCTGGCCAATCAGAGAGCAGTGCTATTTTTTGAAATTGCTCTCTGTAGGGCCAGAGAACCTTTTTAAGGAGTCTTCCTGGCTGGACTCCTCCATTGCTGTGTTGGTGTATGTGGGTTGGTGGTGTGAGAGAGATTGTGCTGCTGCTGGCTGGCCCTTGGCTTCAGCTGCTGCCTGCTGGTCTCTCAGTCAGCCTTACCAGACTTCCCTGGAGTAGAGAAGACAAGGTAAGACAGTTTTGGGGTTCTTGTTTTAGTCTTTGTTGGTAAAAGGACTAGAGTCCCTTTTTGCCCAGATTTGGGCAATAGGTGGGTAGCCTATTTAGGGTTGGGGTTAGGTTCTGCTGGGGGTGG
This sequence comes from Heteronotia binoei, assembly GCF_032191835.1. Classification (NCBI taxonomy): domain Eukaryota; kingdom Metazoa; phylum Chordata; class Lepidosauria; order Squamata; family Gekkonidae; genus Heteronotia; species Heteronotia binoei. Next base: position 30,254,458 of record NC_083223.1, read on the forward strand.
GGGCCTGGGATGTGGGGGGGTTGCTAATTTGCCCATATCTTAATTTAGTGAGAGGACTTTTAAAAGTGCAGTGTCCTTTTACTTCTCCTGGTTTGGGTGGCTTGGATTTCTTGGAGTTAGGGTGAAGGGTTTTTTTTGGGGGGGGGGGTTGGCAAAGTTCCTGTATTGTTAAAAGTTGAGCTTTTTTACTGTTTTAAAAGTATTCAGTGTTTGATTTGTTGCTGCTGTTACTTTTATCTTCAGGTTATTGGGGGGGGGGGTGCTGTTTGGCCTAATTTTCATTGTTTAAAAAGCCACTTTTGTCCCCCTTTTTCTGGTTCTGGTTTTAGGGGTGGGGGGTGTTGTTGTTGACTGATTTGGCCTGAGTTTTCTTATTGGTGAAAGGCCACTTTTTAAACACTTGAGTTGCTTAGCCTTTTTTCCTGTTGTCCCTTTTCCTGGTTTGGGGGTGGGGGTGTTGTTGACTTATTTGGCCTGAGCTTTCTTGTTGGTGAAAAGGCCACTTTTTTAAACACTTGGCCTTTTGTGATTCTGCTGGTTTTGTTTTGGTTTTTTAAAATTACCTCTGGTTGGTGTGGGGGTTGGCGAGGGTGTGTGTGGGCTGTGTGGACTGGGTCACTTTCTTGTTTTTATAGAGTAGATTGTGTGTTCTGTGGCAGGGAAGCTGGCACCTGGATGAGAGACCCAGAACCAGCAGGCTTGTTGTGGTTGGCCAGCTCTCCCCATGTTGTTTGGGGCAGGGCTGGAGAGCTGGCATCTGTAAATTGTGTGTTCTGTGTCAGGGAAGCTGGCACCTGGGTGAGAGACCCAGAACCAGCAGGCTTGTTGTGGTTGGCCAGCTCTCCCCGTGTTGTTTGGGGCAGGGCTGGAGAGCTGGCATCTGGGTTTGCTGCAGCCAGGTCTGCCTCAAACCCCCTGCCCCCCCCCAGTAGCCTCTAATTATGCCCTATGTTGCCATTGATGTCAATGGCCCATAGGGTATAATGATGGAGTAGGGGCACCCTCTTTGGGTGCCCCTGGAATGGGATCCCCTGGCCCAATCTTTTTGGGACTTGGGGGGGTTGGAGGGGAGAGTCCCCTGCAGATCCCCTGCAAATTTGGGGGCTCTCCCTCAAACCCCCTCCCCTCCAGGTGGCTTCAAATATACCCTATCTGCCATTGATTTCAATGGCCCATAGGGTATAATAGGGCCGTATATTCGGAAATAGCCGCGCATCTACAATATATGCGGCTATTCCGAATGTGGTATTCAGCAGTATATGGGGATTCCAAATTTTCCCCCCCGTATACTTCCGAATCCGTGTAATGCCGAATTTTTTTTTTTTTTTGCACACCCCTACTGTGGATCTGGAGAGCTAAATAACTGAGGAGTGAGCTAGGCCCTGGCAGGCTGTCAACAACCAGTCTCTAGACAAGAACCACAAAGGAAGCTGCTACAATGAAGTGCAGCAGAGAGGAGATCACCCCCCCCCTCCATTCAGAATGCTGGCAGAAAAAGCCTCAGAAGACTTTAAGTTTGAATAAATATAGAATAAGAATGAAGACAGTTCTTCTGTATCCAGTTCTGCATTTTTAAAAAATTGTTCTTGTCAAGTTGTTGTTAAATTTTAAAGAATACAGTTTGTTTGGATCTGAGGAGAAATGAGTTGTTCTTTTACTTGGGAAGCAAGTGCCTAAGGACTAACTATGCTAAGCAATCCTGAGTATCTTCTAACAAAAATCTGTAATCTTTCATTGAAATCTGCCTCTGTTCCTGAGGACTGGAAGGTAGCAAATGTCACCCCCATCTTTAAAAAGGGTTCCAGAGGAGATCCGGGAAATTACAGGCCAGTCAGTCTGACTTCAGTACTGGGAAAGTTGGTAGAAACCATTATCAAGGACAGAATGAGTAGGCACATTGATGAACACAGGTTATTGAGGAAGACTCAGCATGGGTTCTGTAGGGGAAGAACTTGCCTCACTAACCTGTTACATTTCTTTGAGAGGGTGAACAAACATGTGGACAAAGGAGACCCGATAGATGTTGTTTACCTTGACTTCCAGAAAGCTTTTGATAAAGTTCCTCATCAAAGGCTCCTTAGAAAGCTTGAGAGTCATGGAATAAAAGGACAGGTCCTCTTGTGGATCAAAAACTGGCTGAGTAATTGGAAGCAGAGAGTGAGTTTAAATGGGCAGTCTTCGCAGTGGAGGATGGTAAGCAGTGGGGTGCCGCAGGGCTCGGTACTGGGTCCCATGCTCTTTAACTTGTTCATAAATGATTTAGAGTTGGAAGTGAGCAGTGAAGTGGCCAAATTTGCGGATGACACTAAATTGTTCAGAGTGGTGAGAACCAGAGAGGATTGTGAGGAACTCCAAAGGGATCTGTTGAGGCTGGGTGAGTGGGCATCAACGTGGCAGATGCGGTTCAATGTGGCCAAGTGCAAAGTAATGCACATTGGGACCAAGAATCCCAGCTACAAATACAAGTTGATGGGGTGTGAACTGGCAGAGACTGACCAAGAGAGAGATCTTGGGGTTGTGGTAGATAATTCACTGAAAATGTCAGGACAGTGTGCGTTTGCAATAAAAAAGGCCAACACCATGCTGGGAATTATTAGGAAGGGAATTGAAAACAAATCAGCCAGTATCATAATGCCCCTGTATAAATCGATGGTGCGGTCTCATTTGGAGTACTGTGTGCAATTCTGGTCGCCGCACCTCAAAAAGGATATTATAGCATTGGAGAAAGTTCAGAAAAGGGCAACTAGAATGATTAAAGGGCTGGAACACCTTCCCTATGAAGAAAGGTTGAAACGCTTAGGGGTCTTTAGCTTGGAGAAATGTCGACTGAGGGGTGACATGATAGAGGTTTACAAGATAATGCATGGGATGGAGAAAGTAGAGAAAGAAGTACTTTTCTCCCTTTCTCACAATACAAGAACTCGTGGGCATTCGATGAAATTGCTGAGCAGACAGGTTAAAACGGATAAAAGGAAGTACTTTTTCACCCAAAGGGTGATTAACATGTGGAATTCACTGCCACAGGAGGTGGTGGCGGCCACAAGCATGGCCACCTTCAAGAGGGGGTTAGATAAAAATATGGAGCAGAGGTCCATCAGTGGCTATTAGCCACAGTGTGTGTGTGTGTGTGTATAACATAAGAACATAAGAGAAGCCATGTTAGATCAGGCCAATAGCCCATCCAGTCCAACATTCTGTGTCACACAGCAGCCATATATATATATATATATATATATATATATATATATATATATATATATATATATATATATATATATATATATATATATTGCCGCTGTGTGACACAGAATGTTGGACTGGATGGGCTATTGGCCTGATCTAACATGGCTTCTCTTATGTTCTTAAGAGTAGCCTAATACCTCCCTTCCCCCTCTAGGATTTTTGAGCTTTCCATACTTCTGAGGTCGGTAAAATGAGTACCCAGTGTAGATGACTGGAGAAGACAATGGCAAACCACCCCATAAAAAGTCTGCCGTGTGATGTGGATGCAAAAAGCACGTCTCTGAAGTTCATGCCCTCCTGCCCTGCAAGTGCCTTCCCCTCCCAGCCTCTGCATTACACATTACAAGGATAATACAGGGATAGGAACCCTGGAGCCTTCCTCATAATATGACGTCTTGTTTTAATTTTGGACTCCTAAGGAATCAAACTGTTCAATCCAAAACAGAATCACACATCCTTCTAATTCCACTGAAGTCAATGGCCTTTAAAGGGGCACAACTTCACTTAGGACAGCATTGCAAAGCAATTAGTGGAACTCATGCTTCCAGTCTGGATTTTTTGATGTTGTATCTGACCTTTCCAGTAGGCTTCCCAATCCCCAGGTCCCAGAGGGTGATCCCCCGTTTTTACAGGCTTCTCCCCGCCCCCAGCCAGCTGGCCGGCGGGAGAAACCCCACCCTCCACAGTCACCATGTAGTTTTAGAGCTCCTGCAGGTCCATTTTTAGAATATGTACCTTTAAGGCTGAGCAGGAAGGGCTTTGGAGAACAGGGGCTGGGGGGGCTATGTTTTGAGGTAGAGGCACCAAATTTTTGGTATAGTATCTAGTGCCTCTCCCCAAAATACCCCCCAAGTTTCAAAACGATTGGCCAGGGGGTCCAATTCTATGAGCCCCAAAAGATGGTGCCCCTATCCTTCATTATTTCCTATGGAAGAAAGGCATTTAAAAAGGTGTGCTGTCCCTTTAAATGTGATGGCCAGAACTCCCTTGGAGTTCAATTATGCTTGTCACACCCTTGTTCCTGTCTCCACCCTCAATGTCTCCTGGCCCCACCCCCAAAGTCTCCTGGCTCCGCCCCCAAAGTCCCCAGATATTTCTTGAATTGGACTTGGCAACCCTACTTTCCAGAGATCTCTCTAAGACATTTGCAAGTCATCTTGCTTTGAGCTATTTGGCTTCACTGGGAACAGAAATGCCTGATATTAGCATCTCCCCCTGCCTCAGTACCTTATTACTACAGAGACCAGTGGTACTTTTTCTAAGAATGTTTTTAGAGCAATACATTGCCAGCAAGGCAAATAAAGCATTGTGCTCCCAACTGGGCAAACAACTTCTTGGGTGAGAAGACATCACATTATTCAGTAAACTGATTTTTTTTTTTAAAGAAACAGGACAAAGAAATCAGATGAGCGTTGCAAATGCATAGATGAATTCCTCACTACATTATGCAGGTTGCTCTTCCGACACAAAATAATACATTTCTTTCATGTTGATGTTTTCAAAAACCTATAGATTTCTCACCATGACGAAAGATCTGAAGCTTATTGCGCTGGATTTGGGCAGGAAAAGAGCTGGGAGCAAAAACAGATTCTAAAAATTCATTTAGAAGAATTGGTTTAAATTTGATGGGTTATGTATATTTATGTCAGGAGAATTTGGTCCATGTGCACCATCAAATATTTTGCAGAAGAATATATTGGCTTGTTACAGATAAACATTCTTTCTTACTTTTTTGATAGGATGCTATTATAGGGTTTGTTTAAAATGGGAATATATTATGAATGTGGCCTAGTTTGGCCTGTACAGTTACTTATCTTCTCCTTATGTGGTGAGGGAGTGAAATTATGACTTTCCAGCTTACCCACCAGGCATGGCAGCTCCACTTCTGGCAGTAATGGACATCCATTAGCAGGTGGTACACTGGAATAGGGATAAGCATGAAGGCTCCAGCATATACAAGCCCAAATCTGTAAACCTGGTTCCCTTCTAGGAAGGGGCCAACTCACTGGCAGAGCATCTGATTGGCCTACAAAAGATTGCACATTTAAACCCAGATAAGGTTGCCAAACAACATCTGGCAAATGGCAGGAGGACTGTGGACATGAAAGTTGAGGGGTGGCTGTGGAACTACATCATTTCCTGTAAAAAATTGAAATGAGATAGTATAGCTCTAAGAACTGCCAGAAACTTAGCAATTCCTAGAGTTACCCTATGTCACTTCTGGGGTTTTTCTGGAAATCACAGAGCACCACATGCAACATTGCTGTTTAAAAAAAAAATTCTCCTATCACCTCTCAGAGCAGCAGCAGACAATGGGAGATGGGGGGACAGGAGATCCCACATCAGGACTTGGGAGCCCTTATCCCCAGGACCTCCCACGAAAAGGCTCAAGTTGTTGATGATGGGAAAGACCTACTGAGCTACTGGAGACCAATGCCAGTCTCACTAGACAATATACCTTGACAGGCCAGGGATTTGATGCAGTATAAGGCAACTTCATGTTCAAATTCCAAATGAAGGAATCAGCTGTACAAGTTGGGTCCACTGGATTTTATGTATGTACAGTATGCCCATGCATGGACTTTTTGGTGTGTTGTGAGTGGGGCAGCTGTGATTTATCTACTAAAGAATTATCCACCTAGCCAAGCCCAAACCTTGTTTTGAAGGAAGTGGGAAGAATGGGAAGGTGAACATGATGGAGAACGCAGTCTCTGGGGAAGTGCAGAGTGCTTTCCAGACTAAACTCTTACCCTCACAAATGAGCATTCCTTGTTTGACCCTAATCAATAGTCCAAAACATTTCCAAACTAATAAATAGCTGCCATTTTTGGAAAGTAATGACTTCAGAAGATTCTTGTTCAGTCCTTTAATAAAAACAGCCAAAGAATGGTAATATTACCCAGGGTTAAACTTTGTATTATGGCTGCAGTGACAGAGGTAGGCAGGCAGAGTTAGAAGAGACCATGTATATCCAAAAAGCAAAAACTATTCTGAAATTGGGGGACAGAAATTTGCACAAGATTTCAAAAACTGTTAACAAATAGAAGACTTTTTTTTTTTAAGGAAACAAAATGGGTTGGATTCCCCCCCCCCCCCCAGATATTCATGCAGTGACTAATCCTAGATATACATCCAGTCAGGATTGTAAAACTTACAGCAATGAACTTTTGTCTTGCTTCTGAGGGCCGAGCTACATGTTTACAAAATCCTCATGTTCTTCACATGTCTAGGATAGTTGTGTTTCCCAGAGCTGTTCTGGGAGTTCCATGCCCAGAGCTTGATTCCCCGCTGTGCAGGGCCTTGATTTGGATTTTCTGATCTGATATGGCCCAGAGGAGCTCCATAGGACAAATAGCTTTCTGGGAAGTTTCAGATCAAGAAAATGACATTGTGTGGAAAGCTTAAACCCTCTTTGCACAGCAGACCTGATCTATATTGGGCCCATGCATGGAAATTCTGTTCCAGACAGAAATGCCAGAACACTTCTGGTCAACAGGACCAGCCCAGAATACATGGGGGACCTAATGACTTCATAATGAGATTAGGTCTATCTAAGTATGTTCATCAGAACTGGGAAAGAAGCAGGAAGTTTCCCCATATTGTTTGCTCTCCCTGAAGGGTACAGAAACCAGCTCTAAGCATTTCCATTTTCACCAACAACGAATTGACAAAGCCTTCAATACCCTCAAATAAAAGAACCTAAACTATTTACATTTACTGAGACGGACAAAAATCTTATGGACTTTACAGGCAGCCAGTGAGAGGGACAGCACCAATCATAAGGTATAATACAGATCCAGATAGGCAGCTGTGTTGGGCTGAAGCAATAGAACAAAGTAGGAGTCCAGTAGCACCTTTAAGACCAACAAGGTGTAATGCGCAAGAAGGTAATTCAAACCAAGCAGCTATGCATGAGAGTGATCAACTTGGTGGGGACAGGCTGCTGACCATTCACACCTAAGGGCAGTCCAGCAGGAAAGGGAGATCCTTTCCAGCTACTTAATACAATTATCATATCACTTAAAGTAAAAGAAATTCTGAGGAACAGCCAGAAATGAAGAAAATTTCACATTCACATATCCATAGACATGCCAGTTTAAACTAAGAGAAGGCAATAGAGAAGAGTTTGGTTTGGACTCAAATGGATTTTGGAACAATTTGACCACATTTAAAATGGCAGCCAATAAAAGTGAGGAATCCATGACCAGCTGGTAAAAGGTAAGATAAGTCAAGAGGGTATACACAGAAGAGATTCGCTAGGCAGTCTTGCATTTCCCCTTTAAAAATGCATACGCACAAGAAAAATGTTTCTGATGGGAGATGGTACAGACTGAATGCCATCCCAGATCTAAAAACATAAAGCTGCTTTTTGCAAAATTCTGAAGTTACACATTCCATTTTTATGAGTACAAAATATGCAAGATTTTAAAAATTGCAGAAGTTCCAATTACTAAACCGAATAGCTAAATGATACAGAAGATATGGGCAGAGAAAGAGAAAATGCTAGCTATCGTGTTTCCCTGAAAATAAGACCTACCCAAAAAATAAGTCCTAGCAGGATTTCTATGCATTTGTTAATATAAGCCCTACCCCGATAATAAGACCTAGTGATGGGCTTATTTTTTGGGTAGGTCTTATTTTCGGGGAAACACGGTACTTAGAAGCAGTCGGCAAACCACCCGTTTCCACCTCTTGCCAGCAAACTCCTCCCTACGGGGTTGGCATAAATCGGCTGCACCTTCCACTTCCAAGTCGCCTTGGTTCCTTATCAGCGAGAAGAAGGCGCAAAAGCGCTACATAAAAAGCTTGCAAGCTTAACCCCTCCCCCTCACCTGCTTCCCCCAGAAACCCCCAGGCTGCAGAAAGCATTCCCAGAAGCCCTCCACCAGTCCAGGCTTGCACGGGGGCAGGACCAGTTTGCGCGGGCTCAGCTCCTGGTCTTTCAGCCAACGGCGCTGGAGCTCGCGCAGCTGCTGCAGCCGGAGCTTTTCGTCAGGCATATAGCCCAGCACCGCTCTCGGCGGCCCCCGCTCCAGCTCCGACCCCTGCGACATCTTCTCAGCCCTCCAAACTCCCCTCTCTTAGCCTCGTCCACAAGCCAGAAATGTGACCTTCTCCGGGCTAGGACAATGCTGGGGAGACCAGAACTGACGGCCCCGTGGAGTCATAGGCCGAGACCTTAGAGGTAAGGGGAAAAGTCAAGAAACAACCTACCTCTAATTACTTCCTACTCCTGAATCTTGAATCAGCAATGTGTACATTATTATTTTGGGGTTGCTGCTTTGGTCACGTTTTGTAGTTTGTTGTATTATACGGTACTTAATAAAAATAAGACATCCCCTGAAAATAAGCCCTAGTGTGTCTTCTTGAGAAAAAATAAATATAAGACAGTTTCTTATTTTCAGGGAAACACGGTACTTCTAACATACTACATCTAAAATAGCAAAGTGTATACTACATCTAAAATAGCCTTGTGCTCATGATGGAAGTGGCCAAAAAAGGCCAACTAAATGCATGGTAGGGTTGCCAGTTCTTGGTTGGGAAATTCCTGGAGAAGATTATGAGTGTAGAATAGGGATGTGCATAGGGGGAAAAAACCTTGGTTCCATTAGGATTTCGGTTCTTTGGACCCTAAAATGTTCAGGATCTCTGAATATGCCATATTGCATTGTATTAGGGAGGATATTTGGGGAACCAAATATATTTGTCTCCATTATACCCTATGCGGACCAACTACATGAGGTATAATGGAGAGTTTCTCTCCCCAATAATCAGCTGTTAGTTTAGGCAATTTAAACCTGAGCTGAGCTGTGAATGGGAGTGAAACTGTCCAGTTTCTTGCTGGGGAAGCCGAGACAGAATGAGGAGGCTTTTAAAGATGCCTTCCCTTCACTTCCTCATCAGCCCACGAAGGTAGAATCTCTTAATTGTACTCTATGGGGTTGCAGCATGACTCTGCTGAGGCTGCAGTATGACTGGAGAGAGAAGGGGTTTAAACTTTAATCACTGGAAAGGCATCCAGCCTAACAGCTTTAACATTTAAACCCTTTTTCTCTCCAGTTGCATCACAATGGTGGCATGATCTCTCCATTGTATCTATTAAATACTGGGTCCGATGCATCTGGAGTTCACACAGAACTTGCTTTATTGGTGACTATATCCTAAGACAACATGGTAGGGCCAAGACCCCACTTATGAGCATGCAAATAACCACTCCCCAACTTCCCATACCAAATCACGGCAGTCAGATTTCGTGCCCTGACCACTCATTGGTTACTTTAAAGCAGGGGTCCCCAACCCCCGGGACAGGAACCAGTATTGGGCCGTGGCCTGTTTTCCATTGGCTGCGCAGCCTTGCCGCCCCCCCCCCCCCCGGCGAAGCCTCCTCCCTCCTCCACCCTGCATAGCCTCCCTGCGTCCTCTGGCTGTGGCGGTTCCCCACCACAGCTGTTTGGCGGGGGGGCGGCCTGGGAGGACTTAACCACCCCTTTCCCAGCCTTAAAATGGAGAAAATGGGGGGGGGGAGAGGTGGCAAGGCTGCACGAGGGGGTGAGGGAGGAAAATGGGGGGGGGAGGATAGATCCAGGTGAGCAGCCATGTTGGTCTGAAGCAGTAGAACAAAGTAGGAGTCAAGTTTCACCTCTAAGAGGTGGCGAGGCTATATGGGGGGGGGGAAGGAGAGAGGAGGAAAATGGGGGGAAGGAGGAAGCGGCTAGGTTACGGGGGGAGGCAAAGGAGAGAGGAGGAAAATGGGGGAGGAAAACAGGAGGGAGGAGGCGCTGCGGGGGGGGCAGGCCGAATTGGGTCCCCCCCCACCCTGCCTGCTCTGGGCTGTGGTCGGTGGCCTGGCCCTGGAGCCAGTCCCTGGGGCCAAAAAGGTTGGGGACCACTGCTTTAAAGGAGTCCAGATCTCCAACAGAAATATCACGTTGGTAGCATTCCTGCGGTTGCCTGGTTGTCTGCAAAAGTTTCCTGCTATGCATAAAGCAATACATAACACCCCTCCCCCCAAGTTCCAAAGTACTTAACACACATAGTCCTCTAGGTACCCTGGTTGGTGGCACTCCCTCTGTCAGCACTGGCGCTCCACCCTGGGAGGAGGTGTTGCAGAAGCTGAGCCCGGTGTAGCCGCAACTGCACTCGGCCATGGCATGGAAGCTAAACTAGGCTCCGGTGGGGAAACTGGAACTTCTTCAGAACTTTTTCCCATTGAGGGTAGTGGGGCCTCTTCTCTGTGAGTTTCGGGAGCTGGGTGTGGTGTTTCCGGCTCACCCCTGGCTTGTGGCAATGCTGGCTCTTCCCCGTCCTGGTCTTCCTCATTTTCCCCTGGGCTCTCCGGCTCCTCCGGGAGCATTCTGTGGTGCAGCTGGTCAATAGTGCTGATGGAGCAGTTGGCCCCTTCCATAGACACCTCGTAGGAATGAGGCCCTGTGACTTGTATCACCCTAACCAGAATCCACTTGGGGCCACTCGCAAAGTTTTGGGTGTACATGAGGTCACCCAGGAAGAATCCTCTGGGAGCCTCTTGGTTCGCCAGGTTAGGGTGCTGCTCCAGAGCCCAGTTGGGGTGCAACCAGTCCAAATGCGCTGTGAGGCACCGGCCCATGAGGAGTTCTGTGGGGCTGTGGTCAGTGGCCATACTGGGGGTTATATGGTGGCTGAACAAGAAAGCGGCAAGTCTGTGGTCCCAGTCCCCATAAATAATTCTGCTTAGGGACTCCTTGGTCGTGTGCACCATTCTCTTGGCCTGGCCATTGGTGGCGGGGTGGAAGGGAACGGAATGAATGTGGCAGATTAGATAGCGTCCCAAGAACTCCTGGAACTCTACAGACATGAAAGCAGTTTCATTGTTTGTTACGACCATGTCGGGCAGGCCATGGGTGCTAAAAACCAGGCTAAGGGCCCAAATGGGGAGGGACGGTGGCTCAGGGGAGGGACGGTGGCTCAGTGGTAGAGCATCTGCTTGGGAAGCAGAAGGTCCCAGGTTCAATCCCTGGCATCTCCAAAAAAAGGGTCCAGGCAAAAAGGTGTGGAAAACCTCCGCTTGAGACCCTGGAGAGCCGCTGCCAGTCTGAGAAGACAATACTGACTTTGATGGACCGAGGGTCTGATTCAGTAGAAGGCAGCTTCATATGTTCATATATGTTAATGGCAGCTTGGGCTGAAGTGGAGACAACAGGTATTACCACCAATATGAAAAATATCTGGCTGTGGAAGGGGCCAGCGAAGTCTAAGTGTAGCCTTGCTCAGGGGGTACGTGTGGATTCCCACTTGTGTGCAGGGGCACTCAGGGAAACCATCCACATTACCTGGCAAGGCTGGCACCTCTTCACTCACATCTCGGTCTCCTTGTCCAGGCCAGGCCACCATACGTAGCTCCTGGTGAGGGCCTTCATGCGCAGGATCCCTCTAATACTTGCTTTCACAGCAGTGGGGGTATGACTACGTGGCTTTGAGAGAGGGGCCTCATGTTTATCTCTAGTCTGAGAAGGGAATGTGCTGAAGCTGGGAGAAAAACTGTGCAAAAAGTCTTGTACCAGGGGCTGGAAGGTAGAGAAAAGGTTGGTATGCAGAAAGATAAGATAAAGGGAAATTTGGGAGGGGGGAATGTACTCATGGCTCGGGGCATGCGCGGTATTGTTAGATTAGAATGTGAGGGGATCAGCCAATTGGAGGGTCTCACAGGCTTTAGGCTTTTTGCATAAACTATATAATGAGCTGTGCTGCGTCACAGAGTCAGAGTTGCTGGGTGGATAATTCTGCCTTCAACTCTCCATGCATTGCAATTCATGTTCTCAATAAACGATCCTTGCTGGACCCAAACGTGTGAGTATTTTCTGTCAGAGGGACAGTTCTCTCTGGGTTAAAGTCCCAGGTCTGGGTTAGAGTCCCAGGTTACTACTCTACACGTGTCAGCTTCCCCAGAGTAGGCACCCTTTGTAGGCCGACAGTTTGTCCTTTAGGGAAGCAAAAGCTGTAAATTCTGGGCCCACCTCTCCCCACCCACTCCATTACTCAGGAGAGGATGCAATCTCAGGCCGTGTGTTTGGCAACATCCGAAGCATGCAGGGATTGGTCAGGCAGTGTCTCAATGAGCATGATCTGATGTGCTGGGGCCGGATCAGGGTCGATGGAGCTGAGTGGAAGGCAGCTGAGTGCGTCCGTGTGGCCCATTGCCTTCCCAGGAAGGTAGACGAGGTAGTACTGGTATGCACTGAGGAAGATGTTCCAGTGAATGACCCTAGGCGAAAGTATCTGTGGAGTTTGCTGGTCCGCGGTGAGCAGTCCAGGCAGCAGCTTGTGGTCTGTTGCAATGGTGAAGGGGTGCCCATATAAGTAATCATGGAATTTTCTCATCCCCGCTATGATGGCCAGTGCTTCCTTGTCAATTTGAGGGTAATACTGCTCCATTGGTGACAAGGTGCATGAGTAGTAGGCCACTGGCACCTCTCAGCCATCTGGCAGCTTATGGCTCAGGACCACCCCAATGCCATAGGGTGAGGCATCACATGCAAGGACCACTGGCAGGGTTTCATCAAAATGGTGAAGGACTTCGTTAGAAACAAGAGTGTTCTTGACAGCCTGAAAAGCAACTGCCTGCTTCTTTCCCCAGACCTACAGAGACTTCTTGTCCAGCAGCCGGTGGAGTGGCTCTGCTAGGGCAGCTTTGTAGGGCAGGAATGAATTATAAAAGTTGAAAGGCCCAAGAATGCCTGTAGTTCTGCCTTTGAAGTTGGGGTGGGGGCCAGTACAATGCTGTGGATCTTCTCTGTTGTTGGGTGGATGTCGGCTGTGTTGACCGCAAAACCCAGGAATTCCACTTGCGGAATGCCCAGGGAACACTTTTCTCTCTTCACCTTTAAGCCAGCTATTCTGAATTGTAACACAGAGCAGGGGCAGCAGCTGAACTCTTCTGCGGTGGGGGCGGTGATCAGAATGTCATTAAGAAATGGCTGGACTCCTGGGATTCCTTTAAGGATAGAGTCCATGAGGTTCTGGAAAATTCCTGGGGACATGCCCACCCCAAATTGCATCCACTTCACTCTACATATAACTTCAAGCTACACCAATCAGGGATGGAAGGGGGTTTCCAGGGGCTGCAAGATGCCAGGAGGCTTCCCCCCACTTTCCCTTCCATTAGGCAGATCTTGCACAAGGTCACATATTGAGAAATATCTTTGCACATACTTGGCCAGCATCTTTACAAATCCAAAATGTCCGGCTAATCTGCTGTCATGACAGTGCTGCAACACCTGCCCCCTCAGAATCACTGGCACATATAATTTTTCTCCTTTGTAGAGGCAGCCATCACCACCCACAGTGAGAGTTTCTTTAAAGTCCAACTCCCACTCCTCTGGCAGTGCCTTTTTGATTTTCTCAATTCAGGGGTTGGGGGGAGGCTGGTCAGGTTTCGCACTTTGCTATGTTACTACTGCCCCTCCCAATTGAGCTGGTGTAAACATCATGTCTACCACCTCCTCCCTTTGGCTTTCATGCTGAGGGAGGTGGGATAAGGCATCTGCCAAAAAGTTTGATTTCTCTGGAAGGTGTTTTAGAGTGAACTGGATTAAAATAAAAATCTGCCCATCTGAGTTGTTTAGCTTGTAATCCTCTGGGGGAGCAGCACATTTCCAGATTCTTATGGTCAGTCCACACCTCAAACAGTACTTTACAGCCTTCTAACCAGTGATGCCAGGTAGAAAGCTCCAATTTTGGATTGAGGCAGTTCGGCACTGCTGATCCTTCTTGATCTGTCAGCAGCATTTGATATGGTCGACCATGAAGTATTGGACCACTCGCCAACACAGGAATACAGGGGCTAGCCCTACAATGGCTTGTCTCCTTTCTCCAAGGTCAGGGACAGAGGGTGGCACTTGGGGGTGAACTATCCCAGTGACACCCATCACAATGTGGTGTGCCACAGGGAGCAATTCTTTCCCCAATGTTATTCAACATCCATACCATACCATACCAAACCTTTAATGGCATAATAGATTCAGATAAAAATACACAGAATATAAAAATTTAAACATTGGAGATAAAATCAAAATAAAACCGAGCTTACAGATACATTCAAACATGGTCAGAATTAAATTTAAGGATGTCAGCCAGAAATTTTGCCACAGCCTCATTAACCACCCCCTCAGTATCACTCAATAAATAATAACAGGGTGGCAGAATAGACAAATCTGGAGAAAAAGAAAGCTTGCCAAATAAATCTTTACGGAGGTTATGGTAAAAAGAACAATCAAGCAATATATGCTGGATTGAGTCAGGGGTATTCGCTCCACAGGAGCAAAGTCTGTCGGCTAAAGGGACTCGCTGATATCTCCCTTGTAAAACTTTGGAGGGAAACGCGTTTAGTCTGGCCAACATAAATGCCCTGCGATGACTTGGAGTGGTTAGGTCTGATAGATAATTGGGCATTTTGCCACAAAAAGCATAAAGACCTAAGGAAGCTGGAGAGCAAGTATAAGGGAGAGTTGGCCGTAATTTCGTTTCCTCCAATTCCCACAGTCTCAGTTTAATACATCTGAAGATATATGACTCTTCAGAGGTAGAAAAATCATCTACCTCTAACCCCAATTGATTGAGTTTAGACAGAAGCACTGCTGTCCAGGACGAAATATATGGGTCTCTTTTCATACAATCAAGAAGGCTGTTGGGATCTGTTCTAAAATGAATTTTGAGCCAGAATTTAAACACTGCAATCCAGGCTTTTGTCTCCACCAAAGACTGACCCACTTCAGAGCAGAGAGCAAAGTAGGACACGCATTTTGGCAAACCAAGAATTTGTCTAAAGAATGAGGCTTGAATGCCCTCCACTTTCCTGGTAAAAGCTGAGATCCATATAGGGATACCATAGAGGATTTGGGCAAGCGTTTTGGCTTTGAATACTTTAATAGCTGCTGGAACTAATTGGTTGCCCCTTGCAAAGAAAAACTGTTTAATTTGAGCAGCTGAACACTTAGCCAAGTTGATGGTGTTGTTACGATGTGAAACCCAGCTTAACTTGTGGTTAAAAGTGATCCCCAAGTATTTAAAATTTTTTGTTTGCTCGATTGTTGAATTGCCAATAAACCATCTCTGTGGGCCCCAGCAATTTGAAAAGACAACTACTTTAGATTTGGTATAATTGATAGTAAGTGAATTACAATTACAGTAGTCATAAAAGGCGTTCAAATACCTTTGCAGGCCCACTCTTGTACAAGAGAGGATGGTAGTGTCATCGGCATAAAGTAATAAGGGGACCGCTCGGCCTGCAAGTTTAGGCGGATGACCATTGATAGGGGTCAAAAATTGTGCCAGGTCAGTTAAAAATAAATTAAAAAGATGTGGGGCCAGCACACAACCTTGTTTTACCCCCTTTAACACTGGGATTTTACTAGTCAAGTCACCGCTAGAAGAAAATTTCACTTGGCAAAAGGTATTAGAATGAAGTTTCCTCAAGAGAAACAGCAAACGAGGGTCCATTCCCAGGTAACCTAGCTTGATCCATAGTTGGGCTCTATCTATTGAATCAAAAGCACCCTTCAAATCGATGAAGGCAGCATATAATTTTTTTGACCCAGTATGCATATATTTTTCAGCAAGGAAGGCCAGAGTGCAGCAGTGATCCATAGCAGATTTGCCTTTGGAGAAGCCAATCTGTTCAGGACCTATGATGTTGCCTAGGCGCATCCAGTCAGTTAATCGGAGTTCTAAATGTTTTGCATACAATTTGCCCACTATAGATAATAAACTAATGGGGCGGAAGTTTTCTGGTAACTCCAACCCCCCCTTTTTGTATATTGGGATAATTATAGAGTCAAGCCAAGAGTCAGGGATGGAGCCATGCAGATCGATAAAAGAGAACAATTTTGCAAGGGGCAAGAGCCACCAATCGGCAAACTTTGTGAATACCTCAGCGGGAAGGCCATCAGGGCCAGGTGCTTTACCCGCTTTTAAATCCTTCAATAACTCACTGATTTCCTCTAGAGTTACTGGAGGCCAGACCGGCATATCAGTAACTGAGGGGTTTGCTAAGATAGGAGGGGATACACATGGGGCAGTTATTCAACATCTACATGCACCCCCATGCCCAGATTATCCGGAGGTATGGGCTGGGGTGTCATCAATATGCAGATGACACCCATCTCTATCTGCTGATGGATGGCCATCCAGACAAGATTATTGTAACTCTCTCTATGTGGGGTTGCCCTTGACCCTCCTCCGGAAACTCCAGCTGGTGCAGAATGCTGATGTACAGATGTTGACATAGTCGCTGTACGAGCACAGATCCATCCTGTGTGGTGTGAACTGCACTGGCTACCTATTGAGTACCGGATCCAGTTCAAGGTGTTGGTACTTATCTTTAAAGCCCTATATGGCCAGGTACTTACCTTTAAAGCCCTATATGGTTGTAAAGACCTTCGGGACCGCCTCTCCCTGTATGAGCCCCATAGGTCTTTACAATTAGCAACCCAACAACTTTTGGTAATACCTGGCCCCAGAGATGTCCATCTGGCCTCAACAAGGGCCAGGGGCCTTTTCAGGGCCCCTACCTGGTGGAATGAGCTCTCTCTGGCGATCCGGGTCCTGTGGGATCTGCTTCAATTCCACAGGGCCTATAAAACAGAGCTCTTTTGCCAGGCTTTCAGCTGAAGCAGTGGACGTCACTTGTTACTGGCCTCCCCCCTTCATTTCATCCCAGTGCTCTAAGATCGGCTGGACTTGGACAATAGGTCATGTCTGTGAGGCAGAACCTGCCATTTTAGTCTCTATTGTCACTCTGTAGTTTTAGATTTTATATATTTTAAATTGGTCTTTTATTGTTTTACTGTTGATTGTTTTTATGATGTAACCCACAATGCTTCTCTCTAAGGTCACATTCCAGCTTTACAGACATTTTCAGTTGGTACTTATCTTCTGTTCCCAGGGAGACGAGAAGATTAGACTCTTGCTTTCCACAATAAATTAAACTCATTTATGGCCTTATATGTTACCAATCCTAGTCAACATAAATCCATAAAAATGTAATGAATAGATATAAAGGTTAGTAAGCATTGACATTATAATATAGGGATTAATGCAGTCATGAATATATGTACATAAATGCATATACAAATACATGGAACAATATAATAGTGGATGTATGAATATGCTTAGGACAATTAGCCATTCATCAGCAATGACAATAATATTAGGAAAATCAATAAACTGTCACTGAACCACAACACTGAAACAAATTCTTGTCAGTAAATTGTACCTGACACCGGAAGACATACATGCAGGGGTATAATTCCTTCCTGGGGCTGTCTTGCAAAATTACCCCACCCTATAGCAACATCACTAGAACCCACATAAACAATGAATTTTTTGTTTTCATAAGGGTGAGGGAGCACTGGCTCAGAGGTAAACAGCCTTTTAAGGTTATCAAAGGCCTGCTGATAGTCACTAGTTCAGCTCAGTTTAGTTCTCAGCTCCATCCCTTCCAGCCCCTTCCTCTTGGTTTTGAGTAACTCCATCAAATGTAACACAAGTTTGGGCAAAGGTTTTTTTTTTTAATGAAAAGCCAGTAAAAATTGGCAGACCCTAAGAAGGATTGCAGCTGCTGTCTGGTTGGGGTGGGGGGACCTTGCCAAGGTCCATTCCTAATTCCCAGAAAGTCCAACTCTTCCTTGAAGAACTCACACTTAGATAACTTTGCATACTGTTTATTCTTATAGAGGGTATGTAAAACCTCTCTCACCAGTTTTACATGTGATGGTAAATCATAGAATCATAGAGTTGGAAGGGACCTCCAGGGTCATCTAGTCCAACCCCCTGCACAATGCAGAAAACTCACAAACACCTCCCCCTAATTTCACAGGATCTTCATCACTGTCAGATGGCCATTTAGCCTCTGTTTAAAAACCTCCAAGGAAGGACAGCCCACCACCTCTCGAGGAAGCCTGTTCCACTGAGGAATTGCTCTGTCAGAAAGTTCTTCCTAATGTTGAGCCGGAAAATCACTGCCAGCAGTTCAAGAAAGTTTATGCGGTGATAGGTAAGATGTGGTTCCCACTAGGGATGTGCAAAAAAAAAAAAAAATCGGATTAACACGGATTCGGAAGTATACGGGGGAGAAAAATTCGGAATCCCCGTATACTCCTGAATACCGCATTCGGAATAGCCGCATATACGGTAGATGCACGGCTATTACCGAATATACGGCCCTATTATACCCTATGGGCCATTGAAATCAATGGCAAATAGGGTATATTTGAAGCCGCATGGAGGGGAGGGGGTTTGAGATAGAGCCCCCAAATTTGCAGGGGACCTGCAGGGGACTCTCCCCTCCAAGCCCCCCAAGTCCCAAAAAGATTTGGCCAGGGGATCCCATTCCAGGGGCACCCAAAGAGGGTGACCCTACTCCATCATTATACTCTATGGGCCATTGAACTCAATGGCAACATAGGGCATAATTAGAGGCTACTGGGGGGCAGGGGATTTGAGGGAGAGCCCCCAAATTTGCAGGGGACCTGCAGGGGACTCTCCCCTCCAACCCCCTCCAAGTCCCAAAAACATTGGGCCAGGGGATCCCTGTCTTTGGGCTCCCCAAAAGGCCCATTGCTAACAATGATGGGGAAAGCCCAATTAGCCACTTCCTCACTGTAATTGTCGTGGGAAAAGTGGCTCTGGGGGAGCAGGGGTTTTTGAGGAGAGCCCCCCAAACTGTCCCACACAAAACCCACAAGGCCAAAAAAAAATTGGACCAGGGGGTCCAATTCCTGGGGCACCCAAAGCCAAATCTAACCACATCAGAGAATCTCTATAGGACCCAAATGCACTACATCCCTCTATCTACTCTATGAACCCTGCAGGGCAGGGCTGGAAGCAATATAAAACCCAGTTGCAACATCACTGCCACACAAAACACAATCTGCTCAAGGTCTGCTCTGCAGACCTGGCTGCAGCAAACCCAGATGCCAGCTCTCCAGCCCTGCCCCAAACAACACAGGGAGACCTGGCCAACCACAACAAACCTGCTGGTTCTGGGTCTCTCACCCAGGTGCCAGCTTCCCTGACACAGAACACACAATCTACAGATGCCAACTCTCCAGCCCTGCCCCAAACAACACGGGGAGACCTGGCCAACCACAACAAACCTGCTGGTTCTGGGTCTCTCACCCAGGTGCCAGCTTCCCTGCCACAGAACACACAATCTACAGATGCCAGCTCTCCAGCCCTGCCCCAAACAACACGGGGAGACCTGGCCAACCACAACAAACCTGCTGGTTCTGGGTCTCTCACCCAGGTGCCAGCTTCCCTGCCACAGAACACACAATCTACTCTATAAAAACAAGAAAGTGACCCAGCCCACACACACCCTCACCAACCCCCACACCAACCAGAGGCAATTTAAAAAAACCAAAACAAAACCAGCAGAATCACAAAAGGCCAAGTGTTAAAAAAGTGGCCTTTTCACCAACAAGAAAGCTCAGGCCAAATAAGTCAACAACCCCCCCCCCTTAAAACCAGACCAGGAAAAGGGGGACAAAAGTGGCCTTTTAAACAATGGAAATTAGGCCAAACAGCACCCCCCCAAGAACCCAAAGAAAAGAGTAACAGCAGCAACAAATCAAACACTGAATACTTTTAAAACAGTAAAAAATTAACTTTTAACAATACAGGAACTTTGCAAACCCCTCCCCAAAGAAACACTTCACCCTAACCCCAAGAGATCCAAGCCACCCAAATCAGGAGAAGTAAAAGGACACTGCACTTTTAAAAGTCCTCTCACTAAATTAAGATATGGGCAAATTGGCAAAACCCTCCCACTCCAGGCCCCCTCCCCAAGCAGAAACCCCCAAATAAGCTACCCCACCACCACCCAAATCTGGATAAGTAAAGGGACTCTAAGTCTTTAAAAAAGTCCTTTTACCAACAATAAATAAAAACAAGAACCCCAAGAGTGTCTTACCTTGTCTTCTCTAGTCCAGGGGTAAGGCTGAGTGAGAGAGCTGCAGGCAGCAGAAGCCAGGAAGGAAGACTCCTTAAAAAGCCCTTCAAAGCATGCATTTGCAATGCATTTTGCAAATGCATGCTTTGGATTGGCTGCTGGGGCTCCTCTTCCCCCTCACTGATCCCAGGGAGAGGCGGGAAGAGGCCACTAAAGGCGCGAAATTAGGCAAGCAGCTCTTTTGAAGCTGCAGAAGCTAATTTGCCGCCTTTAGAATTGACAGCCGCATACTTACGAATAGCTATTCGTAAGTATGCGGCAAGCCTTATTCGGCTCCTGTATAATGGGCGCCTATGGGAATCGGCTTCAGCCTATTCCGTATGGAGCCGAATCAGTGCTGATTCGGCTGTAAATACGGTTCGGCCGAACCGAATGCACATCCCTAGTTCCCACCTGGCCCCTACATGTCCATTCAAGTTTGCTCCTCATCTCCACAGCTATGCACCTGTCATCAGTGTGACTGATGGGGTACACAGTAGAAGGGTGCATCTTCTCATTTTCCTACCCTACAAGAGAAACTAGGGAGGCAAGCATAGACAATGGGAGGTGTGTCAAGATTGACTAATAACGACTTAAGACTGGGGGATCATGGCCTAAACAATAGGCCCTGTTAAAATCATAATGGATCCACTTCTGCTAATGTTCTACCTTAGTTGCTCCCCTTCCTCCCTTTTCTTATTTTGATTTGTAACTGGTGTAAAGGAACTAGCCGGCGCCTTCTCAGGGCCTGAGGTGGGAGGAGGCCTTGCATAACAATTCAATAGCATTTGCTAGCTATTGTCTGAGAAAGTATCTAGTAGTTGTATGTGAATGTTTCCTCCTGTAACCCCCCCCCCCCGTAGGAATGTTTTTGAAGTGTACCTTAAAACCCATGTATCAATGTATTGGTTTCATTCTTAGCAAGCTAGAGGCTTGCGCCAGAGTACCGGTTATCAATAAATGAAGACTTAGTATCAACTTTGACTCATTCTTGAATCCGTCGACTTGACATTTTGCTAAGAATCAACTTTGAAGCTTAACCACCCTGGCCACTTTGCAGCGAAATGGCTGAAAAGATACCAGAAGGCAGTGAGCTTCCTGACACCGAAGAAGGGCCGTCCATTCCCTGGCACGTCCTGGACGCCCGGAGAGTAGCGGCATCTCCTCCACAGTTCCAGCAGCTGCTCGTCCCCCCGAGGCAGTGGCAGCCCCGGACCTCCACCAGCACCATGGATGAGGCCCCAGATAGATGCGAAGCCATCCTGACCCGACACATGCAAAGGGTGCAAATAGCGAACGCGGAAGCGCCCAATCCGGGACCCACAGAGCCAGGGGAGATCGACACTATCATGGCAGTCCCGTTACACAAGGAGTGGCTGCAACCAGATGAGGGAGAACTGGGAACAACGGCCCCAAGGGACTAGGAGGACGAAACAGCCAGGGAGTTTCGAGCCATGGTCCGCAAGGAAGTGGAGAGCGTGGTCAAGGGCCTGAAGATAGAGATGCAGGCCATGACCAACCGCATGGCGGGAGAGATCACAAGAGAGATCTCTCGCTCTCTAGGGCTGCCTGGGTCCAGAAGGATTACTCAACCCCCCCCCCAATCCAGCAGCCACCAGCACCAGCGATTCCCGTGTCAGTGGCACCGGCCGTGGCCCTAGCGCCAACCGCAGCACCCCGGCCGGCGGGCCCCCCGCCTGCTCCTCACGATGGAGGGAGAGGAAGGGAGCTTGACGCTACCTTCGACGGGGACCCGGATGAGGTTGAATACTTTACAATCCAGGCGAACAGCTATATGCATTATTGGCGAAATACCTTCCCGGATGAGTTCAGCCGAGTGGATTACCAGGGGTCGAAACTGAAAGGGGCGGCCAAAAGGTGGTACGTAAGCCTGTATGAAGCCATGAGCCCGGAACTGGACTATGTAGCAACGTTCCTACAGGCTCTGTTGGCCCAGTACGAAGACCCCCTCCAGGAGACCCAGGCGCTGGCAGCCCTGTGCGACATGCAACAGGGGCAGATGTCGATCCGGGAGTATGCTGCGGACTTCCGAGCCAATGCAGCCAAGGTGCAAGGGTGGAGCAAGCTGATAAAAATCGAGCATTTCACCCGGGGGCTGAATGCGGGCATATTGGATCGGGCCCTCACCCAAGCCCGACCTACCACGTTGGTCGGTTGGATTCAGCTAGCGGGTGAGGTTGAGACCAAAATGAAATGCGTCGCCCTGCAACGCCAGCAACAGAGCGGAAAAGGGGGACGGGACCTGAAAGCAACCCTGAAAGCAGAGGTTAAGAAGCCGGACGGTGGGGGTAAACCAAACGGGACCCGCAAGTGCTTTTGGTGTGGAGACCCAGGGCACCTGGCAAGCAGCTGCACAAACCCGCTGTGAGCACCACCAAGTGCCCCGAAGCAGAGCACTCCCATCCTGAAGAAGGCTCCCGGCCGCCCCAAGGAAGCAGCGAAAAGCAACGTGGTGGCCATCGAAGAGGGGGAAGAGGAAGCGTTCCTGAGCGATGAGCTGGGCGAGTTGGTCTGGATGGAGGAGCTGTCAGGAAACAAGAATGACCTGCTCTGAAGGGTGCCCACCAGCAGGTCGCAGAGGAGCCGGCACCAGTGAGGGTGAGAGTGACTGGATCACTATGTTTTGTACCAGTGAGACTGTTGAACCCCAAACTCAAGAGGTTCTTGCAAGTGAGGGCATTAATTGACTCGGGGTGCAACAGGGAATTAATAACGCCTAAGATAGTAGAGGCCTTAGGCCTGCCTACCAACCCCCTCCCCTGCCCCATACAGTTCAAGCAGATGGATGGGTCAGTGATGCGGGGGGGGGGGGAGCCCTGTGCTTCAGAGACTCAATTTCTGCCGATGGGGATTGAGGAGCATTGGGAGCAGGAGTCTTTTGTAATCGCCCCCTCCTTCTCTTACCCGGTAGTGTTGGGGGTGGGGTGGCTGGCCAGGCACGAACCGGACATTCGGTGGGGGAGGCAAACCATAAGGTTCACAGACCCGCTGTGCAAAGATCACCTATGGAACTTGGAGTGGGGGCCTCGCCCTCCGCCCTCCACCGAGAGGGTGTGCTTGACACTGGAAGAAATCCCGGAAATCCCCCGAGCATACCAGGACTTGATGGGCGTGTTCAGCGAGCAGGGCGCCAATGAGCTGCCGCCCCATACAGACACGGACTGTGCCATCGAGCTAATACCGGGGGAATCGCTCCCCAAAGCCAAACTGTACCCAATGGGATGGGCGGAGAAGGCGGAGCTGCACAAATTCCTGGACAAGAACTTAAAACGGAGGTTTATTAGGCCGGCCACGGCCCCCCACGCAGCCCCAGTCCTGTTCCGGAAAAAGGACGGCTCGCTTAGACTTTGCACGGATTTTTGCGGGGTAAACACGATTTTAACTTCCAACGCCTACCCCATCCACCTCATTAAAGACTTATTGAGTACTGTGTCGGAGGGGAAAATTTTTACAAAGTTGGACTTGAGAGATGCGTATTTCAGAGTACGCATTAAGGAGGGGGATGAGTGGAAAACAGCGTTCAACACACCACTGGGGCAGTTCGAATACCTGGTGATGCCGTTTGGATTGCAAGGGAACCCCAGGGTGTTCATGAGTTTTATAAACAATGTATTAAGAAAGTTTTTGTTTAAGGGGGTGGTGGTGTATCTGGATGACATCATTATTTACTCACAAGACGAACGGTCTCATGTGAAATTGGTGCAGGAGGTGTTAAGCACCCTGTTGAGTCACAAATTGTATGCTATGTGAATTTCACAAAACAGAGCTGGACTACTTAGGTTTCTGAGTGTCCGCTAGGGGGCTGGCAATGGATCCGGTGAAAGTACAAGCCGTACTAGATTGGGCTCCCCCGAGGACGCGTAGACAACTCCAATCGTTCCTCGGGTTCGCAAATTTCTATAGAACGTTCATACCGGGGTTCGCACAAATCATGCTCCCCTTAACTGAGTTGTTAAAGACAAAGGGGAAGGGCCTGGAAGCCAAGCGACCGGGAGCCCGGTTAAATTGGACATCAAACTGCCAGTCGGCGTTCGATAAATTGAAGCGGCTGTTCACAAGTGAGCCGGTCCTGAGCCACCCCAACGAACTCAAACCCTTCGTTGTACAATGCGACGCCTCCGATGTAGCCGTCGGGGCCATTCTCATGCAAAAGGATGAGGAAGGGAAACTGAGGCCATGTGCTTACATCTCAAAAAAGTTCGCGGCAGAGCAAAGGAATTGGTCAGTGTGGGACAAGGAGGCGTTTGCAGTAATGTTTGCATTAAAAACATGGCGGTCTTGGTTAGAAGGGGCAAAAGTGCCGTTCAAAATATGGACCGACCACAAAAACCTTGAGGCCCTCACAGGGAAGAGGAAATTGAGTGAAAAGCAAATCAGGTGGGCCGGTTTCTTCTCTAAATTCGATTTTGTGCTAAAGCACATCCCCAGCACGAAGAATTTTCTAGCAGACGCTTTGTTTTGCTTGCCCCAACACAACAGTCAAAGGGAGGAGATAGTGGAATCTTTAGTTTCGCCCACCCAAGTGGCCGCCGTTATAACTACACGGTCACAAAAGAAACGCCAACTACAGGGGTGGGGAATGGAAAGAATGGCAGCAGAGATCGAAAAGGAGGGGGACGAACAGCCAGGGGACATCCAGAGACGAGAGGATGGGCTATGGTACAAGGGAGAAAAACTACACGTTCCTAAGGCCATGAGATTAGAAGTATTGCAGTTCTGTCACTCCAACAAACTGGCTGGGCATTTTGGGTACATCAAGAACTTGCATCTGGTCAACAGGCAGTTTTGGTGACCCTCCATGAAAAGGGATATATCTGAATTTGTATCTCCCTGCCCTATTTGCATAATGGCTAAAAGAAGGGGAGGGAAACCCCCTGGACTACTCAGACCACTGGAGACCACCTCTAGACCCTGGTCGATAGTCTCCATGGACTTTATTGTAGAGCTACCGCCCTCTCATGGCAAAACCGTAATATTGGTGGTAGTAGATACTTTTTCCAAGCAAGCCCACTTTATTCCTTGTGCCCAACTCCCCCCCGCAAAGAAGCTGGCTTATTTATTCTTCAACCATGTAGCCAAGCTACACTCAATCCCAGACAAGGTGATTAGTGACTGCGGCCTGCAATTTGTTGCCAACTTCTGGCATGAGTTCTGTAAACTGATGTGCATGGAGCAGGGGTTGAGTTCCGCCTACCACCCACAGATGGACGGACAGACTGAGCGTGTGAACGGGCTTCTAGAGCAGTACTTAAGGTGCTATATAAACCATCAACAATCCAACTGGGTGGATCTATTGCCCTTTGCAGAGTACTGATATAACAAGTGTCCACAGCTCCACCAAAGCCTCCCCCTTTCAGACCGTGAGTGGGTATGAGGGAAAGCCCCTCCCGCTGCTACCAGGGGGGGAGTAAAGAAAGAGGCGAGCTTTTTTGATCAGTGGTGGGGCACGCTGACTAAGAGTTGGAAGGAAATACAGGAGAACTTGGAAGTAGCCAAAGAAGCTTACAAAAAGCAATATGACAAAAGCCATGTCCCTGTCTGGGATTTCAAAGTAGGAGACTCAGTGTTTGTGTTGACAAAAAACCTTCCACTCACTCAACCCCCCAAAAAGTTGGCTTACAAATACATGGGTCCTTTTAAAATCAAGAGGGTGATAAATAAAGTTACAGTAGAGCTGGAGTTGCCAAAGATGTTCAGTAAAGTGCACCCTGTCATTCATTGCAGTCTTCTTCGGAAAGACCCTGGTTGTTCCCCTTGGCATCCTCGGCCAGAAGCACCCCAACCTATCCAGGTGGGGAGCCAGAGTCACCATGAGATCGAGGAAATCTTGGACTCAAAGCTTAAACATGGGAAGCTGTATTATCTAATTAGATGGAAATATTTCCATCCTAGTGAAAATGAGTGGGTAGCAGAGAAAGATGTGTCAGCCCCTGACCTTATCAAGAAATTTCTATCTAAACACCCTCAGAGCCCGAGATGGTCAGCTTAAGGGGGGCAGTATGTCAAGATCGACTAATAACCACTTAAGACTGGGGGATCATGGCCTAAGCAATAGGCCCTGTTAAAATCATAATGGATCCACTTCTGCTAATGTTCTACCTTAGTTGCTCCCCTTTCTCCCTTTTCTTATTTTGATTTGTAACTGGTGTAAAGGAACTAGCCGGGGTGGGAGGAGGCCTTGCATAACAATTCAATAGCATTTGCTAGCTATCGTCTGAGAAAGTATGTGAATGTTTCCTCCTGTAAACCCCCCCTCCCCGTAGGAATGTTTTTGAAGTGTACCTTAAAACCCATGTATCAATGTATTGGTTTCATTCTTAGCAAGCTAGAGGCTTGCACCAGAGTACCGGTTATCAATAAATGAAGACTTAGTATCAACTTTGACTCATTCTTGAATCCGTCGACTTGACAAGGTGAGGCTTGAAGGATCTCAGGAATCAAAGCTGCAGCATCCTCATATGCAACTTGGTGAAGATGATGAGAGATGTCATTGCTGCCAACAGGCCTAAAGGATGTTGAATTTGGAGGGCTGATGTGGTCAGTTGAGACCACACTAGACAAATCAGAGAGACAATAAGTTCCACCCTCTGGGTAGGGAAGAATTCTCTGCTACGTTGGGAGTCTATTGGTGCACAAATAAACTGAACTCTGGTGGCTAGAGCGAGATGGAATTTCTTTAAGTTGACATAGAGTCCTAGATCCTTGAGTAGTGCTAGGGAGATCTCTATGTGTCATAGTAGAATTGTTCTAGAATTGTCCACTAACAGCCTATTGTCTATATATGGGGAAACTGTGATTCATGGAGATGGAGAGATGCAGCTATGACTGTCATTGTTTTTGTAAATATTTTGGGTGCTGTAGAGATTCCAAAGGGGAGGACTTTGTTTAGGTAATGGTTGTCCCCAGTGGTAAAACGTAGGTACATCCTGTGGCAAGATCTCATGTTTAGATGGAAGCATGCATCCTGCAGGTCTAGGTCTAGACATCTGCTTGAAGGAGGGGAAGGATAAAATGTAGAGAGACCATGCAGAATTTCAGATTCAATGTCCTGAGGTTCATGATGGGAGGCCACCATCTTTCTTGGGTACTGTAAAATAATGGGAGTAAAAACCATGGTGATGGAAGGACTGGGGACTGGTTCTGTGGCCTGTTTTTGGAGTAAGGCTTGGACTGCTTTGAACAGGACCTCTGATGGAGGAGTGGTGACAAAGTGTGGAGATGAAGGATTTTGAATGAATTCTACCACATACCCCTCTGAGATGGAGAGAACCCACTTGTCCACTGTTATTTGTCTCCACATAGGTAAGTATGGATGGAGGGGGGTTCAGAGGGGGTTGGGAATGGTGGGGGAAGGAGGATGGAGTCAAAGGCTTAGTTCTTTTTGGTTTTGTGAATTGGGGGATGTTGGTCAAAAAAATTGACTTGCTTCTGTTAACTGATTTAGACATAGATTGATGTCTAGAGTGTCATTGTTGGTCTGGGGATTGTTTCCCAAGTGAACAGCAAGACCAAGGTCTTTTAGAACCTCTCTTCTGAAGGTGGCACCTCTATTAGGAAATCAGCTCACTCATTAAGCAGCTGCACTTGAACTTGTCGCACTGCACTCTAGAGCATTGACCTTCTGAAGATTAGCAAGACCTGCTATGCACTTCTAACCTAGACTCCAAGGGCACTCTGCCAGGCAACGTGGCCCACCATGCCATCAGGGCAGCCGCTTGCAGAACACCTGCCCTGATGGAGACAAGTTTGCATCCCAATGAGGCATCTATTTCATTGCCAGCCGAGTGTTCATTTTGCTGACATATTTATGAGCCCTCTGTCTCATTAATCTGCTAAGTATTCATAAGAGGTACCTTTCATGCCAGGATAGCTAAGGGCAAATGCCTTTTATTTATCCATTCTTTACAGGAAGAATTTCTCTCCATAGTCAGCTGGATGAAAGGTTTTGCACCTTTTAAATTCTTAATAGAACTTTTGCAGAAATGCGCCTTTTATATTTTAGAAACAGCCAATGT
Source organism: Heteronotia binoei (assembly GCF_032191835.1). Classification (NCBI taxonomy): domain Eukaryota; kingdom Metazoa; phylum Chordata; class Lepidosauria; order Squamata; family Gekkonidae; genus Heteronotia; species Heteronotia binoei. The sequence goes on from NC_083223.1 coordinate 30,282,700, forward strand.
TTTCCACTTTTATGGAGTACACCATTGTCTGCAGCTCTTTGTCTACTATGACAAGATAACACTCGGCTTTCCATTCATAGTCTGCCTTTCTTTTCACAGTCCACAAACTCCTTCGCTTGCACATCTTCTTCTAGTGGATGACCAGCCTATCATAGAAATGATTGGATAAAGAGAATCTTTTTTTGGGGTGGGGACAAAAACCCAGTTTAGTCTATTTCATCCCTAATATATTCTAAATCAGGGGTGGGGAACCTCTGTCCTGAGGGCCGAAGATGGCCCTCGAGGTCACTTGGTGTGGCCCTTGGGGATTGCTGGGCTGAACCAAGCCATGTGGCAGCCTCCCTGGGGCCTGGCTGGCCAGCAAGAATCATGGGGCCCAGCTGCACTGTGCAGCAGCCTCCCCAGGGCCAGGCAGGGATCACAGGGCCCAGATGTACTGTGCGACAGCCTCCCTGAGGCCTGGCTGGCCAGCCAGAATTGCTGCCGGGCCTGGAAAAGTTACTGTCACAGTTCAACTTGCAGTTGATTATCACAAACAGTGTGGCCTAATATGCTAATGAGTGTATGACCTAATATGCTAATATTAGGGTGTCAAGCATGGCTAATTCTGATCAATAACTGATGGGTAAGATCCTTGAGAACCAAATATTGTTAGTTTATTATTCTTTCCTGGCTCCTCTCTTGCTTTATGACTGTTAATTAGAGGGAACAAAGCAATCAGCACCTTCCCATGAATCCTTCTCCGGGAGGATGAGACATCTGGGCAATGCAAGGCCGAATGCCTAATAACGCCCTGGGAATGTATGTAGTTTTTATATTCTATGTGTGAACGCTCTCCTACTTCTCCTCCCCGTAGGAATCCTCTTGAAGTGTATCTTAAAAGTTGTGTATCAAAGTATTGGTTTCATTCTTCTCAAGCCACGGCTTGAGCCAAAGTATCGGTCTATCAATAAACGTAGTCTTTGTATCAAATTCGACTCGTCATTGAACCCGCATGCTTGACATATGGGATGTGGTCTAATATGCTACTGAGGTCCTGCTGGGCTTTTTCTACAAAAAAGCCGTGGACCTATGCATTTGCCTAGGGTGGCAGGCCAGGGGTGTGTGTGTGTCAGATTAGGCTCTCCCCACATGACTTTAAATAGAAAAAACAATTATTTGCATTAATTTTGCTGGACTGAATCATTCTCCCTCGGCAGAGCACTGTTTTTTAAGTGGATAATTTTTATGGCCTGCGAATGATGTTATAAATATCCATATGGCCCTCGGCAGAAAAAAGGTTCCCCACCCCTGTTCTAAATGGATGCATGCTGGAACTTCCTTCATTTCAATTAACCTTGATGCAAAACGCCTGAATGAGCAGCCCCTTCCTTCCTTCCTTCCTTCCTTCCTTCCTTCCTTCCTTCCTTCCTTCCTTCCTTCCTTCCTTCCTTCCTTCCTTCCTTCCTTCCTTCCTTCCTTCCTTCCTTCCTTCCTCCCCCCCTCCCTCCCCCCTCCCTCCCCCCTTCCAAATGCCTTTGTTTATTTGTGTCTCTGTGTCTTTGTACTATGACATTTCAGCAGTGAGCTCATAGAGTGCCCAAGGGAAGGTATAGCCTGATCACATCAGATCTTAGAAGCTAAGCAGAGTCAGTATTTGGATGGGAGACCACCGAGGAAGGCTTAGTTTGCTACATTAGGGTCACATTTAAATACAGATATAGGTGTCTGCCCCAATGGGTTCCCCAGAGCCATTTTAAATCAGGTAAATAGTATGTTGGGCTTCACCTTCTACCTGCCCTCATATTGTGGTTCCTACCCAAACTGGGTCCCCATTTGCCTGATAACTGAATTCTAAAACACTGGACTGCATAGAGCCAGCTACCTCAGTCAATATGACTCAGTTCCCCTTCTTATTATAGCCCCAATCCAACATGCCTTTTGTTCGTGCAAGTCCATGATCCCCAGCATAGCTTTTCGATGGTCAAAGGCAGTGGAAAAGCTGGTTGGATCCAACCCCATGTGTCCTCTAACCTGGTCTAATTTCCATGGACTCAACATGGTGCACAACCATGATGTCATTCCAGGCTTGGATGAACATTCCATCAGCAATGCAGATGGAAAGCTCATCAATACAGTTAGAATTCAAGTAACTTGATTAGTTATGTCCCCTGCATATAATTACATGTTAATTGGAGATAGTATAAACCATGTTTTATTTTACCTAGATTATTCGAAGCATTTGGAAACCCTTCAGATCATTAGCATAAACGAGGCTACATATAGGGTTGCCAAGTCCAATTAAAGAAAAATCTGGGGACTTTGGGGGCGGAGCCAGGAGACATTGGGGGTGGAGCCAGGAACAAGGATGTGACAAGCATAACATTTAAAGGGACAGCACACCTTTTTGAATGCCTTTCTTCCATAGGAAATAATTAAGGATAGGGGCACCATTTTTTGGGGCTCATAGAATTGGACCCTTTGGTCCAAATCATTTTGAAACTTGGGGGGTATTTTGGGGAGAGGCACTAGATGCTGTACTAAAAATTTGGTGCCTCTACCTGAAAAAAATAGCCCCCCCAGAGCCTCCAATACTCACAGATCAATTCCCTATTATTCCCTATGGGAATCGTTCTCCATAGGGAATAATAGAGTGCCCAGTAGACATTTCCCTCCCCCCCCTACGCTTTCTAAAGGGGGGGAGGGCCTCCAAACCAGGGAATCCCCTGCCCCCTCCCTCTCTCACACACACAAATACTTACTGGGTCTTCTTCCTGCAGAATTTCACTTGCTGTGAAAACGAAAGCAAAAGAAAGGGAGGGGCCATTCTCCATGGAAACTGTTACTGACCCTTTCCAATGAAGCCCTTCCTGTTTCCTGCGCAGCCTTAAAGGGGCACACATTTTATAAACGGATCACGAGCTCTACAACAACATGATGCCTCTCTCCCCGTATTTTTGGAGAGTGGGGGATGAGGCTGCAAATTCAGGGGTCCCTTGCCAGGGCGGGGGTGGGGGTTGGGAAGCCTAGCTACATACCACATTATGACAGAAAAAAATAGCGCAGTAAAAATAAATATATCTCCACAAAGTGATTAACTCTAGATAAAATATAGGGAATTAGAAATTAAAATGAGATTAAAACACATCTAATTGGCTGCAAAGGGAGGGGTGCATGTGATGCAAAAGTTTAGCATTATGGGGGGAAGTCAATATAGGAAGAAAATCCTCAGTCTATCACTTGCCTCAAATTAACCAATAGGGAATTTAAAACAAGCAAGGGAATGTGGTACTGCCCACCACCCTGAAAGAAGAGCTTTGATATGAGCCAGACAACACCACCTTGAAACATGGGAGTTGCAATATTCAATTCACATTTCCTCCCTAAGAACATTTAGAGAAAGCAGATGCTTAACTGGACATTATCATGTTGGGCATTTCTTTTCCCAATTACTATGGCTGGGAACGCAGAAAGGATGGTCTTGGCAGCATTAGGTCATGTGGCTGCACTGATTAAACAGTCCCAAGAGATATGGGGCTAGGTCCAAAGGTGTGGCTTCAAAGGAAGGGTAGAAAGGCACACATGTTAATGGGTTTTTTAAAAACAATTTTTGCTGATTTCCCCCTCCATCTGTAACAAATGTACCTCTCTTGATCTGTATTGTGACCCCCCCCCCACACACACACACTGATGAGCTTAGTGACTTTAGGGTTGCCAAGTCCCTGGCATCCTCTGGTGGGGGATGTCCTGGAAGTGACGTCATTGCATTAGCGATGCTGTGCGCAATTGCTCTAGGTGTTTCTGGGAAAACTTTATGGTTTTCCCAGATGCTGCAGCCATTTGGGAGGAAAAAACACTATGGTACCTATTGTACCATAGAGTTCTCCTTCCCAAATGGCTAGAGTGTCTGAGAAAACCATAGAGTTTTCCTGGAAATGCCTAGAGTGGCCACCACACAGCGTTGCCGGCACAATAACATCACTTCTGGGTGATGTCATCATGCCGGCGACATAGGGGGAGATTCCCCCCACCGACCCAATATGGACTGATGGCTTGGGAACCTCCCAGGCAGGGGAATCCCCGCCCGGACCAGGCTCTTGGCAGCCCCAAGTGACTTGGAGCTCTCAGAGGAAGGAAGAGACTACCAGAGGAAGAGGCTATCAGCCAAGGAGGACTAGTAGAACCAGGAAGAGCTGGACATGGCCAAGGCATAAGCTGACAATGGTCCAGCACCACAGAGGCCATCCTACCTGAGATTGCAATGAAGGCCCTCCCACAGGCTTTTTTTTTAGCAGGAACTCATTTGCATATTAGGCCACACACTCCTGATGTAGCCAGGCCTCCTGGAGCTTACAGTAGGACCTGTACTAAGAGCCCTGTAGCTCTTGGAGGATTGGCTGCATCAGGGGTATGTGGCCTAATATGCAAAGGAGTTCCTGCTACAAAAAAAGCCCTGCCCAGGATATTAAACTAGTAACTGGGGTCTGTGGGGCAAGACCTTGGCCCATAATCCAGCAGGGGACACATTCACCCTGCAGGAACAATAATGGCAGAAAGTCTGGACCTTGTGGCCTACAAAAGGTGAAGTGCTTTACTTCCTGTACACAGCCCCATCCCAGAGCCAGGCAGTGAGAATAATTCCTTGCAGGATCCTGATCAAAGCACAGTGCAGCTGCAGGAACTAGGGTTGCCAAGTCTAGGTTGTGAAATAGCTGGAGGTTTGGGGAGTGGAGCCTGATGAGGGTGGGGTTTGAGAGAGGAGGGGTTTCAGTTGAATATAATCCCATAGAATCTACCTTTAAGGTTGCCAGTCCCCAGTTCGTACGGCAGGGGATCCCCCAGTTTGGAGGGGCCCCCCACTTCAGGGTAATCAGAAAGCAGGGGGGGAATGTCTGCTGGGTACTCCATTATATCCTATGGAAACTGACTGGCTTGGGAGGCTGCTTTTTGAGGTAGAGGCACAAAATTTTCAGCATAACATCCAGTAACCCTCCTAAAAACACCTCCCCCCCCCCAAGTTTCAAAAAGATTGGACCAGGAGGTCCAATTCTCTGAGCCCCCAAAGAAGGTGCCCCTATCCATTACTGCAAATGGAGGGAAGGCATTTAAAAAGTGTGTGCTCCCTTTAAATGTGATGGCCAGAATTTCCTTTGGAGTTCAATTGACCTTGCCACACCCTTGCTTTCAGCTCCACCCCCAATGTCTCCTGGTTCCACCCCCACAGTCCCCAGATAGTTCTTGAGTTGGACCTGGCAACCCTATCTACCTTCCAGGGAAGCCATTTTCTCCAGGAGATCTCTAAAGCTGGATCAACTGGTCCACTAGGTGCAAACCTGTGTCCTGTCAAAGAAATATAGACCAACCCTGTAGGTCGCCAGGGCAGGGGAACGTAAGAACCAGACTGTTGTTATTAAAATGTATGTTTATTTAAGTGATATTAATAAAGAAAAAATATTACCAAATTACTCTAAAACCATATGGAACAAACAAACAAACAAAAGCTAGCTTCAACTATCTAATAGTCGAAAGAACTGGGTTAAGTGGCACACACTTTAATTTTGATAGGAAGGCCTCAAAACAGTGTGGTCTACATTTCTAGCAATTGCAAATTACAGTTTTGGCCTAAAGTCCATGAAAATCTCAGCTGGTTTACCATTTCTCATGCTATAGTTCAATTATAGTTTCTGACCCAGAGTATCAGGCGATTATGACTTCCAATCAAAACACTTGATCATTCCACTTTATCTTCAGTGTTTGGCTTCCTACTTTCCTTAGTCAATTTGAGCTTAGCCACTTTTCTCTGAGGGTCTATAAGAACATAAGCCATGTTGGATCAGGCCAATGGCCCATCCAGTCCAATGCTCTGTGTCACACAGTGGCCAAAAAACTCCCAAGTGCCATCAGGAGGTCTGCCAGTGGGGAAAGGGCACTAGAAGCCCTCCCATTGTGCCTCCCAAGCACCAAGAATACAGAGCATTACTGCCCCAGACAGAGTTCCAATGATAGGCTGTGGCTGATAGCCACTGATGGACCTCTGGCCCATATGCTTATCCAATCCCCTCTTGAAGCTGACTATGTTAGTAGCCAGCACCACCTCCTGTGAATTCCATGTGTTAATCTCCCTTTGGGGGAAGAAGTACTTCTTTTTATCAGTTCTAACCCAATTGAATGTCCACGAGTTCTCATATTGTGAGAAAGGGAGAAAAGTATTTCTTTCTCTACTTTTTCTATTCCATGCATAATCTTGTAAACCTCTATCATGTCACCCCTCAGTTGATGTTTCTCCAAGATAAAGAGCCTCAAGCGTTTTAACCTTTCTTCATAGATAAAGTGTTCCAACCCTTTAATCATTCTAGTTTCCCTTTTCTGCACTTTTTCTAATGCTACATCTTTTTTGAGGTGCGGTGACCAGAACTGTACACAGTACTCCAAATGAGACCACACCATCAATTTATACAGAGGTATTACGATACTGGCTGATTTGTTTTCATTTCCCTTCCTAATAACTGCCAGCATGGCATTGGCCTTTTTTATTGCAGTCGCACACGGACTTGACATTTTCAGTGAGTTATCTACCATGACCCCAAGATCTCTTGGTCAGTTTCCACCAGTTCACACCCCATCAACTTGTATTTATAGCTAGGATTTTTGGCCCCAATGTGCATTACTTTGCACTTGGCCACATTGAACCTGATCTGCCACATTGATGCCCACTCACCCAGCCTCGATAGATCCCTTTGGAGTGCCTCACAATCCTCTCTGGTTCTCACCACCCTGAACAATTTAGTGTCATCTGCAAACTTAGCCACTTCACTGCTTACTCCCAACTCCAAATCATTAATGAACAAGTTAAAAAGCATCGAACCCAGTACTGAGCCGTGCGGCATCCCACTGCTTACCATCTTTCACTGAGAAAATTGCCCATTTATACTCACTCTCTGTTTCCTATTAATTAGCCAGTTTTTGATTCACAAGAGGACTTGTCCTTTTACTCCATGACTCTTGAGCTTACTAAGGCACCTTTCATGAGGAACTTTATCAAAAGCTCTCTGGAAGTCAAGGTAAACAACATCTATTGGGTCCCCTTTGTCCACATGTTTGTTCACCTCCTCAAAGAACTCTAACAGGTTAGTCAGACAAGATCTTCCCTTACAGAATCCATGCTGAGTCTTCCTCAATAACTTTTGTTCATCCATGTGCCTACTCATTCTGTCCTTGGTAATGGTTTCTACCAACTTTCTCACTATTGAAGTCAGATTGACTGGCCTATAATTTCCCTGATCTTCACTGGAACCCTTTTTAAAGATGGGGGTGACATTTGCTACCTTCCAGTCCTCAGAAACAGAGGCAGATTTCACTGAAAGATTACATATTTTTGTCAGGAGATCCACAATTTCGCCTTTGTGTTTTTCCAAAACTCTTGCATGTATGCCATCCGGGCCTGGTGACTTATCAGTTTTTAATTTGTCTATCAGTTGTAGGACTTTCTCTCTCGTCACCTCAATCTGACTCAGGTCTTTCAACACCCCTCCCAAAATTAGCGGTTCTGGAGTGGGCAAACACTTCTCATCTTCCAGAGTGAAGACGGAGGCAAAAAATGCATTCAGCTTCTCAGCCATTTCCCCATCCTCCTTCAGTAATCTTTTTACCCCTTTGTCATCCAAGGGCCGCACTGCCTCCCTAGCTGGTTTCCTGCCTCTAATATATTTGTAGAAATTCTTATTGTTGGCCTTTATGTTTTGTTTGCAATATGCTCCTCATAGTCCCTTTTTGCTTGCCTGATCACAGACTTGCATTTGATTTGCCACAGCCTGTGTTCCGTTTTATTAACCTCACTTGGACTAGCTTTCCACTGCTTAAAGGAATCCTTCTTAACTTTTACAGCTTCCATTACTTTGTTTGTTAACCATGCAGGCTCTTTTTATACCTACTTGTGCCTTTCCTGACTTGTGGTATATATTTACTACTTAGCTACTTAGCAGTGGTCTCATCTCATAATGTTCCAGTCAACAGATTCTCAAGTCTTCGCACACCCAGATATGAAGAAATTCCTTAACACTCCCCCAAATACAAATCAAATCATCACAAGACAGCCTTTATTGGCATATATAAGAATATAAAATAGAGGGTCGGTCAGGTTACATATTAAAAGAATACATAATCCATACAGAATAAAATTAGGATTACAAATTAAAAACAAAGTAGCAACATAGTAAAACCTGATACATAGCACTACTTATCAGGATGAGTAACCATAGCTCTATAAAAAAAAAACTTTGCTACTAATTCTGCTATTTCCAGATCAGAAATATCAACCAAGAAAAGCACCTTAAAATCATCTAGGTCTCTAAAATTTGGGCCAATATGGGGTATAAAAGATCAGGTGCTTTGGAATCCCATTCACTAGAGCGTTAGTCCATAGAGGTTGCTTGATTGGCTGGCTCTGCAAGAGTGGCCAGTCTGAGTGCAGCTGCAAGGAGGCTCTCAAACTAAGGGTCTTTGCTTGAAGATCTCAATGCACTACAAGTAGAACAAAAATTAATGTCCAATAGCACTTTAAAGCCCAACAAATTTTTCCAGGCTGTAAACCATTGTGAGTCAAGGCTCATTTCATGAGGTAGCTTTACAAGTCACCACTCTCTATAAAGGCAGTGATGTCTCTGATAACTCCACATGTGGGGGTGCTGAAAGTTCCACTCAAGCTCTTCCTATCAACCCTATTTCTAGTTCTACCCACTTAGCCATCATCTTTTGCCGTGAAATCTTATACCCTGGGGGGAAAAATGGGTTTTAAGTTGCCATTGGACTCTTCCTCCAACTTGAGTAGTTCTTCCAGCACTAGGGCCACTTGATTTGGAGGAGACTCTTTAGGCTGGAGGAACCAGCAACCCCACAGGATTTTCAAGGTAAGAGACAAACATAGGTGGTTATCCATTGTCTGCCTTTGCATAGAGATCTTGGTATTCTTGGGAGGTCTCCTTCCATGATTGACCCTCCTTAACTTCTGAGACCTAATGGGAGCAGGCTAGCAGGGACCATCTAGGTCTCTTAAGCAACTGATAAATGCATCATGACTTCAAAACCCGAAATCTGGACTTAACCTATGACAGGGGTGATGAGATTCCAAGCTGTTCTGGGAAAATGAATGATAAGCCCTCACTTACTGGCAAAATTATATGTTGTGCATGATTATATGTATTTAAATTTTGATGGCAGCATTTTTTTTACAGAAAAAGCAGGTATAGACAGCTGAATTTTTATTTATTTTTTTGCTATGGAGCAGCAGTGAGGGAAGGGAGTTCTACATGCCCAATAATATCTGTATAGGTTAAAGGCTGCATTGAAAATCACTCAATGGAAGCTACCTAAACATGCCATTCAGTCTTGAACAAGACATAATAATTTCTGTCAAACTTGCTGCAGTATTGCCAGAGAAATCCCCTGCTGAACTGATGAAAATATCGCTTGCTACAAAGCTGAAAAAGGCACAGCTGGAAGATTCTCACTTCTTATATTATTAAACAGCTGGCAATATGATTTGGAGAGAACTTTCCCATCTAGGCCCTGGGAATTTCACTGCCCTAGGCAAACGAGGGAGGGGGCACCTTTCCCCCCCATCCATCTTACTTGTTCATGCCATTTTTAATATAGTTTGTGTCACAGGAAGGGAGCCAGCTGACTATTAACTGCCCAGAAGCCTAAGCCCTGTGCTTTTCTCCTTACACAGAAGCAAGGAGAGTGATGCATCAATAAGCTCAAAAGCTACTCAAGCCTCAGTTCATTGCAAAGGGGAGGAAAAAGCCAAAATACAAATGCAGTGCATCTAAAAGGCAAAGATTTCACATTGTATTAACTAGGTGAAATAATTGTTCCAATCAAAGAACACGTTAGGTACCAGGGCTTTTTTTGAGCAGGAATGCACAGGAACACAGTTCAGGCTGGCTTGGCATCAGAGGGTGTGGCCTAATATGCAAATATTCCTATTGGGCTTCTGCAAAAAAACCCTGTGCGAAACAATGGTGATGTCAGGTGATGTGGCCCAATATGCAAATGAGTTCCTGCTGGGTTTTTTTTCTGAAAAAAAAAGCCCTGGGTAGAACTCTGGTTCTTCAAATTATTTTACAAAGCAGCATCCATGGCAGATAAACTAACTCTGGTTAGTTAGGAACAGGGAGGAATTGTGCCTACATATTCTTGATGATCAGGGACTTGAACTGTCAGCTATCAGCTGGACTAGTTATTATTTTCATATGTTAGACCTGCTTGGCCTCTGTACTCTTAAAATGACCCATTGATAGGACTGTAGAGGAGTCATAGCATTATGTAATTCAGGCTGTTTGATTATCCTTTGGGCAGTGTACCAGATGGAATCCTTCCCACCATGTCATTTAACTGAACAATATAATGGCATTGTAAAAAGTGACATTGCCTTTGCTGTTGGTGATTGGCTAGGTGGTGTTGGAGCAAATGAAAAGGCAAAGTTGCAGCAGGAATCCACAAAGCACTATTTTGTGTGAGTGAAATGTAATGGGAGATGAGCATCTTAAAGGCATCCAATGAACATAACAAAAGTCTTGCTGAAGCCTAGGTGAAGTCAGGTTGAAATTGGCTGGTCCAGCCCTTTCACCAGAAAGGTGAAATTGACAAAGAGTTGCAAATTCCTGGGCCATTGCGCCCAGCACTACATTAGAACTGGTCATTTAGGAATGGGAAGGATCTGTGCTGTACTTGAGATGGTGATATGAGAGGGGGGATATGATTGCTCTCTTTAAGTAATTGAAGGACTGTCACTTAGAGGAGGGCAGGGGGCTGTTCCTGAGAGCCGGTTTGGTGTAGTGGTTAAGTATGCAGACTCTTATCTGGGAGAACCGGGTTTGACTCCCCACTCCTCCACTTGCAGCTGCTGGAATGCCTTGGGTCAGCCATAACTCTCGGAAGAGTTGTCCTTTTAAGGGCAACTGCTGTAAGAGCTCTCTTAGCTCCACCTGCCTCACAGAGTGTCTGTTGTGGTGGTGGTGGTGGGGAGGTAAAGGAAGGAGATTATAACCACTCTGAGATTCAGAGTATAGGGCAGGATATAAATACAATATCATCATTGGCAGCAGAGGAGAGGACTCAATAAAGGGTTTCATTTAAGGGTGGGAAGGTTCCAGCTGAATATTAGGGTAAACTTTTTTACAGTAAGAGTTGTTCAACAGTGGAATCAGCTACCTAGGGAGGTGGTGAGCTGTCAGAATCCCTCTCAGGTTTCTGCCATTGATTATGGTTTCTGTTGTTGACTATGATGTGTGCTGGCATAATGGGAAGCCCAGTCTATCTTGAAGCATATGGGATTCCTTTTGTTTCTTATCTTTGTCCCTTCCCCTCCCTTTCACCTCCCCTTCCTCCTTTATCACTTGACCATTTGGAGTCCTCTTATGTCTTGGAAGGGCAGTGGTGACAAGATGAATCACATCCCTGTGTGAACTGTGAAAACCAGGAATCTCTCCTGTGTTGCCTCCCCCCCATCTGTCATCCATCCCCTTCCCTCATGATAACATCTTGTTTCTTTGAAATGTATTGTTTTCTTAAAAGTGAAAGTAGTGTTTTATTACTCTGACTAGAAGATGGGGGGGATTAGGTACTTTAGGATGCCTTGTTTTACATCGGCCATTCCTGCCAAATGTCCCGAAGGGATTAGATCGCTTGTAGCAAACCATGAATAAAGTTTTATCTAACATAGAGAAGTCTGTTTGAATGTTACTTGCAAGTCTTACATGAACTCCCCTTCACTGGCAGTCTTAAAGCAGCAGCTGCAAAAACACTTGTCAGGAATGCTCTAGGCCAGGGGTGTCAGACTCATTTGTTATGAGGGCTGAATCGGAAATAAATGAGTCCTTGCCAGGCTAGGCCATGTGTGTCATAAAATGCAATGGCAGGTAGCAGAGATCCCCTTCATAAAGGACACAGACAAACACAGTGAAAGATTTTTAAAAAAATAAAATAAAACATGCTTGAAACATTAACTCTTGTTGGTCTTAAAGGTGCTTTCTTCGTATCTCTCTCATGGGATCCAGGGAACTAGGCAAAGGAAGCTCTGGCTCTTTCCTTCCTTCCCCAGGGGACCAAGAGGGGGAGGAGCCTCAGTCAATAGAAAGAAGAGAGGATTGGCTCAGTAGCTCTGCTGTGCGATTGAGAGAGCCTGGCAAAGCAAGCTTTCCTTCTCTCCCTCCACTTCCTCCCCAAGGATCAGCAAATGGAGAAAATAAGAGACTTTGCTCTGTAGCTCCTGTGCGATAGAGCAAGCTTGGTAAGGCAAGCTGTGAAGCAAAAGGAAGCAAAAGAGAGGGAGAAGGAAGCAGACAATGGACAGTTGCTTGGAGGCCTGATAGGAACTCTCTGGAGGCCTGATTTCTAAGGAAATGGTGGATTCAGAGAAAAGAATAGCAAAGACTTAGTCCAAATTGTAGCAGAGTCTAAACCTCAGACAAAAATTCATATGTGTGGAGACCTATTCCAGTGCTATTTGAAATGCATACAAGTGGTGGCATTTTAAACAGGTTTATTCATACCACCTACATCAAGAAATTAATCTAACATCAAGCTTCTGTTGTTCCTCCTTTTGAGAAGCATTGTATGCTAGCAAATAGTCACAGTCATATTATCAGGCACAAAAGTACTCCCTCGTTTAAAAGATTGATACATCTTGCAGGCCATGAGGAATTGGGCTTGAGAACAGAAAAAGCAATATCCTGTTAGACAGGTAAAATGAGAAACTGACTTATCAGAGCAGCAACTCATCCGTTAAAGAATGAGGGAACAGTGAACAACACTCTTTGCTCTGGCTGTGAAAAATCTGAAATGTGTTTCTGTTGCCTAGAGGGGTTCAGTATGTGAGCCAGCAACAAACCTTCCTTGATGTTCTTTGATCTGGAAGGTAAAGCAATATATGATTATAGTAAATCTGACAATAATTGTACTTGTAATGCCCCCCAGGTGGTATGATCCTGCCAATAATTAGACCATGAAAGCATGCTGGCTTCTTGTACATTGTGTGTTTGTGTGTTTGCTTTGGAAGAAAAATCTAGGGGATAACTTCAGTTAGGGCTCCATGGACCCTCAGGTAAGTTGTGCTGCCCCATTACAGAGTCACAGACCCCTCTAGAGCAAGAGTCCCCAACCTTTTTGAGACTGTGGGCGCCTTTGAAATTCTGACAGTGTGGTGTATGTTGCCACAGAATGCCTATCACAAAATGGCTACTGCAGGAGCCAGAGCTTGCCACAAAATTGCTGCCAGTTTACCTTCAGTCATACCATTAAGATCATTGTGTTTGTGGTGGCAGCTGCTGCCAAAACAATATTTTTAAAAATCTGCACAGCCAATCCAATCTCCAATGGTCAATAGCCTAACCTGGCCCTACCCACTTTTTAAAAACACTTGATGGACACCATGATGCCCATGGGCACCATGTTGGGAACCCCAGCCCTAGGGCCACCATCTTTTTTGCTGCCTTTTGGAAGCACCTGTTGCTAGTGTGCATGCTTAGAAAGCAATGGTACTGTCAAGCAAGCGGATCTCAAAGTAACTAGTCCTTGATTTGAAACAAAGTATAGGTTTATTGATAATCCATGTGCTTCTATTGAGCCAAGAACTGGAACTGATACAGAGTAATAGCAGAGTGCATACTTAAAGATGGCACATCAAAGCCTCTATCAACAAAGCTACAATTCCTAAACAGTCCTGCATTCATATGTGAAAATTCACACAGTACTTTCTTTTATCTCCCTGTGGTTATACTTCCTGGGTCCAAGCTTGGCCTGGGAAAATGTCCCTGGAGGCTTTATCTTCAAAGAGCGAATTCCTGCATTTGTTAGTAAAAGCGAGAGAGGCGCAGGGAGGAGGCGCCAGCTAACTTTTCTACTTTGATGTGCCTTAGCTTTCTTTCATGGTTAGTAACAGGTACAGTATAGCAGTTATATTCTGATAAACATAGATAGTTATGGTAATATAAAACATTGCTTGACAGGTACAAGACCTCCTACATCTCTTTTCATAGAGTGGAACAGCAAGATCACTCATTGGCGGAGAGGATTCCTCCATTACTTTGACCTCATCTTGTTCCTCACCTCCTTGAGTGTGTTCCCAGTGCCTAGCTGTCTCAGTCTGTTGTTTACAGCCCTGGCTTTTACACTAGCAGGGGTCATTTTGTAGATAAAGAGGTGCCAGAGCTCATTAGCACAACTCATTTGCATATGCCACACACTCCTAACATCACAAGCTCAGCATCAGCTCAGCATCTACCTTAAAATGCTACTTGAATCATAATTGTCATAATAAAACCTTACTCCCATCATTTTTTAAAAAATTACTTTCTCCTATGTGGCCACAGTGGCATGATAAAGATTTCCATCAGTCTGCTTTATATGTTTTGGTTATTTTCTTATTTTTTGATGGGGAAAAATATTTAAACATTTGTCAAATCTTAAGAGTTCAACAAAATTCTCACGGGGTTTGAACAATGGAACTCAGAAGCAAGCATTGGGGGGAGGGTGTTTAAGAAAGAAAGAGCACAACACAATTTAGAGTTTCTGGGACTCTGCTCCTGTGACCTCCTGCCCAAAATGAAGCCCGGACACTAGGAAGGCCATAACTCTAGTTTCCTCTTCTCCTGCCACATGACTGGGTCATTTGACATCTTTGTCACATGCTCAGTGGTTGTCAGGTCTGGAGAGATGGACAACCACTGGCTTAGGATAAAGAAAGACCTACCTCCTTCCATGAATTATGTGGTCGTTCCTGCTCTAGGTGAATACTGCTTCTGCCCACCATCTCTTTTTCTGATACATACCTGGTAGCCTCTTCAGGGTACATTTGTATTCCTCCATCATGCTCTGTGACAGGTATAGCTTTTGGCTCGTTTTAGCTTTTTCTCCTCCAGATATTTAGCATATTTATCCATATCAATGTTCAATTGATGCCTTACCTTTTTAACGCTCTCTTTTTTGTTTAACTTGAAGCATTGTTCTGGCTGAAGGGGAGAGTGCCATAAGGACCAGCCAACTACTATTCTGTACAGACATATGGGGAAGTGCTTTGTGATTGCCACAATGGCCAATCAATCAGCACTCTGCCCAGCATGCTTCTCTTGAAAACAGGGTGAACCAGTTGCTCTTGGTGCTCAGTTTATTTCATTGTCATTCATTCATATCCCACCTTTCTCCCTAGTGGGGACCCAAAGCAGCTAACATTGTTCTTCTCTCCTCCATTTTATCCTCAAAACAGTATGTGACTGCCCTGAAATCACCCAGCAAGCTTCCAAGGCACAAGTGGGATTTTGAACCTGGGTCTCCCAGATACTAGTCCTACACTCTTAACCACTACACTGCACTAAACTTGCATTTTCACAAGTTTGTTAACAGGCATTATATGTGCCTACTAATCCCTGTGGAATAAGCCACTGTTGTGATTGCTAAATGTTTACTGGCTGTTCTCTAAAGCTAGAATTTTGCACCCCTGCACCTTTAGCATGAAGACACTTTGAATGCAAATTAGGCTGCATTTCACAGCCTACTGAGCTCAAAGGAACAACCTTTCCGGGCTTTGTTTCCATTTAGATCCAGGCCCCAGGAGCCATCAAGACTATAGACTGGTATAGCATCTCCTTCACCTAGAATGTTTATAGTACAACTGATGTTTCTGGAAATAATGACAGATGGGAAGGGAATTCAAGGAAACACAAGTGGCAGAGTTCTGACAACTCTGAGTGACAACTGTATCTCCCATTTAAACCAGGACAGATCAATACGATTAAGAGGAACATGACACAGTAGCAGAATGTGTGATATTTTGATGGTAGCACTTGGCTGGAAACTCCTTCTGTTTTGGAACAGCACGTCTCCTGGAAAGTCCAACAGATGTCATTAGCCCAATGGCTTTTGAATGAAATGCAAAAAACTCAAATGCCAGCAGCATAAGGACTGCTGCAAACTAACAGCAGTCATTCTATTTTTTCCTAGGCCCTCTTTGCTTCTGAACATCTTTTTCCACTACCACTTTTTCTCTTCTATTTCAGAATACCCCCTTCCAATTCTAATAACCACTGTGGTGATTGTCCTCACCTCCTCCTTCTCTTTTGGCTGCTGGCTTGAGTAGAGTTAAAAAAGTCAGATCACATCTCTCTCCAAACCTCCCTTAAGGCTGCTCATTAGTTCTGGAAACTGGGGGATGTTCTGTGTCTCTTGCCCAGGCATTCATGCAAAAATATAAGGCACACAGATGATGTTCTTCAGTCCTGTTTCTCTGCTTCCATCTGCTGCTGCTCTGTGTTCTCTCATCTGTGATTGCTTACTAGCTTTCTGCTGTTCCCCCTCCCCTCCCCAAAGCTAAGTTTTTGACACCAAAGTTTGGGCTTTTGAAAAGTGTAAAAAGCCTCTTGAAAGCATCCCCCCCCCCCAATGCCATACAGGTATTTCAAAGGGTTTATTTTTCTTTTCTACTTGCAGTCCTAACATATTGCTGCTTCATTGCCATTTTTAGCTCTTCTTTTATCTTCTGTTTATGATCATAACGAATCAGGGAACACATAACAAACTTTATAGCATCAGCTAGACTTGCCAGTCCCCAGGTCCCAGTGGGGGATCCCCCAATTTTCCAGGCTCTTCCCTGCCAGCTGGCCAGTAGGGGGAAGCCCTGCCCCAACAGCCACCATGTGTCTTTCCACCTCAGAAGGCTTAGAAGAAGCTTCAAAACTCCTTGTATTTTTGAAGGTTTCTGTGCCTTTAAATCTCAGATAGAGGAAGCTGTATGGGGGTGGGGCTAGCAGGCAGAGTGACATGGGTCTTTGTGATGAGTCTGTGGAGCTGTGAGAAAGGAAGGAGGCCAGTTCCTCCATTTGTTTTGCGTTCATTTCAGAAGTTGTTTGCACAGTAAAATAGATGGTAAAGAGTAAACTAGAACCTTTTGCTTCCCAGTGTTAATCTGAAGAATGTGGCTGAATAATACCAGGTGGCTACATTCAACAACTCTCATGAGTAAATTGCCGCAAAAGTGTGGGCTCGCAAAATGGTTTTTATTTTGTCTCTTTGTGTGTGTTCAGTTTCATTTAGTGGAAGTGCAGCTGCTGGGGAACAAGGAAATGATGACTGTGTAAAGTACTGGGGTCGGCGCAGTAAGAGACCAGAGTCGGAGACTGATTTCAGCAAGCTTTACTTCAGGAACACACACACAGACTGACCTCTATTCAAACTTCCCGCTCTTTTATACAATTCTTGCCCCCTTCTGATTAACTATCTACATGGATTGGCTATTTACAGGGCCCTAAGGGCCTATCAGGGTTCAGTATGAACCTAGATGTTGATTGGCTACTTATGTTTCAATCCTTCCCCTGATTGGGCACGCTTAGGCCTTCTCTGGAACCCTGGTGTGGAGTACAAGCTTTGGCTTGTTCAGCTTCCCTCCAAAAGTAACAGTTCCCTCCAAAAGTAACAGTTCTCCCATTTGAGCCTAGGACACAACACCCCTCCCCCCATAGTTCCAGCTATCAGGTGACATAGTCCTGGAGATATGCCGGAGGGCGGCGGTCTCGTGTCGAGCGTCGGAGCTCCAAGGGGACTGGGCGTTCTGACTCGGTTGGTGGTTCTGTGGCTGCAGAGCTGGAGACATCTGGGACGGCGGCCTCGGGAGACCTGGGTTCAGCTGCGCGGTCGGGGGTCTTTTCCTGCTGGGCTGAAGCGAGCTCCACGGAACCCTGTTCTGTGTCAGGCTCTCAGGGACTTACGTTGTCCGGATCTGGAGCCTCTGACCTTGGCTCCCCGGCAGGCAGGCGACCTTGGAGTTGGTCGATGTGTCGCCTCAGGAGATGTCCACCCTCCAAGGCCACTGCATAGGAGACCGGTCCGGTGACGTGGTCCACCTTTCCAGGGAGCCAGGCGGGGCCAGTGGTGGCATAGTTCCGTGCCCACACTGTCTCACCTGGGTAGAACCCTCTGGGGGCTTTAAGGTGTTCCGGCACCGGTCGCCTGTCTGGGGCTCGGTCAGGATGCAGCTTGTCCAGCAGGGTGGTGATGCGGCGGCCCATGAGGAGTTCGGCTGGACTGCGACCTGAGGAGGCAGTGGGTGTGGTCCGGTAGGCCATTAGGAAACACGCCATGTCTTTTGGCCAGTCTGAGGGGCCCAGACAGTTCAAGGCCTCCTTTGCCATGCGCACCATCCGCTCTGCCTGGCCATTGGTGGCTGGATGAAACGGGGCAGAGCGAATGTGCCTGATGAGGTTCCTGGCCAAGAAGTCCTGGAACACTGCGGACGTGAATGCTATGCCGTTGTCGGTGACAATGGTCTCCGGCAACCCGTGGGTTGCAAAGATGGCCCTCAGAGCTGTGATGGTCGCCTGCGACGATGGCGAGGGCACCTGGACCACCTCCAACCACTTGGAGTATGAATCCACTAGTATGAGTAGAGTCCGCCCATGGAAGGGGCCAGCAAAGTCCATATGCAGTCTTGACCAGGGGGTTTTGGTGGATTCCCATGATTGCACTGGGCCACGTGGGGGTCAGGCCTTGACACCTGGCATGTTGGGCACCTTTTAACCCAAGCCTCAATTTCTGCATCAAGGCCGGGCCACCAGACATAGCTCCGTGCGAGAGCCTTCATGCGGACTATGCCCGGGTGTGCCTCGTGCAGGGCTCTCAGCACTTGGTCTTGCAAGGGTTTGGGGATGATGACTCTGTTGCCCCATAGTAGGCAGCCTTTGTGGGTGGATAGTTCGTCTTTTCGGGCTGCAAACGGAGTAAATTCCGGCCCAGTCGAGCCCTTGGGCCACCCCCTCCCCACCCAGTCCAAGACACGGGAGAGGACTGGATCACGAGCGGAGCGGGCAGCAAAGTCGCGGGTGAGCAATGGCCTGTCCGGAAGCATGTCCATCAGTAGGATCTGATGAGCCGGGGCTGGATCAGGATCCACGTCAGGCAAGGGCAAGCGGCTCAGGGCGTCAGCATGGCCCATTGCCTTGCCCGGGCGATGCACTAGGGTGTAGGTGTAGCCGGCTAGAAAATGGACCAACGGAGGACCCGTGGGGACAACACCTGAGGGGTCTGCCGGTCCGATGCAAAGAGGCCCCCAAGAGGGGTTTGTGGTCTGTATAGAGGGTAAAGGGCCGGCCGTAGATGTAATCATGAAATATTTTGATGCCGGCCACGACTGCCAACCCTTCTTTGTCGATTTGGGCGTAGTTCCGCTCTGCCGACGAGAGGGTCCGCGAGTAGTACGCGATAGGGACTTCGGTCCCATCAGGGAGTTGGTGGCCCAGAACTGCCCCCATGCCATAAAAGGATGCGTCGCATGCAAGGACCAAGGGCAGGGTCTCGTCGAAATGGGCAAGGACGGAGTTGGACATCAGGAGGCCCTTGATATCCTGGAAGGCTTTAGCGTGCTGGTGGCCCCACGCCCAGGGTCAGTTCTTGTCTAGAAGCCGGTGCAGGGGTTCGGCCACCGCTGCCTTGTGGGGGAGAAAAGCATGATAAAAGTTTAGGAGGCCGAGGAAGGCCTGGAGTTCTTGCTTGTTGGTGGGCGCTGGAGCATCTCTGATGGCATGCAGCTTGGCGTCAGAGGGGTGGACCTCCTGGGCATTGATGGAGAACCCCAGGAATTCCACCCGATCCACGCCCAGGAGGCACTTCTCCCGTTTGACCTTGAGACCGGCTGTTTCAAAACGTTGTAGGATTCCTCTAAGGCGGGCGGCGAATTCTTCAGGCGAGGCTGCCGCGATCAGCACATCATCGAAGAATGGAGTGACTCCGGGAAGTCCTTTTAAAAGAGAGTCCATGAGTTCCTGGAACAACCCCGGAGCCACACTCACGCCAAATTGCAACCGCTTTACTCTAAAGGCCCCCCGGTGGGTCACAATTGTTTGGGCGTTGGCCGTGGCCTCATCCACCGGCAGCTGTTGGTAAGCTTGGGCCAAGTCCAACTTGCCAAAAAATTTTGCGCCGGCTAGGGTGGCTAAAACGTGGCTGACGATAGGCACAGGGTATGCGTGGGCCTGAAGAGCCTTGTTGAGGGTGCACTTATAGTCTGCACAAATCCGCACTTCCCCACTGGGCTTGACTGGAGTCACGATGGGAGTTTCCCAGGTTGCGTGGGTGACAGGCTCTAGTATTCCCTGTGCAATCAGTTTATCCAGTTCCTCCTCAATTTTAGGCTTGAGCGCGAGTGGACCTCACCGTGCTTTAAGCCTAATAGGCCGCACTGTGGGGTCGAGGTGTAGTGTAACCGGGGGACCCGTGTAGCAGCCCAAGGTGCCATCGAAAACGGCCGGGAACTCTTCGCAAACCTTGTTAAAGTCCACTCCGACAGTCTTATTGACCCCCCTGATCTCTATTCCCAGGGGCTTGAACCAGTCGAGACCCAAAAGGTTTGTAAGGTGGTTCTTGACCACTAGCACTTGTAGCTGGCCCTTGAACCCCTTGTATTGGACTGGGACCGGGCCCACTCCCAAGATAGGCACCTTATTCTTCTGGAAATCCACTAAGGTAAACCCCAGGTCCCTGAGACGAGGCCTCAGCCTGATGGGGATTTTAAAAAATGTCTCTGCCGCTATAATAGATGATGCTGACCCAGAGTCCACCTCCAATTGGCAGGGTACCCCCCCCCCCGATCCCTACATTGACCCGGATTTTGGAGGGCCTGACTGGCGAGGGTAGGTACTGTACCGGGTATGGGTGGGCGTGGAGAGCGTCGGTCTCGAAGTCTGGCTGGCCTTCGGAGTGCGCAGATCTTTGCGGGACGCATGTTCGGGATGTGGATCTGCAGGCACAGGCGATGTGGCCTTCCTTGTTGCAGAGTCGACAGGTGGCATTCCGGAATCGGCAGGTCTTTCGCTCGTGCTGGCCCCCGCAGCTTGCACATGCAGGTGGTGTCTTGTGTCTCATGCCCTGTGGGGTATGGGTGGTCTTCCTTCCTGCTGAACAATAGCCGGTTTGTAGAGCTCTGTCCTCGTCCGAGTCCTCCATAGATGGTTCAGGGTTGATCTGGTGTGTCGCAGCCTGTCTTGTCAGCCGCGGCTCTGCTGATCTGCCCTTCTCCCAGCTGGTGGCCACGTCGATTGCCTTTGTTAGGTCGCACTCGGAGAGGGACAGGAGTTTCTGTACTAGTTTTTCATCC